>NC_079195.1:159636708-159936708 GCF_029499605.1 Hyla sarda | reverse complement strand
GCTCCTACTTATTTCTGCATCTCTTCTGTTGATTCAACTTTCGACTAATGTGTATGTATTTTATCCTATTTTCAGGAAATGTAGTTGATTGTAAAGGTTTATTGTAAGTTACAAGGCATTCATTTGTTATTTCAAATATTTGTCTCAGGTATAGGATATCCTTCTTTTATATTTCCAACAAATTTATACTCTTATTGGCTTTCATTCCAGGTATTGTTCTGATCTGTTCCCCTTTATATCACTCTTATGCTTCATTCAGGAATTTTTTTTTTCTCTCAGCTGTTAGCCGGAGGGTAATTAGTTCCTCTTTGTATTTTATTTTTAGTGGGTTATTCGGCTGTATTTTCCTTGTAAGTATCTCGGCTTAATTTGTGGCTGGTTCGTATTTTCTGTTTCCTATACAGCCGGGGGAGGGTACTGGGCTATTTTTGGTCTTCCTGGTTCTTCCGTTCTGTCCAGTGGTGGACTGCTGGGTCAGTTCTTGATGCCTGACATTTACGGGTAGTATGGTTCATGAGGGTAATTTTTTGGGGAAAAGGGGAGGGGCCAGTAGAGGTGGGTTGCCCTTATCAATCCTTGTGCCTCATAGTCTGGCTTAGGTAGTTCACTTGTCCTATCTTTATGCACCTTCTAGAGGCATATTGCTTGTCAATCCACGCGCCTCACGTTTGTCTTCCTTATGTCCACATCTTGGGTGGTTTTAGTAGACTTCCATCTGATGGGGGTTTGTTAATGTTGTAGGAGGATGTCTCTGTTTTCCAAAAGCATGGAAGGGGCCGCTGTCCCCCCTAGCCTGGCAGTTCAACTTTGCAAGGGAGTATCCAGTCGCTCAGGACCTGGATGGTGCCGAAAATTATTGCAGAACTGCGCCATCGGGGCATTCCTTTCCCTGTCATGGCCAGAAAGGCAGAACTATTTAGGATCGTATGCTCCCATGGCACTCTGGGTGCTAGTGATCAGGCGGATAGAGAATCCATTTCTTTAGTTCAGATCCATACTATTTTGAATGCGCTATCTACTTCTATGAAGGACATGCAAGGCAGGTTGGTAGCAATGGAGGCTCGGGCCAACACAGTTACCCCGGCAGTCGGG
Source organism: Hyla sarda (assembly GCF_029499605.1). NCBI lineage: Eukaryota > Metazoa > Chordata > Amphibia > Anura > Hylidae > Hyla > Hyla sarda. The sequence continues at coordinate 159,935,616 of NC_079195.1, read as the reverse complement.
TCAGAGTCCACTGATGCTCCAATACCCGGGTCCTCCTCCGAGGCTGCTGGTCCTTCTGGGTCAGCCGTTACACCTAGCCTTGCTATTTACACGGTTCCCACAATACCTGTGGTATCCTCGTTGCCAGAGGTTACGCCTCCTGTGACCACCATTGTTCCGGGAACTTCTTCTCCAGCTACATCATCGCCTGCTGTGAGCCTTATTCCGGCGCACTTCATCCCTGAGGCCATCAGGAAAGACATCCTTGACGGAAAGGATGTCAATTTGGCCTCACAAGATGTTTTGGACAACAAAACCTTTGCTTAAAGGGAACTGTCCGTAACAGTGAAGGTGAGGGATCCTAGGCTCAGCAGGAAATTTAACATCTCTGAATTCGTGTTAGCCTTCAGCCTTTTTAGGGATGTCCTGTGTACAGTCCATCCTAATAGAAGTGAACTCGACCAGTACCTTCATAAATTAGTAGATCTGGGTTACAAATAGGGGGGATACTCGTTTTATGATTATCACCGGTCTTTCGCGGCCAAAGCAGCAGCCACCCTTTCCCAATTCCAAGAAGGTACAAATTGGGCCATGTTAGATACCGAGCTATTCTGTAGGCACTTTGCCGGACTTAGGGAACCACTTTGCGGTGTTTGTCAGTCTTTGACTCATGCCAAAAACTGGTGTTCTGGTTCTGTCAATAGCACCCCGGCCATGGAAGGGGGGGGGGGGTCGGTGGCCAAGGCGCAGCCAGGTCCTTCGGTGGATAAGTTAGGCAGACCAGTCCACTATTTGGGCAATGCCCAGATTTGCAACAACTTTAACTTCTCATCTTGCCGCTTCAGCCAGTGCAGGTTGTTGCACATTTGTTGTATCTGCCACAGAGCCCACTCAAAGAGTCAGTGTCTTAAAAGGTCAGGCCCAGAAGCATTACTAGGCGGGGTGAATTCTGAGGTTCTCAGGGCTTAATTGAGTGGTCACCCTTCTTGCTTGCCACATGACACATTCAAGTGCAGGAATCTTCAGTCTGCAGCTAGCAATCCTGAGGTGGTAACCAAGTTATTGAGTAAGGAGGTCTCTAAAGGGTTCGTGTGGAGGGTCAGCCCGATTGGGGTGTCTTGTGGTAAATTTTCAAAGAAATATCAGTTAATCTACGATTTGTCCGCACCTCATTCTTCCAATGTACCTAGTCTCAATTCCCTCATTCCTTGGGAAGAAGTCACTCTGAAGTACACTTCTGTTGACATGCCCTGCAGCTAGGACCCGGGACATGGTTATCGAAAGCTGACATCTCTGATGCCATTCGCCCAGATCTGTGGCAATGGCACGTGATCAAGTGGTGTGGACAATACTACTTTGCAACCCGTCTCCCTTTCGGGTCAAAAAGTAGTCCTTGGTTGTTCGATTCCTTCGCCTCAGCTTTAGAATGGATTTTAATCAACCCCTGGTCTTGTTCCAATGTACTGCACTGGATGACTTCCTTCTGCTAGAGGATCCTTCTTGTGTGCCCAGGGATTTGGAGACGCTATTATCAGTTTTGCAGTGTCTCAATGTTCTTGTAGCTGACAAGAAGGTAGAAGGTCCTGCAACATCAATTACCTTCTTAGGTGTGGTTCTAGATACCATCAGGATGGAGGCTAGACTACCACAGGAGAAATTGGATCGCATCCGGGCGGTCATACACAATTTGGCATGTTTCATGGTGACAAACAGACAACAGCTTCAGAGCTTGTTAGGCATGCTCAATTTTGCCATGAAGATCATTCTTCAGGGGAGGGCGTTTGTTTCTAGACTGTTGGCGTTGTTACCATCAGCCCCTGATGCAGATTCCCCTATGGTTCTCAATCAGGCAACTAGAGCGGATTTAGTCATGTGGGATCAATATTTGTCAGATTGGAACAGGGTTTCTATCTTTATCCCCAAAGCTAATCAGTTCTCCCCTGTCGTCATCTCGGATGCAGCAGCATCAGCAGGCTACACAGCTATTTTTGGCCCACATTGGTTGTCAGGTGCTTGGCCTCCCGAGATATTAGTTAGGCCAGAGTTTTCGACTATATCAGCCCTTTTTTAAATTGTTCCGATTGTGGCAGCAGCTCAGACATGGGGTCATCTTTGGCAGGGCCAGACGGTGGTCTTCCATACCGATAACATGGCTACTCGGGACATCATCTGTAAGGGCAGGTCTAAACTGTTGAGCATCATGACTTACCCATACAGCTCTATTACACAATTTCCATGTAGAGTCTGTGCACGCTGAGAGTTAAAAGAATGTTGCAGCTGACGCACTCTCACGTTTCAATATCCAGGTTTTCAGCCAAGCCCTGCCAGAGGCAGACAGGATCAGGGCTGCCATCAGAAATCGGGGGGCCCCTTACACAGCTCAAGACCTGGGCCCCCAGTGGCTTGCCCCCAAATCTTCCCCAGTGCCCGCCATGCAGTTTTATTGCACCAGTATATAAGGGGGAAATATTGCCACCATACATATTACCATCATATTGTTATTGATTAAATCTGTATACTAAAACCAATCATACCTTTTTGTACAAAAATCATCAGGCTTAAAATTCTATTCTGACCCCCATAACTTGTTCATTTTTCGGTATACAGGGATATGAGGACTCATTTTTTTTGTGCTGTGATTTATAGTTTTTATCTATAGTGCCATTTTTGTTTTTATGGAACTTTTTGATTGTTTTTATACATTTTTTTATGGTGGCAAAAAATAAAGAATTTTGGACTTCTGTATTTTTTTCACGCTTATGCCATTGACCAAGTTGAAATATTTAAATTGTTTAGAAATTGATGAAGACCGCAATAAAACATCTGTATATATATTTATTTTTGTTTACAAAATTTTATTTGAAAAGAGGGGTGAATCTCTCTTTTATTATGGCAGGTGCTTATTCACATTTGTGGTAGCCCTTGGGGGGTGTATGGTCGTGGTGGTATGGTATTGGTATGTGAGGGGTTAATGTTAACCCTATAGTTCGTGACGCCAGGCTGAGGACTGGTATGCTGAGGTAATGCTCCGGCCTTCCCAGTAACGATAGGTGCATGAAATGACTGAAGGTCCACAAGGAGATTGAACTTGAACTTGAGCAAATTTACTGAAGTGCTTGCGATACATCCAAGGCACAGTAACAGTCTAATATAACAGTCCTTATATTGCTCAGTGACTGACAGTTGTTGCGGATCTTGAGCTATTTAGAAAGGGTAGATATTTGCAGATCCATCCGGATTTAGGGGTTATATTAGGTCCGGTGATGCTGCAGAGTGTCTGGGGATTGATACACTCTCTATTCTGAATTATTCAGCCGTTGTCGCAAGGCTCGGGCCTAACTCACTGCGATAGTTGCTGTACAGGTCTTTCCACGTCAGGAGTACAGGAGCAAGAGCTGTTGATAGCTTGCTTGCACAGGAACAAGAGAGAGAAAACATGGCCGCCGCTCCCTTATATGGGCAGGGGGCGGAGTGAATCCGATTGGTCCGAACATCTGTCATTTACCATTACATAGAGTAATGGGATTGCATACGTCACAGGGCCTCCAAAGGTCCTTAAGCAGAATACCATAGAGTTTACCTAGACACGTGACCCGCAGGTCCTGCAACGCTATGGAACCAGTAATTAACCATTTATTTACATCTATATCACCATATTTACATTAACCTTAAATAAATTACTGGTCTATTAGGTGGAATAGAGGCGACAAGGGGTAGGCTACACAACAGGGATCCCTACGTCCTAGGGACTCTGGCTATGGGGACCCACACACACATAGGTACTGTATAAGATGCGGTACCGGGACACCACAAACCCCCTTAATTAACCTGTACAGGACCTAGGGCGTATGCATACGCCTTCTGTACCTGGGTCTTAAGGACCCAGGGAGTACAGGTACGCCCGTGGGAATTCCAGTCCCTACCGCGCGCCGGGCAGCGATCGGACTGGGGTGACTGCTGATATCAATCAGCAGGCACCCCGCGCAAATGCCGAGGGGGGGGGGTCATCAGACCACCCCATGTCAGCGATCGGCACAAATCGCAAGTGAAATCACACTTACGATTTGCACAATTCCGGGTCTTACGTGTGACCCGATGACCCGGAGATACAAGGTGATCGGGGGTGTATAATACACCCCCTATCACCTACTGTATCTATGGGGAGGTGGCGATTTCGCCACCCCCCCCCCCCCCCCAGGAGAGCTGCTATTGGCTGGACGGTCCAGCCAATAGCAGCCGGCAGGGGAGGGGTTAAACGGCATCCTCTGCAGCGCTGACCGTTAGCTGGGTTCAGTCAGCGGTCAGAGCTGCAAGAGGAGCCAGGAACCCCCCTGCCCCCATCGGATCACCTCAGGAGACCCGAAGATTCCCTAGATCAGGGACAGAATCAACCAGGGGGAAAGGTAGGGAAATCCATGTAATAAAGTAAAAAAAAAAAAATAAAGTAAAAAAAATTAAAAATCCCCCCCCCCCGACCCCCTAATAGGGCTCAAGAGTAGGCCTCATCTTTTTTTTAGCGTGACCCGGGCCCTATTAAGGGTTCAGGGCACTGCGATTTGCCCCCCCTTTTTTTTGGGCCGCAGCGTTTGTTTGTTTTTTTGCTCACATAACGGTTTGTGATTACACACACCGTTATACATAGTTACACCAAGCACTCACTACACACTCCCCCGCCCCCCCCCCCCACACCCAACCCAAATTTTTGGAGGCCTACGTACCGCTTAGGGAGCTCTCGGTTGATGAGTCTCTTATCAGCTTTAAAGGGGAGACTCATCTTCCGCCAGTATATTCCCTCGAAGCGAGCGCGGTATGGCGTGAAGCTCTATAAACTTTGCGAGAGTACCTCCGGGTACACTCTCAAGTTTAGGGTGTATGAGGGACGAGATTCCCGTATTGAACCCCCAGATTGTTCCCTCACTCTGGGTGTTAGCAGGAAAATCGTTTGGGACCTTATGTACCCATTGCTGGATAAGGGTTACCACGTGTATGTGGACAACTTTTATACCAGCTGTTACGCCGAGCGCTCCGGGTCCCCGCTCCTCCCCGGAGCGCTCGCTTCACTCTCCCCGCTGCAGCGCTCCGGTCACGTCCTCTGACCCGGGGCGCTGCGATTCCGCTGCCAGCCGGGATGCGATTCGCGATGCGGGTAGCGCCCGCTCGCGATGCGCACCCCGGCTCCCCTACCTGACTCGCTCTCCGTCTGTTCTGTCCCGGCGCGCGCGGCCCCGCTCCCTAGGGCGCGCGCGCGCCGGGTCTCTGCGATTTAAAGGGCCACTGCGCCGCTGATTGGCGCAGTGGTTCCAATTAGTGTGTTCACCTGTGCACTTCCCTATATCACCTCACTTCCCCTGCACTCCCTTGCCGGATCTTGTTGCCATTGTGCCAGTGAAAGCGTTCCTTGTGTGTTCCTAGCCTGTGTTCCAGACCTTCTGCCGTTGCCCCTGACTACGATCCTTGCTGCCTGCCCCGACCTTCTGCTACGTCCGACCTTGCTTCTGCCTACTCCCTTGTACCGCGCCTATCTTCAGCAGCCAGAGAGGTGAGCCGTTGCTAGTGGATACGACCTGGTCACTACCGCCGCAGCAAGACCATCCCGCTTTGCGGCGGGCTCTGGTGAAAACCAGTAGTGGCTTAGAACCGGTCCACTAGCACGGTCCACGCCAATCCCTCTCTGGCACAGAGGATCCACTACCTGCCAGCCGGCATCGTGACAGTAGATCCGGCCATGGATCCCGCTGAAGTTCCTCTGCCAGTTGTCGCTGACCTCACCACGGTGGTCGCCCAGCAGTCACAACAGATAGCGCAACAAGGCCAACAGCTGTCTCAACTGACCGTTATGCTACAACAGTTACTACCACAGCTTCAGCAGTCATCTCCTCCGCCAGCTCCTGCACCTCCTCCGCAGCGAGTGGCCGCTCCTGGGATACGCTTATCCTTGCCGGATAAATTTGATGGGGACTCTAAGTTTTGCCGTGGCTTTCTTTCCCAATGTTCCCTGCATCTGGAGATGATGTCGGACCTGTTTCCCACTGAAAGGTCTAAGGTGGCTTTCGTAGTCAGCCTTCTGTCCGGAAAAGCCCTGTCATGGGCCACACCGCTCTGGGACCGCAATGACCCCGTCACTGCCTCTGTACACTCCTTCTTCTCAGAAATCCGAAGTGTCTTTGAGGAACCTGCCCGAGCCTCTTCTGCTGAGACTGCCCTGTTGAACCTGGTCCAGGGTAATTCTTCCGTTGGCGAGTATGCCGTACAATTCCGTACTCTTGCTTCAGAATTGTCCTGGAATAATGAGGCCCTCTGCGCGACCTTCAAAAAAGGCCTATCCAGCAACATTAAAGATGTTCTGGCCGCACGAGAAATTCCTGCTAATCTACATGAACTTATTCACCTAGCCACTCGCATTGACATGCGTTTTTCCGAAAGGCGTCAGGAACTCCGCCAAGATATGGACTCTGTTCGCACGAGGCGTTTCTTCTCCTCGGCTCCTCTCTCCTCTGGTCCCCTGCAATCTGTTCCTGTGCCTCCCGCCGTGGAGGCTATGCAGGTCGACCGGTCTCGCCTGACACCTCAAGAGAGGACACGACGCCGTATGGAGAACCTCTGCCTGTACTGTGCTAGTACCGAACACTTCCTGAGAGATTGTCCTATCCGTCCTCCCCGCCTGGAAAGACGTTCGCTGACTCCGCACAAAGGTGAGACAGTCCTTGATGTCTACTCTGCTTCTCCACGTCTTACTGTGCCTGTGCGGATGTCTGCCCCTGCCTTCTCCTTCTCTACAGTGGCCTTCTTGGACTCTGGATCTGCAGGAAATTTTATTTTGGCCTCTCTCGTCAACAGGTTCAACATCCCGGTGACCAGTCTCGCCAGACCCCTCTACATCAATTGTGTAAATAATGAAAGATTGGACTGTACCATACGTTTCCGCACGGAGCCCCTTCTTATGAGCATCGGATCTCATCATGAGAGGATTGAACTTTTGGTCCTCCCCAATTGCACCTCGGAAATTCTCCTTGGACTTCCCTGGCTTCAACTTCATTCCCCAACCCTGGATTGGTCCACTGGGGAGATCAAGAGTTGGGGGTCCTCTTGTTCCAAGAACTGTCTAAAACCGGTTCCCAGTAACCCTTGCCGTAACTCTGTGGTTCCTCCAGTAACCGGTCTCCCTAAGGCCTATATGGACTTCGCGGATGTTTTCTGCAAAAAACAAGCTGAGACTCTACCTCCTCACAGGCCTTATGATTGCCCTATCGACCTCCTCCCGGGCACTACTCCACCCCGGGGCAGAATTTATCCTCTCTCTGCCCCAGAGACTCTTGCCATGTCCGAATACGTCCAGGAGAATCTAAAAAAGGGCTTTATCCGTAAATCCTCCTCTCCTGCCGGAGCCGGATTTTTCTTTGTGTCCAAAAAAGATGGCTCCCTACGTCCTTGCATTGACTACCGCGGTCTTAATAAAATCACGGTTAAGAACCGCTACCCTTTACCCCTCATCTCTGAACTCTTTGATCGCCTCCAAGGTGCCCACATCTTTACTAAATTGGACTTAAGAGGCGCCTATAACCTCATCCGCATCAGAGAGGGGGACGAGTGGAAAACGGCATTTAACACCAGAGATGGACACTTTGAGTATCTGGTCATGCCCTTTGGCCTGTGCAACGCCCCTGCCGTCTTCCAAGACTTTGTCAATGAAATTTTTCGTGATCTGTTATACTCCTGTGTTGTTGTATATCTGGACGATATCCTAATTTTTTCTGCCAATCTAGAAGAACACCGCCAGCATGTCCGTATGGTTCTTCAGAGACTTCGTGACAACCAACTCTATGCCAAAATTGAGAAATGTCTGTTTGAATGCCAATCTCTTCCTTTTCTAGGATATTTGGTCTCTGGCCAGGGACTACAGATGGATCCAGACAAACTCTCTGCCGTCTTAGATTGGCCACGCCCCTCCGGACTCCGTGCTATCCAACGCTTTTTGGGGTTCGCCAATTATTACAGGCAATTTATTCCACATTTTTCTACCATTGTGGCTCCTATCGTGGCTTTAACCAAAAAAAATGCTGATCCCAAGTCCTGGCCTCCTCAAGCAGAAGACGCCTTTAAACGACTCAAGTCTGCCTTTTCTTCGGCTCCCGTCCTCTCCAGACCTGACCCTTCCAAACCCTTCCTATTGGAGGTTGATGCCTCCTCAGTGGGAGCTGGAGCTGTTCTTCTACAAAAAAATTCTTCCGGGCATGCTGTCACTTGTGGTTTTTTCTCTAGGACCTTCTCTCCAGCGGAGAGGAACTACTCCATCGGGGATCGAGAGCTTCTAGCCATTAAATTAGCACTTGAGGAATGGAGACATCTGCTAGAGGGATCAAGTTCTCCTGTTATTATCTACACCGACCACAAGAACCTCTCCTACCTCCAGTCTGCCCAACGGCTGAATCCTCGCCAGGCCCGGTGGTCTCTGTTCTTTGCCCGATTTAATTTTGAAATTCACTTTCGTCCTGCCGATAAGAACATTAGGGCCGATGCTCTCTCTCGTTCCTCGGATGCCTCAGAAGTTGAACTCTCTCCGCAACACATCATTCCACCTGACTGCCTGATCTCCACTTCTCCTGCCTCCATCAGGCAGACTCCTCCAGGAAAGACCTTTGTTTCTCCTCGCCAACGCCTCGGAATCCTCAAATGGGGTCACTCCTCCCATCTCGCAGGTCATGCGGGTATCAAGAAATCTGTGCAACTCATCTCCCGCTTCTATTGGTGGCCGACTCTGGAGACGGATGTTGTGGACTTTGTGCGAGCCTGCACTATCTGTGCCCGGGATAAGACTCCTCGCCAGAAGCCCGCTGGTTTTCTTCATCCTCTGCCTGTCCCCGAACAGCCTTGGTCTCTGATTGGTATGGATTTTATTACTGATTTACCCCCTTCCCGTGGCAACACTGTTATTTGGGTGGTCGTTGATCGATTCTCCAAAATGGCACATTTCATCCCTCTTCCTGGTCTTCCTTCTGCTCCTCAGTTGGCTAAACAATTTTTTGTACACATTTTTCGTCTTCACGGGTTGCCTACGCAGATTGTCTCGGATAGAGGCGTCCAATTCGTGTCTAAATTCTGGAGGGCTCTCTGTAAACAACTCAAGATTAAATTAAATTTTTCTTCTGCATATCATCCCCAGTCCAATGGACAAGTAGAAAGAATTAACCAGATCTTGGGTGATTATTTGCGACATTTTGTTTCCTCCCGCCAGGATGACTGGGCAGATCTCCTCCCATGGGCCGAATTCTCGTATAACTTCAGGGTCTCTGAGTCTTCCTCCAAATCCCCATTTTTCGTGGTGTACGGCCGTCACCCTCTTCCCCCCCTCCCTACTCCCTTGCCCTCTGGTCTGCCCGCTGTGGATGAAATTTCTCGTGACCTTTCCATCATATGGAGAGAGACCCAAAATTCTCTCTTACAGGCTTCATCACGCATGAAGAAGTTCACGGATAAGAAAAGAAGAGCTCCTCCCGTTTTTTCCCCTGGAGACAAGGTATGGCTCTCCGCTAAATATGTCCGCTTCCGTGTCCCTAGCTACAAGTTGGGACCACGCTATCTTGGTCCTTTCAAAATTTTGTGTCAAATTAATCCTGTCTCTTATAAACTTCTTCTTCCTCCTTCTCTTCGTATCCCTAATGCCTTTCACGTCTCTCTTCTCAAACCACTCATCCTCAACCGTTTTTCTCCCAAATCTGTTCCTCCCACTCCTGTTTCCGGCTCCTCGGACATCTTCTCGGTCAAAGAAATTTTAGCTGCCAAAAAGGTCAGAGGAAAAAATTTTTTTTTAGTGGACTGGGAGGGTTGTGGTCCTGAAGAGAGATCCCGGGAACCTGAGGACAACATCCTAGACAAAAGTCTGCTCCTCAGGTTCTCAGGCTCTAAGAAGAGGGGGAGACCCAAGGGGGGGGGTACTGTTACGCCGAGCGCTCCGGGTCCCCGCTCCTCCCCGGAGCGCTCGCTTCACTCTCCCCGCTGCAGCGCTCCGGTCACGTCCTCTGACCCGGGGCGCTGCGATTCCGCTGCCAGCCGGGATGCGATTCGCGATGCGGGTAGCGCCCGCTCGCGATGCGCACCCCGGCTCCCCTACCTGACTCGCTCTCCGTCTGTTCTGTCCCGGCGCGCGCGGCCCCGCTCCCTAGGGCGCGCGCGCGCCGGGTCTCTGCGATTTAAAGGGCCACTGCGCCGCTGATTGGCGCAGTGGTTCCAATTAGTGTGTTCACCTGTGCACTTCCCTATATCACCTCACTTCCCCTGCACTCCCTTGCCGGATCTTGTTGCCATTGTGCCAGTGAAAGCGTTCCTTGTGTGTTCCTAGCCTGTGTTCCAGACCTTCTGCCGTTGCCCCTGACTACGATCCTTGCTGCCTGCCCCGACCTTCTGCTACGTCCGACCTTGCTTCTGCCTACTCCCTTGTACCGCGCCTATCTTCAGCAGCCAGAGAGGTGAGCCGTTGCTAGTGGATACGACCTGGTCACTACCGCCGCAGCAAGACCATCCCGCTTTGCGGCGGGCTCTGGTGAAAACCAGTAGTGGCTTAGAACCGGTCCACTAGCACGGTCCACGCCAATCCCTCTCTGGCACAGAGGATCCACTACCTGCCAGCCGGCATCGTGACACCAGCATCCCTCTCTTCACATCCCTTGCCGCCAGATCCACGTCTGCTTGTGGGACCGTGCGGAGAAACCAGAGAGGCCTCCCTCTAAATTTGATCCAGACACCTATTCCCAAGGGTGAGTCCCGTGCCCTTACCTATGAAAACCTGTTGCTGGTCAAGTATAAGGATAATAGGGATGTCCTTATGCTGACCACTATTCACACCTGTCCCTGTGCGAGCTACCACAACAACAGTCCTCAAGCCTGATTGTATTCTGGACTACAATCAGTATATGGGGGGAGTTGATCTCTCAGATCAAGTCCTCAAGCCATACATGGCCATGTGGAAAACACGTGTATGGTACAAAAAAAAGTTGTGGTCTACATGGTACAGGTTGCCATGTACAACTCTTTTGTACTGTACCGGAATGCTGGCAACACAGGGACATACCTCCAGTTCCAAGAATAAGTCCTAAAGGTCCTGATCTTTGCTGACAGGGAAAGAGCAGGCCGGACTTCCCAAGGAACTGGAGTAATAGGTGCCAGGATCGTCCCAGGCCAACCCTTTCCAGGTGAGGTCCCCCACACTGGAAAGAAGGGACGATCCCAGAAAAAATGCAGAGTGTGTAACAGGAGGGGGATACGGAAGGACACAACCACTCAATGTGACACTTGCCCCGATCATCCGGGCCTCTGCATTAAGGACTGCTTCAGGGAGTATCACACTTCCATGGAGTACAAAATTTTCCCTCTTCATTGAAATTTTCTATAATTTGAACCCAATGTACCAAGTCCAGAGTACATTCCAAATTTTAGCCCCATAAAACCACTAAATTGCCCCAAAAAACTATTTCATAAAAAAAAAAAAAAAAAATGTATAAGACCTCTGGGGGTATTTTTTCCAAAAATGGGTCATGGGTCACTGAGTCACTATCATCGGGGACTTTTTATGTTGCCTCAAATGCGCAGCGCTCTCTCTCCACCTGAGCGGGTGCGCATTTGAGGCAACAGGTTAGGGACAATCACACACGTCACATTCCCAGAATGATGATTCAGAGCATAGGGTTTGAGGTGGGCATATTTTTTTTAGTTTTGGCTATGCTCTGGGTCATCATTCTGGGAACATACCCTGTTTTATAATTTTATGTCCCACTGTACCCCTTGTTAGTTATTAGTGTACCCCATATAATGCCCCTTGAGGGGGGGGGGTCCCACTGTTCTGGCTCCATAGGCAGCTGTCTAGAAGCTCCAGGCCCCTGACTGCCCTCCTGTTCCTCTGTGACCAGTGAGCCGAGCCGATCTACGCCCAGATATGAGGTATGTCCTTACTCCAAAGAAATGTATTTACAATTTTTTGATTTTTGCTATTCTGGCACTAAATGTGACATGCCACCCCATTTCAGCAAAATATGACTCCTTCTCTTCTGAGCATTGTAGTGCGCCAGCAGAGCCCTTGACATCCACAGAAGAGATGGGGTTACACATTTTGGGGGACATTTTCTCCTATTACACCTTGTAAAAATGTAAAATTTTTGGAAAAACAGCATTTTAGTAAAAAAAATGTCATTTACACATCTAAAGTCGTCAAACACCTGTGGGGTGTTAAGGCTCACTGTACCTCTTGTTATGTTCCTTGAGGGGTGTAGTTTCCAAAATAGTATGCCATGTTGTTTTTTTTTTGCTGTCCTGGCACCATAGGGGTTTCCTAAATGGGACATGCCCCCCCCCCCCCCCCAAACCATTTCAGCAAAATTTGATTTGCAAAAGCCAAATATGACTCCTTCTCTTCTGAGCATTGTAGTGTGCCCGCAGTGCACTTTACCGCCACATGTGGTGTTTCCATACTCAGAAGAGATGGGGTTACAAATTTTGGGGGGAATTTTCTCCTATTAACCCTTGTAAAAAATTTAAATTTGGGGGAAAAACTAGAATTTTAGTGGAAAAAAAAGAAAATCATTTACATGTCCAACTTTAACGAAAAGTCGTGAAACTCCTGTGGGGTGTTAAGGCTCATTGGACCCCTTGTTACATTCCTTGAGGGGTGCAGTTTCCAAAATAGTATGCCAGGTGGTTTTTCTTTGCTGTCCTGACACCATAGGGGCTTCCTAAATGCAACATGCCCCCAAAAACCATTTCAGAAAAACTCAATCTCCAAAATCCCTCTGTCGCTCCTTCCCTTCTGAGCCCTCTAGTGCACCCGCCGAACACTTGACATACACATATGAGGTATTTCCTTACTCGAGAGAAATTGGGTTACACATTTTAGGAAGATTTCTCTCCTTTTACCCCTTGTAAAAATAAAAAAAATGGGTCTACAAGAACATGCGAGTGTAAAAAAATGAAGATTTTGAATTTTCTCCTTTACTTTGCTGCTATTCCTGTGAAACACCTAAAGGGTTAAAACACTTACTGAATGTCATTTTGAATACTTTGAGGGGTGCAGTTTTTATAATGGGGTCATTTGTGGGGCATTTCTAATATAAAAGCCCTTCAAATCCACTTCAAAGCAGAACTGGTCCCTGAAAAATTAGGTTTTTGAAAATTTTGTGAAAAATTGGAAAATTGCTGCTATACTTTGAAGCCCTCTGATGTCTTCCAAAAGTAAAAACACATCAACTTTATGATGCAATCATAAAGTAGATATGTTGTGTATGTGAATCAATATATACTTTGGAATATTAATTTTCCTTATAAGCAGAGAGCTTCAAAGTTAAAAAAAAATGTAAAATTTTAAATTTTTTCATAAAATTTTGGGATTTTTCACCAAGAAACGATGCAAGTATCAACACAATTTTACCACTAACATAAAGTAGAATATGTCACGAAAAAACAATCTCTGAATCAGAATGAAAGGTTAAAGCATCCCAGAGTTATTAATGCTTAAAGTGAATGTGGTCAGATGTTCAAAAAATGGCCGGGTCCTACAGTAAAAATTGGCTGGGTCCTTAAGGGGTTAAGATAAGTCGGCCTCGACGTCTGTCCCCTGAAACAGAGGGACTAGGACTAGAACAGGATGATCTGTACTTTTGCTATACATCCTAAGTAGACTAAACACATTTAACATTGGTTTTTCCGCTGCAGTTCTTGAAATCATAGTTGGCCAACCGAGAGGCACAACACTGTTCAAGAGCTCCCAACTTAGCAGTGTTCAAATGGGCCAAGGGGTTCTTATCAGTGTAAACCGTGAAGGAGCCAGATAGTCAAACTTCTCAGTAATAGCCCAAACCAGGGCCAGGAGCTCCAGCTTGAAGGAGCTATAGTTAGCATCATTCTTCTCAGCACCTCGAAGATGCCGGCTGGCATAGGCAATCACCCTCTCCTTGCCATCTTGCACTTGGGATAAGACCGCCCCCAGACCTTCAAAGCTAGCGTCTGTGTATAAACGGAACGGCAGGCTGTAGTCAAGATACGCTAATATGGGGGGGGGGTTACGTGAGGAGATACTTCAGGGATCGAAAGGCATCTTCTTGTTCTTCGGCCCACTGGATGGGAAGCCTCCCATTATAATTATCCCGGGCAGTCCCTCTCAGTAATTCGGTCAACGGTCCAGCAATTTGAGCAAAATGGGGGATGAAACGCCGGTAATATCCAGCAAACCCCAGGAAATTTCGGACGTCTCGCACAGTCGTGGGTGTAGGCCACTCTTTCACAGCACTCACTTTGTCTGGATCAGGCTGGACTCCTTGAGCACTGACGACATGTCCTAGGTAGTGCACTTGTGGCAGGTGATCCAGGTGTTCTTGATATGTTCGAGAGTAGACTATGACGTCATCTAAATACAACAAAACACTCTGGAAGTTAAGGTGCCCCAAACATCGCTCCATTAAGCGTTGGAAAGTAGCTGGTGCATTGCAAGGTCCAAAAGGCATACTTTTAAACTCAAAGAGACCCATAGGGGTCACAAATGCGGTCTTCTCTCTGTCCTCTTCTGCCATTGGCACCTGCCAGTAGCCACTCGTCAGATCCAGCGTGGAAAAGTAGGCGGCAGACCCCAACGCAGTCAGGGATTCTTCGATGCGTTGGAGAACATAGGCATCCTTATGAGTTATGTTGTTCAATTTCCGATAATCCACACAAAAGCGGATAGTTCCATCTTTTTTCTTCACCAGGACCAAAGGTGCAGCCCACAGACTCTGGCTTTCCTGGATGACATCGGCCTCTTTCATCTCCACGAGCATTTTCTTTATGCTCTGATACATCCCAGGAGCCACAGGACGATGTCTCTCTTTAATGGGTGGATTGTCTCCGGTGAGGATCCTATGTTTGATCATGATGGTCCTGCCAAAGTCTGTGGGGAATTTGCTGAAAGCTTCTTGATGTTTCTTAGCCACCTGGATGACTCCTTCCACCTGTTCCTTGGGGGTATCTTCATCTCCTATCTGTAGTTGGCTCCACCAAGGTTCTGCAGGATTCTGGTCAGGTCCTCGTTGGACCACCTGTGACTTCGAGACTACATCTTGGCCGTCTAGATGGTGTAGAGTAGCCACTGGGGTATACTTGGGTAGTTGGACAGCAACTTGAGAGAGATTAATAAGTCTCACCGGGACCTTCCCATTCCGTACGGTTACCAGGCTTCTAGCAGCTCGCACCAAGGGACAATCTTCCAGTAGAATGGGTTCCAAGAGCGCTTGGTAATCTTGATTTTTCACCCCGGGTCGGGCACAGCACCAAATAACTGTCTCTGTCTGTGGCTGTAGACTAACGGCTCGGATATCTTGAATGCTCGACAGATTTCTCCTTGATGATTTACGAACTTCTGTTCTGCTTGGAGGATTTTGAGGTGGTGTTGGGCAGCTCGTCGGCCTGGGGGTGACAGGTGAGGGAGAGATGCATGCAGTGCACAGACAATATCATCAAAACAGTGCCTCATAATATTCATGCCCAAAATGAAATCAGCTGCTCCCTCATCTCTAACATCTGTGACAATCACCCCCTGTCTTCCTAACAGATGTTTTCCCACCTGCACCGTGGGATCCCAGTAACCATGCCTGGGTACTGGTTTCCCGTTCCCTGCAATTACTCTGAACTCCACTTCCTGAGGGTCACACAACCTTTCTGGGCCCCAGTACTTATAGAAGACCCCCCCATGGAATATTGGATATTTGAGATCCCATATCTATCAGAGCTTGTAACTGGACACCTTCAATCATCACCTGTACATAAGGACAAGAAGCTACATACATAGACAATCCCTTCTTGTCGCTGGTTGATTCTGGACCTTCAATCTCTACTCCTGGGGTGCGGTCCTCAACCCCAGGGGACGCCCGTTTAAAACCCAGCATTGGCTCTTCCATTCTTGTTACAATAGCTACAGACGGGTCTCTGACTTCCAGGTGGTCTCACAGGAGGGATACTAGATGGATCAACAGGGCGAGGATCAGCCTTCTTAGGTGGTGGTGTTGCAGATCTAGAAGGATTTGGCAGTACCACCATTTCTTTAAAGGCCTTGGCTAACTGTTAAATGTCCTGTTTAATGTCCTGTAAGTCAGCTGTCCAAGGACTAGAAGACGGTGTTGGTGGGGCAGATTTAGAAGGGACAGGCGACTGGGGCGAGGGCCACGGAGATTCAGTAGCGGGGACACTAATCTCTTCTGTCTGTGGTCCCGACTTTATTACTTTAACCGCGAGTCTCTTAAAAGCTGGGAAAGCCATGTCAGGATTTTGCACGGCCAGCATCCCAAGTTGGGCTTTGTCCCATTTGTTTAGCGCCCCTTCTATAAAATGGTCCATCAGTACTCGATTGCCCTGATCGGGCGTGATGCCGTCCAACTTCTGTACCGCCTCTAATGCGCTCTGCAAAGCCACTGCATATGCTCGGAGGGTCTCACCTTGCTTCCTACATCGTTCATTGAGTCGGAGGCGTACCTCCGAGGGAGAATGAGATTCATAGTTACATAGTTAGTACGGTCGATAAAAGACATATGTCCATCAAGTTCAACCAGGGAATTAAGGGGTAGGGGTGTGGCCCGATATTGGGGAAGGGATGGGATTTTATATTTCTTCATAAGCATTAATGTTATTTTGTTCCAGGAATGTATCTAACCCTGTTTTAAAGCTGTTAATTTTTCCTGCTGTGACCAGTTCCTGAGGTAGACTGTTCCATAAGTTCACAGTTCTCATGGTAAAGAAGGCGTGTCGCCCCTTGAGACTAAACTTTTTCTTCTCCAGACGGAGGGAGTCCCCCCTCGTCCTTTGGGGGGGGGGTTTAACCTGGAACAGTTTTTCTCCATATTTTTTGTATGGGCAATTAATATACTTATATACATTTATCATATCCCCCCTTAAACGTCTCTTCTCAAGACTAAACAATTGTAACTCCTTTAATCGCTCCTCATAGCTAAGATGTTCCATGCCCCATATTAGTTTAGTTGCGCGTCTCTGCACCCTTTCCAGCTCCACAGTGTCCCTTTTATGTACAGGCGACCAAAACTGAACAGCATATTCCAGGTGAGGCCGTACCAATGCTTTATAAAGGGGGAGTATTATGTCCCTGTCCCTTGAGTCCATGCTGGCTTTGGAAGCAGCAGCCTGACATTGCATGCTATTCTGTAGTCTGTGATCTACAAGTATACCCAGATCCTTCTCTACCAGTGACTCTGACAGTTTAATCCCCCCTAAGACATACGACGCATGCAGGTTATTAGTACCCAGATGCATAACTTTACATTTATCCACATTGAACCTCATTTGCCAAGTGGATGCCCAGACACTTAGTCTATCCAAGTCATCTTGTAACTTATGCACATCCTCTATAGACTGTACCGTGCTACAAAGCTTGGTGTCATCTGCAAAGATAGAAACAGAGCTGTTAATACCATCCTCTATATCATTGATAAATAAATTAAACAACAGCGGGCCCAGTACTGAACCTTGGGGTACACCACTAATTACCGGGGACCAATCAGAGTACGAATCATTGACCACCACTCTCTGGGTACGATCCATGAGCCAGTGTTCAATCCAGTTACAAACTAAAATTTCCAAACCCAAAGACCTTAACTTACCTGTCAGACGTCTATGAGGGACAGTATCAAATGCTTTAGCAAAATCCAGAAACACTATATCCACAGCCATTCCTCTGTCAAGGCTTCTATTGACCTCTTCATAAAAGCAAATTAGATTGGTTTGACAACTTCTATCCTTAGTAAACCCATGCTGGTTAACACTTATAATACAATTATCCCCTATGTAGTCCTGTATGTAATCCCTTATAAGTCCTTCATACAATTTACCCACAATGCACGTTAAACTTACCGGTCTATAGTTTCCTGGGGAAGACCTAGAGCCCTTTTTGAAGATTGGCACCACATTCGCCTTGCGCCAGTCCCTTGGCACAATACCAGACACCAGAGAATCTCTAAATATCATGAACAGGGGTACAGATATTACTGAACTTACCTCTCTAAGAACTCTTGGGTGCAATCCATCTGGCCCTGGAGATTTGCTTACATTTATATTACTTAACTTACCTTGTACCATCTCTACATTAAGCCAGTTCAGTACATTACATGATGTGTTACCAGCACTGACCTGGCCAATGTCAGCTCCTTTTTCCATAGTGTATACAGAACTAAAGAACCCATTCAGTAGCTCCGTCTTCTCTTGATCGCCCGTGACAACCTCCCCATTATCATTATTAAGGGGTCCTACATGCTCTGTCCTTGTTTTTTTTTGCATTTATATATCTAAAAAAATATTTAGGATTAGTTTTGCTTTCTTTGGCCACCTGTCTCTCATTTTGAATTTTTGCTGTTTTTATTACATTTTTACAGATTTTATTAAGCTCTTTGTGCTGTTTAAATGTTATAGCTGACCCATCAGATTTGAATGTTTTGAAGGCTATTGCTGTCACGATGCCGGCTGGCAGGAGGTGGATCCTCTGTGCCAGAGAGGGATTGGCGTGGACCGTGCTAGTGGACCGGTTCTAAGTCACTACTGGTATTCACCAGAGCCCGCCGCAAAGCGGGATGGTCTTGCTGCGGCGGTAGTGACCAGGTCGTATCCACTAGCAACGGCTCAACCTCTCTGACTGCTGAAGATAGGCGCGGTACAAGGGAGTAGACAGAAGCAAGGTCGGACGTAGCAGAAGGTCGGGGCAGGCAGCAAGGATCGTAGTCAGGGGCAACGGCAGGAGGTCTGGAACACAGGCTAGGAACACACAAGGGAACGCTTTCACTAGGCACAAGGGCAACAAGATCCGGCGAGGGAGTGCAGGGGAAGTGAGGTATACATAGGGAGTGCACAGGTGAAGACACTAATTGGAACCACTGCGCCAATCAGTGGCGCAGTGGCCCTTTAAATCGCAGAGACCCGGCGCGCGCGCGCCCTAGGGAGCGGGGCCGCGCGCGCCGGGACAGGACCGAGGGAGAGCGAGTCAGGTACGGAAGCCGGGGTGCGCATCGCGAGCGGGCGCCACCCGCATCGCGAATCGCATCCCGGCTGGAGGCGGTATCGCAGCGCACCCGGTCAGTGGGTCTGACCGGGGCGCTGCCGTAGCGAGGATGTCGCGAGCGCTCCGGGGAGGAGCGGGGACCCGGAGCGCTCGGCGTAACAGTACCCCCCCCCTTGGGTCTCCCCCTCTTCTTAGAGCCTGAGAACCTGAGGACCAGACTTTTATCTAGGATATTGTCCTCAGGTTCCCAGGATCTCTCTTCAGGGCCACAGCCCTCCCAGTCCACTAAAAAAAAAGTTTTTCCTCTGACCTTTTTGGAGGCTAGTATCTCCTTTACGGGGAAGATGTCTGAAGAACCGGAGACAGGAGTAGGAGAAATAAGTTTGGGAGAGAAACGGTTGATGACGAGTGGTTTAAGAAGAGAGACATGAAAGGCATTAGGAATACGAAGAGAAGGAGGAAGAAGAAGTTTGTAAGAGACAGGATTAATTTGGCACAAGATCTTGAAAGGACCAAGATAGCGTGGTCCCAATTTGTAGCTGGGAACACGGAAGCGGACATATTTAGCGGAGAGCCATACCTTGTCTCCGGGAGAAAAAATGGGGGGAGCTCTTCTTTTCTTATCAGCAAACTTCTTCATGCGTGATGAAGCCTGTAAGAGAGAATTTTGGGTCTCTTTCCATATGGTGGAAAGATCACGAGTTATTTCATCCACAGCGGGCAAATCAGAGGGCAAGGGAGTAGGGAGGGGGGGAAGAGGGTGACGGCTGTACACCACGAAAAATGGGGATTTGGAAGAAGATTCAGAGACTCTGAAGTTGTACGAGAATTCGGCCCATGGAAGGAGATCTGCCCAGTCATCCTGGCGGGAGGAAACAAAATGCCGTAAATAATCACCCAGGACCTGGTTAATTCTTTCTACTTGCCCATTGGATTGAGGATGATAAGCAGAAGAAAAGTTTAATTTAATCTTGAGTTGTTTACAGAGAGCCCTCCAGAATTTTGACACGAATTGGACGCCTCTATCCGAGACGATCTGCGTGGGCAACCCGTGAAGACGAAAAATGTGTACAAAAAATTGTTTTGCCAACTGAGGCGCTGAAGGAAGACCAGGAAGAGGAATAAAATGTGCCATCTTGGAAAATCGATCAACGACCACCCAAACAACAGTGTTGCCACGGGATGGGGGTAAGTCTGTAATAAAGTCCATACCAATCAGAGACCAAGGCTGTTCGGGGACAGGCAGAGGATGAAGAAGACCAGCAGGCTTCTGGCGAGGAGTCTTATCCCGGGCACAGACAGTACAGGCCCGCACAAAATCAACAACATCCGTTTCCAGAGTCGGCCACCGATAGAAACGAGAGATGAGTTGCAAGGATTTCTTGATGCCCGCATGGCCTGCGAGATGGGAGGAGTGACCCCATTTGAGGATTCCGAGGCGTTGGCGTGGAGAAACGAAGGTCTTCCCTGGAGGAGTTTGCCTGATGGAGGCTGGAGAAGTGGAGATCAGGCAGTCAGGAGGAATAATGTGTTGCGGAGAGAGCTCTACTTCCGAGGCATCCGAGGAACGAGAGAGAGCATCGGCCCTAATGTTCTTATCGGCAGGGCGAAAGTGAATTTCAAAATTAAACCGGGCAAAGAACAGAGACCACCTGGCCTGGCGAGGGTTCAGCCGTTGGGCAGACTGAAGATAGGAGAGATTCTTGTGATCGGTGTAAATAATAACTGGAAATTTTGATCCCTCCAGCAGATGCCTCCATTCCTCAAGTGCTAATTTAATGGCCAATAGCTCTCGATCCCCGATGGAGTAGTTCCTCTCCGCCGGAGAGAAGGTCCTAGAAAAAAAACCACAAGTCACAGCATGCCCAGAAGAATTTTTTTGTAGAAGAACTGCTCCAGCTCCTACTGAGGAGGCATCAACCTCCAATAGGAAGGGTTTAGATGGGTCAGGTCTGGAGAGCACGGGAGCAGAAGAAAAGGCAGACTTGAGCTGTTTAAAGGCGTCTTCCGCTTGAGGAGGCCATGACTTAGGATTGGCGTTCTTCTTGGTTAAAGCCACGATAGGAGCCACAATGGTGGAAAAATGTGGAATAAATTGTCTGTAATAATTGGCGAACCCCAAAAAACGTTGGTTAGCACGGAGTCCGGAGGGGCGTGGCCAATCTAAGACGGCAGAGAGTTTGTCTGGGTCCATTTGTAGTCCCTGGCCAGAGACCAAGTATCCTAGGAAAGGAAGAGATTGACATTCAAACAGACATTTCTCCATTTTGGCATAAAGTTGGTTGTCTCGAAGTCTCTGAAGAACCATGCGGACATGCTGGCGGTGTTCTTCTAGGTTGGCAGAAAAAATCAGAATATCGTCCAGATACACAACAACACAGGAATATAAGAGATCACGAAAAATTTCATTAACAAAGTCTTGGAAGACGGCAGGGGCGTTGCACAGGCCAAAGGGCATGACCAGATACTCAAAGTGTCCATCTCTAGTGTTAAATGCCGTTTTCCATTCGTCCCCCTCCCTGATGCGGATGAGATTATAAGCACCTCTTAAGTCCAGTTTGGTAAAGATGTGGGCACCTTGGAGGCGATCAAAGAGTTCAGAGATAAGAGGTAGAGGGTAGCGGTTCTTTACCGTGATTTTATTAAGTCCGCGGTAGTCAATGCAAGGACGTAGGGAGCCATCTTTTTTGGACACAAAGAAAAATCCAGCTCCGGCAGGAGAGGAGGATTTGCGGATAAACCCCTTTTTTAAATTTTCCTGGATGTACTCAGACATAGCAAGAGTCTCTGGGGCGGACAGAGGATAAATTCTGCCCCGGGGTGGAGTAGTGCCCGGGAGGAGGTCTATAGGACAGTCATAAGGCCTGTGAGGAGGTAGAGTCTCAGCTTGTTTTTTGCAAAACACATCAGCAAAGTCCATATAGGCCTTAGGGAGACCGGTTACAGGGGGAACCACAGGGTCACGGCAGGGAGTACTGGGAACCGGTTTAAGGCAGTCCTTGAAACAAGAGGTACCCCAGCTCTTGATCTCCCCCGTGGACCAATCCAGGGTTGGGGAATGGCGTTGGAGCCACGGTAGTCCAAGGAGAATTTCGGAAGTGCAATTGGGGAGGACCAAGAACTCAATTTTTTCTTGATGAGGTCCGATGCACATTAGAAGGGGCTCCGTGCGGTAACGTATGGTACAGTCCAATCTTTCATTGTTAACACAATTGATGTAGAGGGGCCTGGCGAGACTGGTTACCGGGATGTTGAACCTGTTGATGAGAAAGGCCAAAATAAAGTTTCCCGCAGATACGGAATCCAAGAAGGCCATAGTAGAGAAGGAGAAGGTAGATGCAGATATCCGCACAGGCACAGTAAGACGTGGAGAAGCAGAGTAGACATCAAGGACTGTCTCACTTTTGTGCGGAGTCTGCGTGCGTCTTTCCAGGCGGGGAGGACGGATAGGACAATCCTTCAGGAAGTGTTCGGTACCGGCACAGTACAGGCAGAGATTCTCCATGCGGCGTCGTGTCCTCTCTTGAGGTGTCAGGCGAGACCGGTCAACTTGCATAGCCTCCACGGCGGGAGGCACAGGAACGGATTGCAGAGGACCAGAGGAGAGAGGAGCCGGGGAGAAAAAACGCCTCGTGCGAACTAAGTCCATATCCTGGCGGAGCTCCTGACGCCTTTCGGAAAAACGCATGTCAATGCGAGTGGCAAGATGAATGAGTTCATGTAGATTAGCAGGAATTTCTCGTGCGGCCAGAACATCTTTAATGTTGCTGGATAGGCCTTTTTTAAAGGTCGCGCAGAGGGCCTCATTATTCCAAGATAGTTCAGAAGCAAGAGTACGGAATTGTATGGCGTACTCGCCAACGGAAGAATTACCCTGGACCAGGTTCAGCAGGGCAGTCTCAGCAGAGGAGGCTCGGGCAGGTTCCTTAAAGACACTACGAATTTCCGAGAAGAAGGAGTGTACAGAGGCAGTGACGGGGTCATTGCAGTCCCAGAGCGGTGTGGCCCATGACAGAGCTTTTCCAGACAGAAGGCTGACTACGAAAGCCACCTTAGACCTTTCAGTAGGAAACTGGTCCGACATCATCTCCAAGTGCAGAGAACATTGTGAAAGAAAGCCACGGCAAAACTTAGAGTCCCCATCAAATTTATCCGGCAAGGATAGTCGTAGGCCTGAAGCGGCCACTCGCTGCGGAGGAGGTGCAGGAGCTGGCAGAGGAGATGATTGCTGAAGCTGTGGTAGTAGCTGCTGTAGCATCATGGTCAGTTGAGACAGCTGGTGGCCTTGTTGCGCTATCTGTTGTGACTGCTGGGCGACCACCGTGGTGAGGTCAGCGACAACTGGCAGAGGTACTTCAGCGGGATCCATGGCCGGATCTACTGTCACGATGCCGGCTGGCAGGAGGTGGATCCTCTGTGCCAGAGAGGGATTGGCGTGGACCGTGCTAGTGGACCGGTTCTAAGTCACTACTGGTATTCACCAGAGCCCGCCGCAAAGCGGGATGGTCTTGCTGCGGCGGTAGTGACCAGGTCGTATCCACTAGCAACGGCTCAACCTCTCTGACTGCTGAAGATAGGCGCGGTACAAGGGAGTAGACAGAAGCAAGGTCGGACGTAGCAGAAGGTCGGGGCAGGCAGCAAGGATCGTAGTCAGGGGCAACGGCAGGAGGTCTGGAACACAGGCTAGGAACACACAAGGGAACGCTTTCACTAGGCACAAGGGCAACAAGATCCGGCGAGGGAGTGCAGGGGAAGTGAGGTATACATAGGGAGTGCACAGGTGAAGACACTAATTGGAACCACTGCGCCAATCAGTGGCGCAGTGGCCCTTTAAATCGCAGAGACCCGGCGCGCGCGCACCCTAGGGAGCGGGGCCGCGCGCGCCGGGACAGGACCGAGGGAGAGCGAGTCAGGTACGGAAGCCGGGGTGCGCATCGCGAGCGGGCGCCACCCGCATCGCGAATTGCATCCCGGCTGGAGGCGGTATCGCAGCGCACCCGGTCAGTGGGTCTGACCGGGGCGCTGCCGTAGCGAGGATGTCGCGAGCGCTCCGGGGAGGAGCGGGGACCCGGAGCGCTCGGCGTAACAATTGCTCTTTTAACATCATTTGTCAGCCATGTAGGATTCAGTTTTAATTGTTTATATTTGTTCCCCTTTGGTATATGTTTAGCTGTTTAGTTATTTAGAGTTGATTTAAAGATGTCCCATTTACCTTCTGTATCAGTATTTGAGAACACCTCCCCCCAGTCTATGTCCTGTAGTGCAGCCCTCAGCCCAGGGAAATTTGCCTTTTTAAAGTTATGTTTTTGCCTTCCCCGTCTGTCTTTGTTTTCTATATTTTAAGTCAAAAGTAACTATATTGTGGTCGCTATTACCAAAGTTTTCCCTCACAGTTACATTACCAACCAGCTCTGCGTTGTTGGAAATGATCAGATCCAACAAGGCATCACTTCTTGTTGGGTCCTCCACAAGCTGGCCCATAAAATTATCCCGCAATAAATTTAGGAATTGTCACCCCTTTGTAGTTTTAGCCAACCCCGGACCCCAATCTATATCTGGATAGTTAAAATCTCCCATTATTACCACTGTACCTGCCCGGGCGGCCCTCTCTATTTGTTTATGAAGCCGAACTTCTATCTCTTCAGTGATATTAGGGGGTCTGTAGATTACACCAAGTATTATTTTTTCAGTATTTTCCTCCTTAAGAAAGTCCTTCAAAAATCTGTCCCACTGTGGCCTTATCAGCCACAGGCCAGGTGCGAAGTTCTTCCAAGGCGGGTCCCTGGAGTTGTCCCAGAAGCAGCTGTACCTGTTTATGAGGGGGAAGTGCATAAAATGCTGTAGAATTTTTCTTTAAAGTCTCTTAATGTAAAAGGGTCACCATTGTAGGTGGGATGCACAGGATTCCCCAAGAAGACAGGTGCAGCAACTGGGGCTCCCAACACATAGGGAGAAACTGAAGGTGGACTAGTTGGGTCCTGTTCCGCCTGTGCTGGAGGTCTTGCTGGCATCACAGGCAAAGCACATCCTTGTGAGGTCGAGAGCGTTGGTGAAGGCAGCAACATTCTTCTGGCTTGGAGTGGAAACCCCATTGGTGGGGCCACTGGAGCATTGCCCCCTTGCTGTTCAGATGGGGACTGTGGGACTGCAGGTTCTGATATCTCTGTATTTGGTATGCTGGCTCTTTAACCCCTTAAGGACCAAGGACATAGAGGTACGTCCTTTGTCCTGCTCCAGTGATATAACGCGGGGTTACACGGTAACCCCGTATCATATCACGGCGGGCCTGGCGTCATAGTGAAGCCGGGACCCGCCGCTAATAGCGCGCAGCACCGATCGCGGCTAAAATCGAAAGTGAAAGCAGCCGGTTAACTCAGTGGGCTGTTCGGGATAGCCGCGGCGAAATCGCGGCATCCCGAACAGCTTACAGGACAGCGGGAGGGCCCCTACCTGCATCCTCGCTGTCTGATCGCTGAATGACTGCTCAGTGCCTGTGATCCAGGCATGAGCAGTCATGCGGCAGAATCATCGATCACTGGTTTCCTATGAGAAACCAGTGATCAATGATAAAGATCAGTTTGTGCAGTGTTATAGGTCCCTATGGGAGCTATAACACTGCAAAAAAAAAAGTGGAAAAAAAAAAAAAAGTTAATGAATATCATTTAACCCCTCCCCTATTAAAACTTTGAATCACCCCCCTTTTCCCATAAAAAAAAAAAAAACAGTGTAAATAAAAATAAACATATATGGTATCACCGCGTGCGGAAATGTCCGAATTATAAAAATATGTCATTAATTAAACCACTCGGTCAATGGCGTCCAAAATAGTGCATTTTTGGTCACTTTTTATATAATTTAAAAATGAATAAAAAGCGATCAATTAGTCCTATCAATGCAAAAATGGTACAGTTAAAAACTTAAGATCACGGCGCAAAAAATGAGCCCTCATACCGCCCCCATACACGGAAAAATAAAAAAGTTATAGGGATCAGAAGATGACAATTTTAAACGTATTAATTTTCCTGCATGTAGTTATGATTTTTTCCAGAAGTCCGACAAAATCAAACCAATATAAGTAGGGTATCATTTTAATCGTATGGACCTACAGAATAAAGATAAGGTGTCATTTTTACCGAAAAATGTACTACGTAGAAACAGAAGCCCCCAAAAGTGACAAAATGGCGTTTTTTTTTTAAATTTTGTCGCACAATGATTTTTTTTTCCGTTTCACCATAGATTTTTGGGCAAAATGACTGACGTCATTACAAAGTAGAATAGGTGGCGCAAAAAATAAGCAATCATATGGATTTTTAGGTGCAAAATTGAAAGAGTTATGATTTTTTAAAGGCAACTAGCAAAAAACGAAAATGCAAAAACGGAAAAACCCCCGGTCCTTAAGGGGTTAAATAGATCTTGGATTCCTAGGTCCCAAAGAAATACGCAGTTGTTCTTTAATCTGGAACTTGAGAGCTTGAGATTTCAAATTTGAGAGCGGTGACCTGAAACTAATTGAAATTTGAGTGTGTTGATCGGCAGCTGAAGCGACTCTATGCAGGACTTCAATTCGGCAATCTGATGTCTCAGAGTCCCGTACTGTTCCGGTTCCTCACAGCTTCCAGCACGTTGTCGCACTCTGTGCCTTTTCCGACGCTGAGCTGTCTCTCTTTGTTGGTTTCTGGCACTAGGCTCCGACAAAATGCCCGCCGCCGCACCGAGAGCTTCGGTGGGCGGGGTCTCTGGATAACGTGCGTTGGGATGTCCCACGCTAACTTTTAGCTCAGCTGTAATGTTCGCCTCCCCCCTTACTTTACATGCGCACTTCCTCCACACAGCACCGTGTGCACAACCCCTTGCTCAGGAGTATAAGTCACAGTACATAAATAAAGTTTTTTTTCCGGGGGGGGGGGGGGGGGGGGAGTACACTTTCACTAGTGGCAATAGTGGGCACACACCCGAATCCTGTTCGTGCAACGCCAAAAAGGCTTTGTGGTAGCCCTTGGGGGGTGTATGGTCTTGGTGGTATGGTATCGGTATATGAGGGGCTAATGTTAACCCTATAGTTCGTGACGCCAGGCTGAGGGCTGGTATGCTGAGGTAATGCTCCGGCCTATCGCCGCCCTTCCCAGTAACGATAGGTGCATGAAATGACTGAAGGTCCACAAGGAGATTGAACTTGAACAAATTTACTTAAGTGCTTGCGATACATCCAAGGCACAGTAACAGTCTAATATAACAGTCCTTATATTGCTCAGTGACTGACAGTTGTTGCGGATCTTGAGCTATTTAGAAAGTCTCTGAATTTAGGGTAGATATTTGCAGATCCATCCGGATTTAGGGGTTATATTAGGTCCGGTGATGCTGCAGAGTGTCTGGGGATTGATACACTCTCTATTCTGAATTATTCAGCCGTTGCCGCAAGGCTCGGGCCTAACTCACTGCGATAGTTGCTGTACAGGTCTTTCCACGTCAGGAGTACAGGAGCAAGAGCTTTTGCTAGCTTGCTTGCACAGGAACAAGAGAGAGAAAACATGGCTGCCGCTCCCTTATATGGGCAGGGGGCGGAGTGAGTTCGATTGGTCCGAACATCTGTCATTCACCATTACACAGAGTAATGGGATTGCATACGTCACAGGGCCTCCAAAGGTCCTTAAGCAGAATACCATAGAGTTTACCTAGTCACGTGACCCGCAGGTCCTGCAACGCTATGGAACCGGTAATTAACCACTTATTTACATCTATATCACCATATTTACATTAACCTTAAATAAATTACTGGTCTATTAGCTGGAATAGAGGCGACAAGGGGTAGGCTACACAACAGGGATCCCTACGTCCTAGGGACTCTGGCTATAGGGACCCACACATACATAGGTACCGTATAAGATGCGGTACCGGGACACCACACATTTGTTACCATTTCCTGCATTTATACGCTGTGATCAACTTTGGGTTAATGCCGGACATCTGCCTGATTGGTGATATCCGGCATAAGCCGTGGGTCCTTGCTGCTTAAAGCAGATGGGACTCACCGGGTATAAAGCACACTCCACTCCTGAGCATGCTTCAAAAGTGCTTCAAACTATGTCCTTAAGAGGTTATGCAATAAAATTGATATTTTAGTCAGTCGGTATTGCTTTATGTAGTTTGGTTAGGCCATTCTGTTAATAGGGGCACTTACTGACAGATGGACATACCCAAAGTATACATACAGGCCAAGGCCGGACTGGCCTAGCGGGATACCGGGAAGATTCCCGGTGGGCCGACCACACAGTGGGCCGGTTTTCTGCACTACACCGGCCGGCCCGTGTGTGGCCACACAGTGGCTGCTCACTCACACAAGGTGCTGACACTAAGTCAGGACCTTGTGTGAAGCGGCCACAGAGAGGCAGAGCTATGAGCTGTAGGCTCCCAGCTCCGCCACTCACCTCAGCAGTACCTGCGCATCCAGAGCGCAGTGATTTTCAACCCTGATTTTTATTTTTATTTTTCCCCTCCCCGATGCCGCAGGACCTGCGATGATATCACCGTCAGCAGCCCCTGATCATGTGACTACGACTCCTCCATGTGACTGATCACATGACGGTCCGTGTGGAGGAGTCAGAGTCATCAGGGGCTGCTGTTATAGGCCTCAGCGTACCCCTACGCCCCCCAGTGTCCCTTAGCCTCTCCCTCCCCCCTGTGCCCCAGAGAGGGTGAAGTATGCGGAAGCTGCCTCGGGCCAGTGTAGTGACCCGTGCCCCAGCATTCCCCTGCGGCTCCGTGAATGATTGCCCTGCCGGAGCCCTCAGTCGGTGCCCTGGGGAAGAACGGAGAAGAAAAATGGCATTCTTAAAAGGTACTGTACCATATCCATCCCCCCCTGTCCCTCCCCCACCCATGTCCACCCCCTCCCCTCACCCATGTCCACCCCCCCCCACCCATGTCCATCCTCCTGTCATTCATGTCCACTTTGTCCACCCCCTGTCCATCCCTGTCACCCATGTTCACCCCCTGTCACCCATGTCCATCCCCCTATTCACCCCTCTGTCCCCCCTCTTTTATCCCCCTTGTCATCCTTGTCCACCCTTCTGTCATTCCTGTGTACCCCCATATCTCCCGTGTCCACCCTCCTGTCATTCATGTCCACCTTGGCCACCCCTCTGTCACCCCAGTCCACCCTTCTTTGTCACTCCTGTCCATCCTTGTGTCACCCTTGTCCACCCCTCTGTCATCCCTGTCCATCCTTGTGTCACCCATGTTCACCCCCCATTGTCCACCCCTCTGACCACATCCTTGTCACCCATGTACACCCCTCTGTCCCTTTGTCATCCCTGTTACCACCTTGTCACCCCTGATGCCCCCCTGTCACCCATGTACACCCCTCTGTCACCCATGTACACCCCTCTACACCCCTCTGTCACCCATGCACACCCCTCTGTCATCCATGTACACTCCTCTACACCCCTCTGTCACCCATGTACACCCCTCTGTCACCCATGTACACTCCTCTACACCCCTCTGTCACCCATATACACTCCTCTACACCCCTCTGCCACCCATGTACACTCCTCTACACACCTGTCACCCATGTACACTCCTCTACACCCCTCTGCCACCCATGTACACTCCTCTACACCCTTCTGTCACCCATGTACACTCCTCTACACCCCTCTGCCACCCATGTACACTCCTCTACACACCTGTCACCCATGTACACTCCTCTACACCTCTCTGTAACCCATGTACACTCCTCTACACCCCTCTGCCACCCATGTACACTCCTCTACACCACTCTGTCACCCATGTACACTCCTCTACACCCCTCTGCCACCCATGTACACTCCTCTACACCCCTCTGCCACCCATGTACACTCCTCTACACCCCTCTGTCACCCATGTACACTCCTCTACACCCCTCTGCCACCCATGTACACTCTTCTACATCCCTCTGCCACCCATGTACACTCCTCTACACCCCTCTGCCACCCATGTACACTCCTCTACACACCTGTCACCCATGTACACTCCTCTACACCTCTCTGTAACCCATGTACACTCCTCTACACCCCTCTGCCATCCATGTACACTCCTCTACACCACTCTGTCACCCATGTACACTCCTCTACACCCCTCTGCCACCCATGTACAGTCCTCTACACCCCTCTGCCACCCATGTACACTCCTCTACACCCCTCTGCCACCCATGTACACTCCTCTACACCCCTCTGCCACCCATGTACACTCTTCTACATCCCTCTGCCACCCATGTACACTCCTCTACACCCCTCTGCCACCCATGTACACTCCTCTACACCCCTCTGCCACCCATGTACACTCCTCTACACCCCTCTGCCACCCATGTGCACTCTTCTACATCCCTCCGCCACCCATGTACACTCCTCTGCCTCCCATGTACACTCCTCTACACCCCTGTCACCCATGTACACTCCTCTACACCACTGTCACCCGTGTACACTCCTCTACACTACTCTGTCACCCATGTACACTCCTCTACACCCCTCTGTCACCCATGTACACCCCTCTGTCACCCATGTACACCCCTCTGCCACCACTGTAAACCCCCCTACACCCCTCTGTCACCCCCATATACTCCTACACACCTGTCTCCCATGTACACCCCTCTGTCATCCATATACACTCCTCTACACCCCTGTCTCCCATGTACACCCCTCTGTCACCCATATACACTCCTCTACACCCCTGTCACCCATGTACACCCCTCTGTCACCCTTGTACACTCCTCTACACCCCTCTGCCACCACTGTAACCCCCCCCCACACACCCCTCTGTCCCCCCCATATACACCTACACACCTGTCTCCCATGTACACCCCATCTGTTACCCCTTTACACCTATATGCCCCTGTTTTCCTCTTCACTTGTAAAAGGGGAATCTGGAGGCTAATGCTAAGTGCGGAGCCTAATAGATTTGTTTTGCAGGTTTAACGGTGAAGAGTTGTGGCTGGAATAAATGGTCAGGACGGTCCGGACCAGATGAACGACGCTGATCAGAGAAGATGTCACATGTGAGTTGCTGTATAAAGCAGCACTTTAAACTACATACCCACTGATAAATAGATAATGGAATTTGTGTGCATTGCAGCTTTTTTTTTTTAAACATTATTTTATTTTTATTTTTTTTGCTCGTCAACTTCGGTCAGGGTGCCCCGTGAAATTTTTTTAATTTTTTTTGGAGGCGTGCCCCGAGCCGAAAAAGGTTGGGAAACACTGGCATACAGGATTTAGTCAGTAACAGTATGATGGTAATAAAAATGGTGATAATATTCCTCCCGGTATACTGGTAATTGGTAATATTGGTCAGTATACAGGATTTGGACAGTAACCGTACGATGGTACTATGTATGGTGATAATATTCCTCCTTTTATAGTGCCATTATTGTTAATATCAGTCTAAGTATAGAGGACTTGGTCAGTTACAGTGTGATGGTAATATTTCCTTTCCTCCCATACTATTGTTACTTGGAAAATTTATGACTTATATAGACATATTCAGTATTATAATGCATGGAAAATTGACATATATAAATTTCTTCACCATAGTGAAATACAGTAGCAATTTATTTCTTCTAAATATATATCGAGGAAAAAAAAGAAAAAAAAAAAAATATGTATATATATATATATATATATATATATATATATATATATATATATAATTAGTGTACTGTAAAGGGATAAATCTAGGCGTGGCTGACGTGGGGCTGGTCTGCAATTATTTCCAGGGCTGGTTTTAATAACCAGTCCGGCCCTGATACAGGCAACTATTAACAGAGAGGCCTACCCAATCTATATGGGGGAAACTATTAACAGAGGGGCCTACCCAAACTTTATGGGGACCCCATATAGTTTGGGTAGGCCCCTCTGTTAATAGTTGCCCCCATAAAGTTGTTGTAGGCCTCTCTCTCTTATCTGCCTTCCACTGCAATTTCAGCTCCGGGCCCCAAATCATATCAAATCATTTTTTTTCCTTTTGCACTGTAACAGTAATCTCTTTCCAGTGTCCTTCTCTGGCCAGGCTCTTCTTTTGGGGACCGCTCTCCTTTTCTGCAGACAGCAGACTGCTTCTCTCTGCTGTGCTCGGCTCCTCCAGGCTCTGACCAGACTCCACAGCGCTTGGTGGCGTCAGGACGATATCGGCGTGCATGGTGCAGCGTGTGGACTGATTGACTGACTGTACAGTCAGTCAGTGTATACAGTAGTGTACCGATCCCAGCGGTCAGTGAGTGACTGTTACTCACTGACTCGATAACATACCCCTTACTGGGGTATTAGTTGTACCCCCCTGATGGCGGCCCTGCCAAGGGTACACGCCTCCTCTCCTTAACCCCTTAACGTCCTGGTGAGGTGGTACTTAACACACCAGGACGTACATTTACGTCCTATATATACCCCGAGCATCGGAGCGATGCCCCGATCATGCACATATAAATATACATAAATGAATATGCAAATAAATATAAAAGCGTTATGATTTTTTGAAAGCAAGGGGGAAAAAACAAAAAACGTAAAAATAAAATTGTCTGAGTCCTTAAGGCCCAAATTGGGCTAAGGGGTTAAGCCCCTACCATTCCTTACTTTTGATGTTAGTCCACAATCCTGACTTCCAAGAGGTAACCTGCTACCTATATTTCACCTTTGGCAGACTGGGGACCTTTTTCATCCATCTGCGTTTGAGAGATGGCTTATAAAATCCCACATAGGGCATATATCTCCCCCCACAGGGGTTGCCTTATTAGTAACACCACTGATCCCACATGCCCAAAATGTAGAACCCCTCATGGTGACCTCTCACGCACTGTTTTTTGTTCTGCCCTTCCATTAAAGCGTGGGTTGGAGTGTACATGGCCTCTAATCTCTGACTTGCCCTCTCACCACACATTGGTGTGTGTTTAGTATTCTCCCAGACTCAACCCGGGTGAAATGAGTCCATGAGAAACTACTCTTGTTATATCCGCTGCTGCAAAAAAAATCGAAACTCCAATCCTGGATATCTAATTTACCTCCCTCTACCAGTCTTCTTGTCTGTTTTTTCTTTCTTCCTCTTTGGATCTAGAGTGGCTTTGGAAAGAGGCTTTAGTATAGTGGTAGTCCTCCATTATACAGCTTTAGTAATCCCTCTACCCTCTCCACACTTTTGTCCTACTGAACTCGACCCTTCCTTTCCCTGTTTCCCCTCCCTTGACTGCTATAATGTTTATAAAATGTTTAATAAATAAAAAATTTTGCAAAGAAGAAAAAAATTATGCCAAAACATGGAACATTTCCCTAGACAAAGAACATTTTTTTTTAATAACTAGCCTAGACTTGTTTTTTTCATAACTAGCCTTGTTAAATGAGTTACATTCTCTATTAAAAAGCTGTCCAGTAGTACACACAGAATTTCCAAACCTTCTATAAACTTAAAGAAAAGCATGTGAGACTGATTGCATAATATCATACATTCATTCCTTGTGCACACTAGGTGGCGCAGTCTGTATGTGTACAGTACAGTATGTGACAAGTGACTGGCTGCAGGGGAGGGGGCAAGCAGAGGATAAACAAGGAAGAAGTAGGAGTGTTAATACAAGTCTGAGCAGCTCCCAGGACTGCAGATAATGGGGAGAAAGAGCAAGCTGACAGACTACCTGCCTGTGGCACGGCATGGCAACAAGGACAGTCAAACTAAAGAGGAGAAAGGTAATGGGGAGAGCACAATCGAGGAGAAGAGACAGTCATTATGTAGAAGAGCAGGGGCCAATGAGCAACAAGGTAACTGCATGGCTGTGTGTGAGCTGTCCCCCACTAGCAGGGCCAGACTGGGACTGAAAATCCTCCCCGGCAGAGAAACCTTACCAGCCCACATACAATATGCCCCCTATCCCTCGTAAGTGTAAGAGAGTGGTGAGGCATACAGTGTATGCACTGACACTCACCAAGGGAGCATGAAAGATTTTCTCAAGGGTCAGGGATTCAAATAATACCTCCACACCAGGATGACATACTACAAACAGCTGTGACTAGATAATACCATCATACTGTTATGAAATAAAAACCACTGTACACAGACCAATATCACTAATAACACCATTTCCACCATATAGTGACGGGATAAGGTTTCTTTCACACTGCCGTTAGGACATGGCAGTGTGACGTCCGTCAGGGGAGCCAGGGAGAAAAGCGGGAGAGAAAAAAATACTGCTTTCACCGTCTTTTTCTCCTGCTACAAAATAACCGCGCCTGACGGACCCCATTATAGTAAATGGGATCCATCGGGACCCGTTATTGCCAGTTGTGCCCTGGCCCGATAACGGCCGTTAAAGGCTGAAAAAAAAAAGAAGAAAAAAAAAAGAGCCTTATAGCCGTTAGGGGCGGTGCGCGACGGCAGTGTGAAACTAGCCTAATACCACCATGCTGATACTAAATAAAAACCACTATACACGGACCAATGTCCCTTTTACAATGTGTATATAGTGGTGATTCCAGCTCTACAGGCGACGCAGACCCGATCACATTAGACCCTCTAATCCGATGACTCACGGGTGAAGTCTTCTCTGATCAGAACCATCAGAACCTTTTCTTCTTCATCCGGCCCAGACTGTCATGAAGACTCCTCCTGTTGACTGCTGCGTTTGCTGCTGAGATATAATTGGTCTCTCACTTCTGAAGTTATCCCCAATCTAGTTAGCAACACAAATTCAGATGCTAAGTCCTAATTAATAAAGACTCCAAACCAGACCCCCTAAACTAATACTGACCCCAGACCAGACCTCTAAAGTAATACAGACCCCATGCCAGACTCCCTTTACTAATACATACCCTAAGCCAGACCCCCTTAACTAATACCAACCCAGGACCAGACCCCATAAACTAGTCCAGACCCCACACCTGATCACCTATACTAATACGGACTCCACTCCAGACACCTAAACCTCAATGTGGCATTAAGAACACAGCCAATTATCATTTTTTCATTTTCTCCTCTTCTCTTTTTAACCCCTTAAGGACAGGCTCCATAAATATACAGCTCTGCAGTGATTTAATGTCATGCACAGCTTTGTACATTAACAGTGCAGCTATAATGCAAGCACAGGAGCAGAGCTTGCTACACAACAGATGAGCTCCAGCTGCTATCAGTAGCCGAGGACTCACCAATAATGGAGGACATGAGCACTCAAGCTGATGCCCACCATTAACCCTTCAGATGCTGTGATCAATGCCAATCACAACATCAGAGGCGGCTCTAGACTTTGTGAGGTCTTAGGCAAAACTGAAACATGAGGCCCACATTATTTTATGCAGACTTCTCATAATACAATTGGCTGCGAAATGGTTGCGCTGTCGCCAGAGCACCAAAGTGGTGGCAGGACAAATAAAAGATCAGGATGTAACTAGTGTCCCATGGGCTCCGTGGCAAATTCAGTCCAGTACACTGAGACCACGATCACCAATAATACCAGTATACAAGGAGGAATATTGTCACTATACAAATCACTTATACTGTTACTGACCAAATCCTGTATATTGAGGCCAATAATTACAGTATACAACCAAAAATATCAGTATACAAGGAGAAAATATTATCACCATACATATTAACAATTGCATTGACGTGATCTAAAGTGATACAAGGTGCTCAACCCCAAGTGCAGTTGTGCACCTACTTTGGGGTGGATCACAATAAGGTTTCACTACTGTGGTTAATGTAAACAATGCCATTAGCTAACCCTCAAAACTGATGTAAAACTGAGACATTAGCCAGCATATCCTTATGTAAAGGACACACTTGAGCCCGCACACCACACCAAGGTTACTCAGATGGTGCGGGACCTATCCGCTAACCTACCTGGCCAGATAAATAAAACCAGGAACCAAAATACGGCAGCCATAGGTCCAACCTGCAGATTGCTCCTCAGTCACCTCCAGTGTGGACTAGGCACACATACAATGGGAGGGAGTAGACAAGCTACAAGCCACACCCCTGGTTGGTTCCTTTTATAGCAGGCCTCACAGGTGAAACCCTAATGCTACCCAGCAAGATAAATGGGTGCATTAGTATAAGCCTTAAGCAAAGACATATCGCTTATATTTGCATGAACATGGTTATAGCAGGAAACTCAACCCCAAGTGCAGTTGTGCACCTTTGCTGGGGCGGAGGTCCTGCACTTGTACACCGCTGCTAAGGGCAATATCCCCAGCAAAAATTGCATACAATGGAGGATGCCTGCAAACGGTCACAAGTACCACAATGGCATCCTGACACCAGATAAATGTGTATGTAGATGCGTTAAACATGACTGACTTTAAACAAACAATTACATTGACGTGATCTAAGGTGATACAAGGTGCTCAACCCCAAGTGCAGTTGTGCACCTACTTTGGAGTGGAGGACCTGTACCTATGGATCGCAATATGGTTTCACTACTGTGGTTACATGGTTACATAGTTACATAGTTAGTATGGTTGAAAAAAGACATACGTCCATCAAGTCCAACCAGGGAATTGAAGTGTAAGGGGATAAGGGAAAGGGATGTAGTTTTATAATTCTGCATAAGCATTAATGTTATTTTGTTCCAGGAATGTATCTAACCCTGTTTTAAAGCTGTTAATTGTTCCTGCTGTGACCAGTTCCTGAGGTAGACCGTTCCATAAATTCACAGTCCTCACGATAAAGAAGGCGTGTCGCCCCTTTAGACTAAACCTTTTCTTCTCCAGACGGAGGGAGTGCCCCCTCGTCCTTTGGGGGGGGTTTAACCTGGAACAGTTTTTCTCCATATTTTTTGTATGGGCCATTTATATACTTATATACGTTTATCATATCCCCCCTTAAACGTCTCTTCTCAAGACTAAACAATTGTAACTCCTTTAATCGCTCCTCATAGCTAAGATGTTCCATGCCCCATATTAGTTTAGTCGCGCGTCTCTGCACCCTTTCCAACTCCGCAGTGTCCCTTTTATAAACAGGCGACCAAAACTGAACAGCATATTCCGGGTGAGGCCGTACCAATGCTTTATAAAGGGGGAGTATTATGTCCCTGTCCCTTGAGTCCATGCCTCTTTTGATACATGACAATATCCTGCCGGCTTTGGAAGCAGCAGCCTGACATTGCATGCTATTCTGTAGTCTGTGATCATTGACCACCACTCTCTGGGTACGATCCATGAGTCAGTGTTCAATCCAGTTACAAACTAAAGTTTCCAAGCCCAAGGACCTTAACTTACCTGTCAGACGTCTGTGAGGGACAGTATCAAACGCTTTGGCAAAATCCAGAAACACTATATCCACAGCCATTCCTCTGTCAAGGCTTCTACTCACCTCTTCATAAAAGCAAATTAGATTGGATTGACAACTTCTATTCTTAGTAAACCCATGCTGGCTATCACTTATAATACTATTATCCCCTATGTATTCCTGTATGTAATCCCTTATAAGTCCTTCAAACAATTTACCCACAATGCACATTAGACTTACCGGTCTATAATTGCCTGGCGAAGACCTAGAGCCCTTCTTGAAGATTGGTACCACATTCGCCTTGCGCCAGTCCCTTGGCACAATACCAGACACCAGAGAATCTCTAAATATCATGAACAAGGGTACAGATATTACTGAACTTACCTCACTAAGAACTCTTGGGTGTAGTCCATCCGGCCCTGGAGATTTGCTTACATTTACTTTACTTAACTTACCTTGTACCATCTCTACATTAAGCCAGTTCAGTACATTACATGATGTGTTACCAGCACTGACCTGGCCAATGTCAGCTCCTTCTTCCATAGTATATACAGAACTAAAGAACCCATTCAGTAGCTCCGCCTTCTCTTTATCGCCTGTGACAACCTCCCCATTATCATTATTAAGGGGTCCTACATGCTCTGTCCTTGTTTTTTTTGTATTTATATATCTAAAAAAAATATTTAGGATTAGTTTTGCTTTCTTTGGCCACCTGTCTCTCATTTTGAATTTTTGCTGTTTTTATTACATTTTTAAAGATTTTATTAAGCTCCTTGTACTGTTTAAATTTTATAGCGACTTATCAGATTAGAATTTTTTGAAGGCTATTTTTTTGTTGTTTATTGCTCTTTTAACCTCATTTGTCAGCCATATAGGATTTAGTTTTAATCGTTTATATTTGTTCCCCTTTGGTATATATTTAGCTGTATAGTTATTTAGAGTTGATTTAAAGATGTCCCATTTACCTTCTGTATCAGTATTTGAGAACACCTCCCCCCAGTCTATGTCCTGTAGTGCAGCTCTCAGCCCAGGGAAATTTGCCTTTTTAAAGTTATATGTTTTTGCTTTCCCCGTCTGTCTTTGTTTTCTACATTTTAAGTCAAAAGTAACTATATTGTGGTCGCTATTACCAAGGTTTTCCCGCACAGTTACATTACCAATCAGCTCTGCGTTGTTGGAAATGATCAGATCCAACAAGGCATCACTTCTTGTTGGGTCCTCCACAAACTGGCACATAAAATTATCCTGCAATAAATTTAGGAATTTTCTCCCCTTTGTAGTTTTAGCCAGCCCCCGGCCCCAATCTATATCTGGATAGTTAAAATCTCCCATTATTACCACTGTACTTGCACGGGCGGCCCTCTCTATTTGTTTATACAGCCGACCTTCTATCTCTTCAGTGATATTAGGGGGTCTGTAGATTACACCAAATATAATTTTTTCAGTATTTCCCTCCTTTTGTAATTCTACCCACAGTGATTCCACATCCTCAGAATCATCACACACTATGACATCGTTCACACTGACTTTCATACCACTTCTAACATACAGACAGACTCCACCACCTTTTCTGTTCATTCTATCCTTGCGAAACAATGTAAAACCCTGCAGATTGACAGCCCAGTCATGCGAGAAGTCCAGCCATGTCTCAGTGACCCCAACTATATCAATATGTTCCTCCAGTATCAAGGCCTCCAGCTCCCCCATTTTATTTGCTAGGCTTCTGGCATTTGTGAACATACACTTTACATTTCCATTAAGTTTTACACTTATAGTCTCACTAATGGGATTTTCAGAGTTATTGGGGTTAATGTTATTATTTGAGTTATAAGGGCTAATTGTACTATTTAAGTTATTGGGGCTAATGGGATTTTTTGCGTTATTGCGTCTAACGATATTTAAGTTATTGGGGCTAACGGTATTTTTTGAGTTAATGGGGCTTATTGTAGTTATTGAGTTATTGGGGCTAATGGAATTTTTTGAATTATTGGGATTACAATTTTTCGGGCTACATTTATTTTTACAGCTGGTTTGTAACGCATGAATCTCCTTATCCACTGCTCTTAACCTCCCCCCACAGGACTCCTCTCCACCCACCATTATGTCCTGACCCCTCTCTAACCTATCCATCCCACTGTCTGCTTTCTTTGCTTTATTATCCTCCCCCCACTCACCTAGTTTAAATACTCAGCCACCCCTTCCAGGATTCTCTCCCCCAGCACAGCGGACCCCCTTCCATTCAGGTGCAAATTATCCGTAGAATAGAGTTTGTACCCCAATGAAAAGTCAGCCCAGTGCTCTAAAAACCCAAACCCTTCCCCCTCACACCACGACTTAAGGTTGTGGTTGAGTCGTGCCAGGGGTAGCGACCTCGGTGCCGCCTGCCGCAGCAATTCCATCCCACTTTGCGGCAGGCTCTGGTGAAAACCAGCGGCACCTAAGACTCCGCTCCCTGGTATGGTCTGTGTAATTTGCCACACAGGTCCAGCGGATCCACTACACCACCAGCTCCAGACCAATGTGGTATTGCGGATCTACTACCCAGAATTCCAGTCGACTGCGGTGAGTCTAACAGTGCGTTTTGTATAATGGGAACAGACCCTTCTGCCAGTCTTCCCAGACAGGGAGACTCCAGCTGATGCTAAATTACAACTCCCAGCATGCCCCGATGACCAAAGGAAAAATAAAATAATTTATCCAATGTGTCAGTTTTTTTTTCTAATTGA
Organism: Hyla sarda; assembly: GCF_029499605.1. Lineage (NCBI taxonomy): Eukaryota > Metazoa > Chordata > Amphibia > Anura > Hylidae > Hyla > Hyla sarda. Next base: position 159,895,677 of record NC_079195.1, on the reverse strand, counting down.
ATTTTCAGGCTTAGTAGTAGAAGCCTTCTTATTGACGGAATCCATTACTATGCCGGGGCTTAGCATTAGCCCCAAAACAGCTAGCACTAACCCCCAAATATTACCCCGGTACCCACTGCCACAGGAAGAGGCAGGAAGAGTCGGTACCAACAGGCCCAGAGCATCAAAAAATGGCGCTTCTTGGCCTAGCTGATAACAGGCTGGGGTTATTTAGGCTGATAACGTCAGGCTGTTGCTGCTTGGTTGGTATCTGGCTGAGAATACAAATACTGGGAACCCTATGCGTTTTTTTTTCATTAAAAAAAATAAAAAAAATGCATAGGGTTACCCCTATTTTATTCTCAGCCAGATACCAACCAAGCAGCAACAGCCTGACATTACCAGAGTGGATGAGAACCATTGTTACTGGCCCTCCCCAGCATAAATAATAACAGCCTGTTACTGCTTAGGCCCAGGAGCACCATTTTTGATGCTCCAGGCCTGTTGGTATCGGCTCTTCCAGGTACCCCTCTGGCGTTGGGTACCGGGGTAATGACCCGGTTTAGTAATGGATTCTGTCAATAAGCCGGCTTCCACTACTAATCCTGAAAATTCAATAAAAAAAAACAAAACATGACACATTGGAAACATTCTTTTATTTAACCCCCCTCCCCCACAGCCCTCGTTAACCCCTTGGGGATGAAGCCCATTATGACCCTAAGGACGGAAGCATTTTTTGCAAATCTGACCACTGTCACTTTAAGCATTAAAGGGGTTATCCAGGAAAAAACTTTTTTTTAATATATCAACTTGCTCCAGAAAGTTAAACAGATTTGTAAATTACTTCTATTAAAAAATCTTAATCATTTCAGTACTTATGAGCTTCTGAAGTTAAGGTTGTTTTTTCTGTCTAAGTCCTCTCTGATGACACGTGTCTCGGGAACTGCCCAGTTTAGAAGAGGTTTTCTAGGGGTTAATGTTATTATTTGAGTTATAAGGGCTAATTGTACTATTTAAGTTATTGGGGCTAATGGGATTTTTTGAGTTATTGGGTCTAACGTTATTATTTAAGTTATTGGGGCTAATGGGATTTTTTGCGTTATTGCGTCTAACGTTGTTATTTAAGTTATTGGGGCTAATGGTATTTTTTGAGTTAATGGGGCTTATTGTAGTTATTGAGTTATTGGGGCTAATGGAATTTTTTGAATTATTGGGATTACATTTTTTCGGGCTACATTTATTTTTACAGCTGGTTTGTAACGCATGAATCTCCTTATCCACTGCTCTTAACCTCCCCCACAGGACTCCTCTCCACCCACCATTATGTCCTGACCCCTCTCTAACCTATCCATCCCACTGTCTGCTTTCTTTGCTTTATTATCCTCTCCCCACTCACCTAGTTTAAATACTCAGCCACCCTTTCCAGGATTCTCTCCCCCAGCACAGCAGACCCCCTTCCATTCAGGTGCAAATTATCCGTAGAGTAGAGTTTGTACCCCAATGAAAAGTCAGCCCAGTGCTCTAAAAACCCAAACCCTTCCCCCTCACACCACGACTTAAGGTTGTGGTTGAGTCGTGCCAGGGGTAGCGACCTCGGTGCCGCCTGCCGCAGCAATTCCATCCCACTTTGCGGCAGGCTCTGGTGAAAACCAGCGGCACCTAAGACTCCGCTCCCTGGTACGGTCCGTGTAATTTGCCACACAGGTCCAGCGGATCCACTACACCACCAGCTCCAGACCAATGTGGTATTGCGGATCTACTACCCAGAATTCCAGTCGACTGCGGTGAGTCTAACAGTGCGTTTTGTATAATGGGAACAGACCCTTCTGCCAGTCTTCCCAGACAGGGAGACTCCAGCTGATGCTAAATTACAACTCCCAGCATGCCCCGATGACCAAAGGAAAAATAAAATAATTTATCCAATGTGTCAGTTTTTTTTTCTAATTGAATTTTCAGGCTTAGTAGTAGAAGCCTTCTTATTGACGGAATCCATTACTATGCCGGGGCTTAGCATTAGCCCCAAAACAGCTAGCACTAACCCCCAAATATTACCCCGGTACCCACTGCCACAGGAAGAGGCAGGAAGAGTCGGTACCAACAGGCCCAGAGCATCAAAAAATGGCGCTTCTTGGCCTAGCTGATAACAGGCTGGGGTTATTTAGGCTGATAACGTCAGGCTGTTGCTGCTTGGTTGGTATCTGGCTGAGAATACAAATACTGGGAACCCTATGCGTTTTTTTTTCATTAAAAATAAAAAAAATGCATAGGGTTACCCCTATTTTATTCTCAGCCAGATACCAACCAAGCAGCAACAGCCTGACATTACCAGAGTGGACGAGAACCATTGTTACTGGCCCTCCCCAGCATAAATAATGACAGCCTGTTACTGCTTAGGCCCAGGAGCACCATTTTTGATGCTCCAGGCCTGTTGGTATCGGCTCTTCCCGGTACCCCTCTGGCGTTGGGTAACGGGGTAATGACCCGGTTTAGTAATGGATTCTGTCAATAAGCCGGCTTCCACTACTAAGCCTGAAAATTCAATTAAAAAAAACAAAACATGACACATTGGAAACATTCTTTTATTTAACCCCCCTCCCCCACAGCCCTCGTTAACCCCTTGGGGATGAAGCCCATTATGACCCTAAGGACGGAAGCATTTTTTGCAAATCTGACCACTGTCACTTTAAGCATTAAAGGGGTTATCCAGGAAAAAACTTTTTTTTAATATATCAACTTGCTCCAGAAAGTTAAACAGATTTGTAAATTATTTCTATTAAAAAATCTTAATCATTTCAGTACTTATGAGCTTCTGAAGTTAAGGTTGTTTTTTCTGTCTAAGTCCTCTCTGATGACACGTGTCTCGGGAACTGCCCAGTTTAGAAGAGGTTTTCTATGGGGATTTGCTTCTAATTTTGGCGGTTCCCGAGACATGTGTGAACTTCATTTCAATCCTCTCAAAATTTGTAACCCAATTTCCCTTGAGTAAGGAAATACCTCATATGTGTATGTAAAGTGTTCGGTGGGCTCAGAAGGGAGGGAGCGACAATGGGATTATGGAGAGTGAGTTTTTCTGAAATGTCCCATTTAGGAAGCCTCTATGGTGCCAGGACAGCAAAAAAAAAAAAAAATAAAAAAAAAAAAAAAAATAAAAACACATGGCACACTTATGAAAACTACACCCCTCAAGGAACGTAACAAGGGGTACGGTGAGCCTTAACACCCCACAGGTGTTTGACAACTTTTTGTTAAATTTGGATGTGTAAATGAAAAAACAAAATATCACTAAAATGCTGGTTTACCCCCAAATTTTACTTTTTTTTTTACAAGGGGTAATAGGAGAAATGCCCCCCAAAATTTGTAACCCAATTTCTTCTGAGTATGGAAATACCCCATGTGTGGATTTCAAGTGCACTGCGAGCGCACTACAATGCTCAGAAGAGAAGGAGCGCCATTAAGCTTTTAGAGAGAGAATTTGTTTGGAATGGAAGTCGGGGGCCATGTGCATTTACAAAGCCCCCCGTGGTGCCAGAACAGTGAAAATAAAAAGTAAAGGGCAACACCAGAATGTGAGTGTAATTTTTTTATTTTTTTATACACTAACAGGCTGGTGTAGACCCCAACTTTTCCTTTTCATAAGGGGTAAAAGGAGAAAAAGCCCCCCAAATTTGTAGTGCAATTTCTCCCGAGTAAGGAAATACCCCATATGTGGCACTAAACTGTTACCTTGAAATATGACAGGGCTCCAAAATGAGAGAGCGCCATGCGCATTTGAGGACTAAATTAGGGATTGCATAGGGGTGGACATAGGGGTATCCTACGCCAGTGATTCGAAAAACAGGGGGCCTCCAGCTTTTGCTAGACTCCCAGCATACCTGGACAGTCAGTGGCTGTCCGGAAATGCTGGGAATTGTTGTTTTGCAACAGCTGGAGGCTCGGTTTTGGAAACACTGCTGTACAATACGTTTTTCATTCTTATTGGGGGGGGCAGTGTAAGGGGTGTATATGTAGTGTTTTACCCTTTATTATGTGTAGTGTAGTGTTTTTAGGGTACATTCGCACTGGTGGATGTTTACAGTGAGCTTACCGCTACGAGTTTGCGCTGCGGTGAAAAACTTACTGTAAACCTGTACATTCACATGGGGGGGCAAACCTCCAGCTGTTTAAAAACTACAACTACTAGAATGTACTGACAAATGGTGTATGCTGGGAGTTGTACTTTTGCAACAGCTGGAGGCTCACTGGTTGGAAAACCTTCAGTTAGGTTCTGTTACCTAACTCATTGTTTTCCAACCAGTGTCCCTCCAGCTATTGCAAAACTACAACTCCCAGCATGTACTTATCGCCGAAGTGCATGCTGGGAGATGTAGTTATGCAACAGCTGGAGGTACGCTACTACAACTCCCAGCATGCCGAGACAGCTGTTTGCTGTTTGGGCATGCTGGGATTTGCAGTTTTGAAACATCTGAAGGGCTACAGCTTAGAGACCACTGCACAGTGATCTCCAAACTGTGGCCCTCCAGATGTTGCAAAACTACAAATCCCAGCATGCCCAGACAGCAAACTGCTTTGTGGGCATGCTGGGAGTTGTAGTTTTGCAAGATCTAGAGGGCCACAGATCACTGCACAGTGATATCCAAACTGTAGCCCACCAGCTGTTGCAATACTACAAATCCCAGCATGACAGCTTGTCTGGGCATGCTGGGAGTTGTAGTTTTGCAACATCTGGAGGGCAACAGTGTAGAGACCACTGTATAGTGGTCTCAAACTGTAGCCCTCTAGATGTTGCTAGGCAACTTACCGGCTTCTGTCGGTTCCAGGGAGCCAGCCGCACGACATGACGCCCGCCGATCTCCGACACCGATTGTCGCCCGCAGCCTCGCCCGCAGGGTAAATAGATTTTGGCGCCCGGTCCCTGTTGGCCTATTGTGGGTGGGCAGAACGGGGAAAACGAAAGTTAACCACCCCAACCTGATCCGCTTCTAGATGCCCAATAGCAGGGATAGGAGGGATGGCACCCATGCTACCTCACTCCTATCCCTTCAGGGGGATAGTCGTTGTCTTGGACAACCGCCATCCCCCTTATATTCCGGGTCACCATAGACCCGCATGACCCGGAATTGGCGCAAATCGTAAGTGTGAATTCACTTGTGATTTGTGCCGATTGCCGACATGGGGGGTCTGATGACCCCCCTGGGCATTTGCGTGGGGTGCCTGCTGATCGATATCAGCAGTCACCCCGGTCCGGTCCCTGCTCCGCGCGCGGCAGGGACTGAAATTCCCATGGGCGTATGCATACGTCCTTCGTCCTTAAGTACCAGGACGTATGCAAACGCCCTTCGTCCCCAACAGGTTAACCATTTTATTAAAAGAAAAGAAAATCCAGTTAATCTGCATTAGTCCACCGAATCCACTGTAATCCTCTGCATACACAAGAAGAAAAAAGAAACAAAAAATGGGTTAGGAAATTTTTGGCACTCTCCACTCAGGAGAGCGCCCATAGTGCAATGTCTTCCCAAATAGAGCCTCCAATTGTTGCAATACCCAGCTCTTGTATAGTATACACTATGCACCCCTGTATACTATACGGCCGGGGGAGGTGAGCAGTGATGCTATTCATCACTAGTCACCTCCTTACACTCTGTGGACGGGGCTCTGAGTATCTGACCCACAGAGTGGTTCCCTGAAGGCAGTGAAAAAACTGCCACAAGGGACAAAAGTGGTTGTTTTCTCACACCTGAAAAAATACTAGAAAAACTCCCAAAATGCAGGAAAAAGCTGTGGCAGTTTTTATGGCATTTTTGCTGGCGTTTTTTTTTGTGTTAAAAAAAAGAAAAAAAAAACACTTAGCCTAAGGGGACCAAATATTACCTACACAGAGTAATTCAATATTACCGCCATACTGTTAGGGCCTAATTACATGGCAGAATTTCCGAGTGGAATCCAGGTTAAAAATTCTGCCAGGATTTCTGCTGACCTACTCAAATGACAGATTTTCTGCAGTGGAAAATTCCGTTACCCAGATTCTGCAAGAAGAAAGAAACATCCGCTTGAATATGCATTGCTGTCAATAGAGATTGTGCTACGCACAGAATTTCCACCAGTAATTTCTCTTGGCGCATATTCTGCTATCTGAATAGGCCTTACTAAGAAAACGTACTATGAAAAAGTACAAGTCCAGTGCAGGATCTTGTGCAAATAAAAAAGGTTCTTTATTCAAGCCACGAGACAGCAGGATACAAAGTAACGCATTTCAGCCGGTGTGACCAGCCTTACTCATACAAAGCAAAAGAACTCATACATAAGAAAACATACTATACAAAGACCAATACTACCACCACACTGTGACCACATATTATTAGCACATAGCGACTGAATAATACCACCTTGCAATAAACACACTGGGGGGATTTACTAAGACAGTTTTTTCCAACACAGGCCCTTTGTAAAAGCCGCCTGTGTCAGCTGCACTGGATTTATCAAAAAGCAATGGCCTCTCAATAAATCAGGCACATTTTTGTCCCACCAGTTATAAGATGGCATAGATTTTCACTATAATTTATGCCAGTTACTGCCATAAATTATATTACATGTGGTGGGCTGCTTCTGCTGTTGCATGTAATCTCTCAATCCCTGCTGCCCATGTAATTTCTTTGTAAGGGTACGTATTTTGTAAGCTGCGTATTTTGCTGAAGATTTTTCACAGCAGATTTTGCTACCAATTAAAGTCAATGGGTAGCAAAATACGCACATGTGAACATGTCCTTAAGCTAAAAAAAAAAAAACCTTTAGGCTGGAACTCCACTGAGATTTTTGCCCTGCGATTTTTGTGGCATAAAAACGCCAGAAAAACTGCCACAGTTTTTCCCTGCGTTTTGGCATTTTTTCTGGCATTTTTTCCCTTTGTGTGGAATTTGCCGTTTTTGGCCCCTTTTGCTTTTTTTTTTTTTTTTTTACAAAATAGTTGGGTACCAAAAAAAAAAAAAGAATGCAGTAGGGATGTAAAAATGTATTTAACTAAATGTTTATTTTTATAACGAAATTTTTATAAAATTTTTTATAAAGTGTGTGTGTTTAACTTCTTTTTTTCTCTTTTTTCTCATTTTTTATGTAGTACTACTACTCCCAGCATGGAACAAAACTGTTCCATGCTGGGAGTAGTAGTACCTGTACTATAGACATATTGCCCCGTGTGTCAGTCTGACACCTGATGCGATTGTCCATAATATAGCAGTGATGTGGCTCTATACAGCGCTCACATCTCTGCTCTATTCACATCACTGGCCATTCATATTTCCCACCCAGAGCTGTGATTGGCCGGATGGTTTCAGCCAATCACAGCTCTGAGGAAAAGATGAATGAATGAGCAGCCGGCCCGCAGTACAGTGCAGCGCAGGGATGCGAGCGATGTATACAGCCGCTCTGCATCTCTGCTATAGACAGGACGGTCACAGCGGGTGTCAGTAGTGACACCCGCTGTTATGTGTCCTTTAGCAGGCACTACTCCCAACATGGAGCACACTCTGCTCCATGCTAGGAGCTGTAGTACATGCATTAATAGACAGATCGCAGCAAGTGTAACTTCTGACACCCGCTGCGATCTGTCTATTAATGCAGGTACTACAGCTCCCAGCATGGGGCAGAGTGTACTCCATGATGGGAGTAGTAGACCTTGTAGTTAAGGGAAGATCACTGCGGGTATCACTCCTGACACCCGCTGTGATCCTCCTGTATAATGTATAGATGCAGCGGCCGCTCTCCTGTGGTCCCCTGCACGCCGTATATATACACATTATGATTTCTCACAGAGAGCTTTGATTGGCTGGAACCATCTGTAACTATGTATGTAACTATGTAACGTCAGTGCAGGGGACCATAGAAGAGCGGCCACCGCATCTATACATTATACAAGAGGATCGCAAGGGGCGATTGTTACGCCTAGCGCTCCGGGTCCCCGCTCCTCCCCGGAGCGCTCACGGCGCCTTTCTCCCTGCAGCGCCCCGGTCAGTCCCGCTGACCGGGAGCGCTGCACTGTCTTGGCCGTTGGGGATGCGATTCGCACAGCGGGACGCGCCCGCTCGCGAATCGCATCCCAGGTCACTTACCCGTCCCGGTCCCCTGCTGTCATGTGCTGGCGCGCGCGGCTCCGCTCTCTAGGGCGCGCGCGCGCCAGCTCTCTGAGACTTAAAGGGCCAGTGCACCAATGATTGGTGCCTGGCCCAATTAGCTTAATTGGCTTCCACCTGCTCCCTGCCTTTATCTGACCTCCTCCCATGCACTCCCTTGCCGGATCTTGTTGCCTTGTGCCAGTGAAAGCGTTTAGTGTGTCCAAAGCCTGTGTACCTGAACTTCTGCTACCCATCCTGACTACGAACCTTGCCGCCTGCCCCCGACCTTCTGCTACGTCTGACCTTGCCTCTGCCTAGTCCTTCTGTCCCACGCCTTCTCAGCAGTCAGCGAGGTAGAGCCGTTGCTAGTGGATACGACCTGGTTGCTACTGCCGCAGCAAGACCATCCCGCTTTGCGGCGGGCTCTGGTGAAAACCAGTAGCCTCTTAGAACCGGTCCACTAGCACGGTCCACGCCAATCCCTCGCTGACACAGAGGATCCACTACCTGGAAGCCGAATCGTGACAGCGATCTGTCAATAAGTACAGGTAACTACTACTCCCATCATGGAACAGTGTGTTCCATGCTGTGAGTAGTAGTACTACTTAAAAAAGGTTTTAAAAAAAAAAGTGAAAAACACACACACACTACATTTTTATTATTGTCGGCTACATTTTTAGCGCTTTACCCGCTCACATAAATGTTTAAAAATGAATAAACATTTCGTAATAAAAAAGATACATTTCGTTAGGTACAATTTTTTCCATCACTACTGTATCTTTTTATAATTTTTTTTATGGTACCCTACGAAATTTTAATAAAAAAAGGTATCTCCATATTTTTTTTGGATCGCTAAAGTCCAAAAAAGAATTTAAAAAAAAGCCTGCAAAAACACAAAATTTAAAACCAATATGGCGTTTTTCGGAGCGTTTTTGCTCTCCCATAGACTTCTATGGGAGGAAAACGCCACGATTTCAGGGCAAAAACGCCAAACTAGGTTTTTGCAGGGCGTTTTGAAAATCCAGCCTCTGAGCCAGAAATTGCTGAAAAACGCCAAAAGGATTAAAAAACGCCAAACTGAAAAACGCCAAGTGAATCTGGCATTTTGCAGTTTACCATTGACTTGCAGCTAACATCTGGGTGCGGGAAAATTTGCTTTTTTGATGGCATTTTTGCAAAAAAAAAAACTCAGTGGAGTTCCAGCCTTAAGGTAACTGGTCAACAATCGTTAGGATTTTTTACATGAGCAGATCGTAACTATCATTAAAAAAACATCACAGTGGCATGTCAAAAGTGAAGGGGCTTAAGTGTGTGGCTGCACTTGCTGTGTCATTTCATCTCCACTGTGCTCGGTTAAAGCAAGCTACATATGTGTACAATGGAAGTCTATGGGACTTCCGGTAAACAGAATTCCCGTAAATCCCATCAACAGCTATTGTAATTCCGTATACCACTTTTTATAGCAGCCGCACATCTGCCCTTTTATTCTTGCGATTGGTAGAAGTTTCAGCACCTGACCCTCCACCAATACAAGCTTTTGACAGTGACACTATTACTCCGTCACTATAAAGTGATTGTGCAGTCTCTCTCCTGCCTGATCTGACAGTGGGCATGGAAATATTCCTGCACATTCATTGGCTGAGCGGTTCTGTAATGTAATATCTGTGAAGACTAGCGGGAGATCAGGTGTCCTTATACCATAGACTACAAGGTACATAAAACAAAAGACCACAGAGCGCTCCATAGTGCAATAAATACAGGTGAGAAAATCTCGAGCAGTAGATGTAAAAATGCTCACTCTGTAGGTTGTGCTAGCAGTCAGGCACAACACTGATGTAGGCATGTAAGTAATTTCCACCATGCAGCCAATCCCACCACCAGACGTATGGTGTGAAAGTACAACGAAACAGCCTCCAACCACTCAGGGATTTTAGATGGCGCAACAGGTGAGTAGCAGCAATGGCCACAAGGATACTCAGGCAGAGCGAGATAAAGTATAAAAAATGTAATCCGAACAACGCGTTTCAACGCCAGGATCGTCGTCTTCATCAGGTTCACCTGTGAAGCTGATGAAGACGCCGGTCCTGGCGTTGAAACGCGTTATTCAGATTACATTTTTTATTCTTTATCTCGCTCTGCCTGAGTATCCTTGTGGCCATTGCTGCTACTCACCTGTTGCGCCATCTAAAATCCCTGAGTGGTTAGAGACTACAAGGTAGCAGAGGAAGGTGAGGTAAAGTTTTACTTATATTAGCAGCCTAGCTATATTCGCAGAAAAAGGGACATTGGCAGACAACCCCATTAATACCTCAATATGCTTAAGAAACTGCAATATAACACATTAAAAATGTTTTACACACACACACAGAGACATGCATACTCATAATTAGAGATGAGTGAATTTTTTATTCGGCCGATTCGGAGAATAAAAAAAATAAAATAATTGTTTCGATCCGAATAAATTCTTGGCAAATTTTTATTAGTAATGTATTTTAATAATGTATTTAATAAAGTGTGTGTGTTTCACTTTTTTTTCTCTATTTTATTTTGTTTAAATTTTGTAGGTAGTACTACTACTCCCAGCATGGAACAGACTGTTCCATGATGGGAATAGTAGTACTTGTGTTAATAGACAGATCGCCCCGGGTGCCACTCATGACACACGCTGTGATCGTCCTGTATAATATATAGGTGCGGGCGGCTTTCTCGCATCTAGATAGGAAGATCGCATCGGGTGTCAGGAGTGATACCTGCTGTGATCTGTCCTTAACTGCTCGTACTACTTCTCCCAACATTGAGCACACTCTGCTCCATGCTGGGAGCTGTAGTACCTGCATTAATAGATCGCAGAGAGTGTCACTTCTGACACCCGATGCGATCGTCCTGTATAATGTATAGATGCGGGCGGCTCTTCCCTGGACTCGCTGTAGTATGAGTATATATATATATATATATATATACCTATTATTCATATTTCCCGCAGAGAGCTGTGAGTGGCTGGAACCATCTGGCCAAACACAGCTCTCTGTGGGAAATATGAATAAGGGATGTGAATTCTATGTGAATTCTATTAACATCACTGGCAGGCCGGAGTATAGTGCAGTGATGCTAGAGCAGGAGAAAGCCGCTCCATCTCTGCAATAGAAAGGACAATCACATGCTGTGATCTGTCTATTAGTACAGGTACTACAGCTCCCATCATGAAACAGTCTGTTCCATGCTGGGAGTAGTAGTACTACCTAAAAAATGTAAAAAATTGAAAAAAAAAGTGACACACACACTTTATTTATTAAACACAATATTAAAATACAGGGTGGACCATTTATATGGATACACCTTAATAAAATGGGAATGTTTGGTGATATTAACTTCCTGTTTGTGGCACATTAGTATATGTGAGGGGGGAAACTTTTCAAGATGGGGGGTGACCATGGCGGCCATTTTGAAGTCGGACATTTTGAATCCAACTTTTGTTTTTTCAATAGGAAGAGGGTCATGTGACACATCAAACTTATTGGTAATTTCCCAAGAAAAACAATGATCTGCTTGGTTTTAACGTAACTTTATTCTTTCATGAGTTATTTACAAGTTTATGACCACAACAAAAGAAAATGGAGCCACTTTATAGAAATATACAAAATCCAAAATGTATTAAATCACATACACTTAAAAACACATTGGAGGCATAACACACTCAATGGGGGATAGAAAACAAAAACACCAAGGTGTCACACTGTACCCCGTTCACTAAAAGTAGTAACACATAATAGATAGATATATATTATATAATAGAGAGCTACAAAGAAAAAGAAAAACAGCCCTATAGTAGTAAATACATACTTAAACAATGCACGGTCCCGGGGAACAGGGTGACACCACCCTGTTCCCCGGGACCGTGCATTGTTTAAGTATGTATTTACTACTATAGGGCTGTTTTTCTTTTTCTTTGTAGCTCTCCATTATATATATATATGTATATTTATTTATTGTGTTACTACTTTTAGTGAACGGGGTACAGTGTGACACCTTGGTGTTTTTGTTTTCTATCCCCCATTGAGAGTGTTATGCCTCCAATGTGTTTTTAAGTATATGTGATTTAATACATTTTGGATTTTGTATATTTCTATAAAGTGACTCAATTTTCTTTTGTTGTGCTAATATGTATGGGAGTTCATACTAGCTGTAGTGATTTGGGTTTATTAGCAACTGGATTATACCATATAACTTTTAAGTTACCGTATTTATCGGCGTATAACACGCACTTTTTAGGTAAAAATTTTTAGCCTAAAGTCTATGTGCGTGTTATACGCTGATACACCCCCAGGAAAGGCAGGGGGAGAGAGGCCGTCGCTGCCCGCTTCTCTCCCCCTGCCTTTCCTGGGGGTCTAGAGCCCTGCTGCTGGCCCTTCTCTCCCCCTGGCTATCGGCGCCGCTGCCCGTTCTCTCCCCCTGACTATCGGTGCCGGCACCGATAGCCAGGGGGAGAGAAGCGGCGCCGACAGCCAGGGGGAGAGAAGGGGCAGCGGTACCCATTGCCGGCGCCGCTGCCCCGTTGCCTCCCCCCATCCCCGGTGGCATAATTACCTGGGTCGGGTCCGCGCTGCTGCAGGCCTCCGGCATGCGTCCCCTGCGTCGTTGCTATGCACGGCACGGCGCACTGACGTCATGCAGCGCATAGCAACGACGCAGGGGACGCACGCCGGAGGCCTGCAGCAGCGCGGACCCGACCCAGGTAATTATGCCACCGGGGATGAGGGGAGGCAACGGGGCAGCGGCGCCGGCAATGGGTGCCGCTGCCCCTTCTCTCCCCGTGGCTGTCGGCGCCGCTTCTCTCCCCCTGACTATCGGCGCCGGCAATGGGGCACCGATAGTCAGGGGGACAGAACGGGCAGCGGCGCAGATAGCCAGGGGGAGAGAAGGGCCGGCAGCAGGGCTCTAGACCCCAGGGGAGGCAGGGGGAGGGAAGCGGGCAGCGACGGCCTCTCTCCCCCTGCCTTTCCTGGGGGTGTATCGGGGTATACACGCGCACACACGCACCCTCATTTTACCATGGATATTTGGGTAAAAAACTTTTTTACCCAAATATCCTTGGTAAAATGAGTGTGCGTGTTATAGGCCGGTGCGTGGTATACCCCGATAAATACGGTAATATATTTTGATGTGTATAGTAACCCAATTTTTGTTGTGTTTTTTGTATTCATGCAAGTTTCTTACCACTAAGAAAATGTGTTCAATGTGCTGCCCATTGTGTAGGATTGTCAGTGTGTGAAGAGTGGGAGAAGAGGGTTACATTGATAGCAACACCGCAGGAGAAATGCTAGCACAGGCTTCTAGACTCCATAGTTTCAGGTGCTGCACATCTCATATCTTCACAGTATAGACAATTGCCTTCAGATGACCCCAAAGATAAAAGTCTAAGGGGGTCAGATCCGGAGACCTTGGGGGCCACGCAACTGGCCCACGACGACCAATCCACTTTCCAGGAAACTGTTCATCTAGGAATGCTCGGACCTGACACCCATAATGTGGTGGTTCACCATCTTGCTGGAAAAACTCAGGGAACGTGCTAGCTTCAGTGCATAAAGAGGGAAACACATCGTGTAGCAATTTCGCATATCCAGTTGCCTTGAGGTTTCCATTGATGAAGAATGGCCCCACTATCTTTGTACCCCATATACCACACTATACCATCAATTTTTGTGTTCCAACAGTCTTGGAGGGACCTATCCAATGTGGGTTAGTGTCAGACCAATAGCGGTGGTTTTGTTTGTTAACTTCACCATTCACATAAAAGTTTGCCTCATCACTGAACAAAATCTTCTGCGTAAACTGAGGGTTCTGTTACATAGTTACATAGTTAATACGGTCGAAAAAAGACATATGTCCATCAAGTTCAACCAGGGAATTGAAGGGTAGTGGTGTGGCGTGATATTGGGGAAGGGATGGGATTTTATATTTCTTCATAAGCATTTATGTTATTTTATTCCAGGAATGTATCTAATCCTGTTTTAAAGCTGTTAATTTTTCCTGCTGTGACCAGTTCCTGAGGTAGACTGTTCCATAAGTTCACAGTTCTCATGGTAAAGAAGGCGTGTCGCCCCTTGAGACTAAACTTTTTCTTCTCCAGACGGAGGGAGGGCCCCCTCGTCCTTTGGGTGGGTTTAACCTGGAACAGTTTTTCTCCATATTTTTTGTATGGGCCATTAATATACTTATATACGTTTATCATATCCCCCCCTTAAACGTCTCTTCTCAAGACTAAACAATTGTAACTCCTTTAATCGCTCCTCGTAGCTAAGATGTTCCATACCCCATATTAGTTTAGTCGCGCGTCTCTGCACCCTTTCCAGCTCCACAGTGTCCCTTTTATGAACAGGCGACCAAAACTGAACAGCATATTCCAGGTGAGGCCGTACCAATGCTTTATAAAGGGGGAGTATTATGTCCCTGTCCCTTGAGTCCATGCCTCTTTTTATACATGACAATATCCTGCCGGCTTTGGAAGCAGCAGCCTGACATTGCATGCTATTCTGTAGTCTGTGATCTACAAGTACACCCAGATCCTTCTCTACCAGTGACTCTGCCAGTTTAATCCCCCCTAAGACATACGATGCATGCAGGTTATTAGTACCCAGATGCATAACTTTACATTTATCCACATTGAACCTCATTTGCCAAGTGGATGCCCAGACACAGTCTATCCAAGTCATCTTGTAACTTATGCACATCCTCTATAGACTGTACCGTGCTACAAAGCTTGGTGTCATCTGCAAAGATAGAAACAGAGCTGTTAATACCATCCTCTATATCATTGATAAATAAATTAAACAACAGCGGGCCCAGTACTGAACCTTGGGGTACACCACTAATTACCGGGGACCAATCAGAGTACGAATCATTGACCACCACTCTCTGGGTACGATCCATGAGCCAGTGTTCAATCCAGTTACAAACTAAAATTTCCAAACCCAAAGACCTTAACTTACCTGTCAGACGTCTATGAGGGACAGTATCAAATGCTTTAGCAAAATCTAGAAACACTATATCCACAGCCATTCCTCTGTCAAGGCTTCTACTCACCTCTTCATAAAAGCAAATTAGATTGGTTTGACAACTTCTATCCTTAGTAAACTCATGCTGGCTATCACTTATAATACAAGTATCCCCTATGTATTCCTCTATGTAATCCCTTATAAGTCCTTCAAACAATTTACCCACAATGCACGTTAAACTTACCGGTCTAAAGTTTCCTGGGGAAGACCTAGAGCCCTTCTTGAAGATTGGTACCACATTTGCCTTGCGCCAGTCCCTTGGCACAATACCAGATACCAGAGAATCTCTAAATATCATGAACAGGGGTACAGATATTACTGAACTTACCTCTCTAAGAACTCTTGGGGGCAATCCATCTGGCCCTGGAGATTTGCTTACATTTATATTACTTAACTTACCTTGTACCATCTCTACATTAAGCCAGTTCAGTACATTGCATGATGTGTTCCCAGCACTGACCTGTCCAATGTCAGCTCCTCCTTCTTCCCTAGTATAAACAGAACTAAAGAACCCATTCAGTAGCTCCACCTTCTCTTTATCGCCTGTGACAACCTCCCCATTATCATTATTAACCTCTTAAGGACCCAGGGCGTATGGATACGCCCTCACACCCTGGGCCTTAAGGACCCAGGGCGTATCCATACGCCCTGGCGTTTTCCGGTCTCTGCCGCGCGTCGGGCAGAGATCGGAACTGGATGCCTGCTGAAATCCTTCAGCAGGCATCCAGGGCAAACGCCGAGGGGGGCCATGTAGGCCCCCCATGTCGGCGATCGCCGCAAATCACAAGGGAAATCGCCCTTGCGATCTGCGGCGATACCTGGCTGATCGGGTCTCTGGGACCCGACCGCCCGGTAATTTCGCATGATCCCGGCTGTCACAGACAGCCAGGACCATGCTAATGTATAGGAGCGAGGTGGCAAACCTGCCACCTCCTCCTATTCCCTGCGATCCGTCGGTTAGTTAACCGACCAATCGCAGGAGGGGGGGCGGTTACTTCCTCCCGCCCTGCCCGGCCCCTGAAAGTCCGGAGAGGACGGGAGGAAGACCGGAGGACGCGACGGGGGACTGGGGAGTGCTGGGGACCGGCCCCGGTACTTACCTCGTCCCTGAAGACCCTGATCCCGGCGAGGAAGATGGCGGCGGCGGCGACAGGTGAGTTCCTCTTCAGCCACGGTCGGGCCCTTTACAGCAATGCACGTCACCGTAAAGCGACATGCATTGCTGTAATGGGACCATGTAAACTACAACTCCCAGCATGCCCAGACAGCCCTTGGCGTCTGGGCATGCTGGGAGTTGCAGTTTTGCAACATCTGGAGGTCCACAGTTTGGAGACCACTGTGCCCTTCCAGATGTTGCAAAACTACACATTCTCAGCATGCCCTTACTGTCCAGGCATGCTGGTAGTTGTAGTTCTGTAACATCTGGCCCTTCAGATGTTGCAGAACTACAACTCCCAGCATGCCTGGACAGTTTTGGCATACTGGGAGTTGTAGTTTTGCAACATCTGGAAGGGCACAGATTGTGAACCACTGTATTAGTGGTCTGCAAACTGTAGTCCTCCAGATGTTGCAAAACTACAACCCCAAGCATGCTGGGAGTTGTAGTTCGGCAACATCTGGCTCTAAAGATGTTGCCGAACTAATACTCCC
The DNA here is from genome assembly GCF_029499605.1 of Hyla sarda. NCBI lineage: Eukaryota > Metazoa > Chordata > Amphibia > Anura > Hylidae > Hyla > Hyla sarda. The sequence continues at coordinate 159,878,891 of NC_079195.1, read as the reverse complement.
AGCATGCCTGAGAATGCTGGGAGTTGTGGTTTTGCAACAACTGGAAGCACACTGGTTGGGAAACATTGTCTGTTTCCTAACTCAGTGTTTCCCAACCCGTCTGCCTCCAGCTTTTGCAAAACTATAACTACCAGCATGCACTGATAGACTGTGCATGCTGGGAGTTGTAGTTTTTCAACAGCTGAAGGTCCCCCCTGTGAATGTACAGGGTACATTCACATGGGCAGGGGCTTACAGTGAGTATCAGGCTGCAAGTTTGCGATGCAGAAAATTTTGCGCGGCAGCTCAAACTCGCTGTAACCCCCCGCCCATGTGACTGTACCCTAAAGACACTACACTACACTAACACAAAATAAAATAAAAAGTAAAAAACACTACATATACACATACCCCTGCACAGCCCCCCTTCCCAATAAAAATGAAAAACGTCTGGTACGCCATTGTTTCCAAAATGGAGCCTCCAGCTGTTGCAAAACAACTCCCAGTATTGCCGGACAGCCATTAACTGTCCAGGCATGCTGGGAGTTTTGCAACAGCTGGAGGCACCCTGTTTGGGAATCACTGGCGTAGAATACCCCTATGTCCACCCCTATGCAAATCCCTAATTCAGGCCTCAAATGCGCATGGCGCTCTCACTTTGGAGCCCTGTCGTATTTCAAGGCAACAGTTTAGGGACACATATGGGGTATCTCCGTACTCGGGAGAAATTGCCTAACAAATTTTGGGGGCCTTTTTCTCTTTTCACCCCTTATGAAAATGTGAAGTTGGGGTCTACACCAGCATGTTAGTGTAAAAAAATAAATTTTTTACACTAACATGCTGGTGTTGCCTTATACTTTTCATTTTCACAAGAGGTAAAAGGGAAAAAAAGCCCCCCAAAATTTGTAACGCAATTTCTTCCGACTACGGAGATACCCCATGTGTGGGCGCAAAGTGCTCTGGGGGCGCACAACAAGACCCAGAAGGGAGAGTGCACCATGTACATTTGAGGTGATTTGCACAGGGGTGGCTGATTGTTACAGCAGTTTTGACAAAGGCAAAAAAAACAAAACCCAACATGTGACCCCATTTCGTAAACTAGACCCCTCACGGAATGTAATGAGGGGTGCAGTGAGAATTTACACCCCACAGGTGTCTGACCTTTGGAACAGTGGGCTGTGCAAATTAAAAATGTTGTACAGACCACTGTTCCAAAATTCTGACAGACACCAGTGGGGGTAAATGCTCACTGTACCCCTTGTTACGTTCCTCAAGGGGTCTAGTTTCCAAAATGGTATGCCATGTGGGGTTTATTTTGCTGTCCTGGCACCATAGGGGCTTCCTAAATGCGACATCTCCCCTGAGCAAAATTTGCTCTCAAAAAGCCAAATATGACTCCTTCTCTTCTGAGCATTGTAGTTCGCTCGTAGTGCACTTCAGGTCAACTTATGGGGTACCTCCATACTCAGAAGAGATGGGGTTTCAAATTTTGGGGGGTATTATTTGCTATTAACCCTTGCAAAAATGTGAAATTTGGGGGGAAACACCCATTTTAATGAAATTATTATTTTTTTTTTTACGTATGCAAAAGTCGTGAAACCCGTGTGGGGTATTAAGGCTCACTTTATTCCTTGTTACGTTCCTCAAGGGGTCTAGTTTCCAAAATGGTATGCCATGTGGGTATTTTTTGCTGTCCTGGCACCATAGGGGCTTCCTATATGGGACATGCCCCCAAGCAAAATTTGCTCTCAAAAAGCCAAATATGACTCCTTCTCTTCTGAGCATTGTAGTTCGCCCGTCGTGCACTTCAGGTCAACTTATGGGGTACCTCCATACTCAGAAGAGATGGGGTTACAAATTCTGGGGGGTATTTTCTGCTATTAACCCTTGCAAAAATGTGAAATTTGGGGGGAAACACACATTTTAGTGAAATATTATTTTATTTTTTTACATATGCAAAAGTCGTGAAACACATGTGGGGTATTAAGGCTCAATTAATTCCTTGTTACATTCCTCAAGGGGTCTAGTTTCCAAAATGGTATGGCATGTGTGTTTTTTTTTTTGCTGTTCTGGCACCATAGGGGCTTCCTAAATGCAACATGCCCCCCAAAAACCATTTCAGAAAAACGTACTCTCCAAAATCCCCCTCAGGTTCTGAGCCCTCTACTGCGCCCACCGAACACTTTACATAGACATATGAGGTATGTGCTTACTCGAGAGAAATTGGGCTACAAATATAAGTATACATTTTCTTTTACCCCTTCGTAAAAATTCAAAAATTGGGTCTACAAGAACATGCAAGTGTAAAAAATGAAGATTGTGAATTTTCTCCTTCACTTTCCTGCTATTCCTGTGAAACACCTAAAGGGTTAAAAGGCTGACCGAATATCATTTTGTATACTTTGGGGGGTGCAGTTTTTATAAGGGGGTCATTTGTGGGGTATTTCTAAGATGAAGACCCTTCAAATCCACTTCAAACCTGAACTGGTCCCTGAAAAATAGTGAGTTTGGAAATTTTGTGAAAAATAGAAAAATTGCTGCTGAACTTTGAAGCCCTCTGGTGTCTTCCAAAAGTAAAAACTTGTCAATTTTATGATGCCAACATAAAGTAGACATATTGTATATGTGAAATTTTTTTTAAATATTTTGAATATCCATTTTCCTTACAAACAGAGAGCTTCAAAGTTAGAAAAATGCTAAATTTTCAAATTTTTCATAAAATTTTCTAATTTTTCACCAAGAAAGGATGCAAGTTACAAATTTTTTTTTACCACTATGTTAAAGTAGAATATGTCATGAAAAAACAATCTCGGAATCAGAATGATAACTAAAAGCATTCCAGAGTTATTAATGTTTAAAGTGACAGTGGTCAGATGTGCCAAAAATGGCCGGGTCCTAAGGTGTAAAATGGCTGGGTCCTTAAGAGGTTAAGGGGATCTTCATGCTCTGTCCTTGTTTTTTTTGCATTTATATATCTAAAAAAATATTTAGGATTAGTTTTGCTTTCTTTGGCCACCTGTCTCTCATTTAGAATTTTTGCTGTTTTTTGTTGCAATTTTTGTTTTGCCCATTCTGCAGCACCTGAAACTACGGATACTGGAAGCCTGTGCTAGCATTTCTCCTGCGGTGTTGCTATCAGTGTGTGAAGAGTGGAAGAAGAGGGTTGCATTGACAATCCAACACAATGGGCAGCACATTGAACACATTTTATAAATGGTCAGAAACTTGTTAATAACTCATGAAAGAATAAAGTTACCTTAAAACTAAGCACATCATTGTTTTTTGTGTGAAATTCCCAATAAGTTTGATGTGTCACATGACCTTCTTCCTATTGAAAAAACAAAAGCTGGATTCAAAATGTCCGACTTCAAAATGCCCACCCTGGTCACCATCCATCTTGAAAAGTTTCCCCCCTCACATATACTAATTTGCCACAAACAGGAAGTTAATGTCACCAACCATTCCCATTTTATTAAGGTGTATCCATATAAATGGCCCACCCTGTACATTACTAATTAATTTAAAAAAAAAATCATTATAAAAAAATATATTAGCTTTACATTTAAATGGCCCCTTTCAAAATTTTTATTATTGTCAGCTACATTTTTAGGTCCCTGCCCGCCTACATAAATTGATCCCTGTAATTTTTTAAGCACCCAATGAAGTCTACGTTTTATTCTATTCTGCCAGAGAAAAGTCATCCTACCTCCCGGACCCCCCATACAGAGGACCCTATCCTAAGGGGACCCTCCCCCATACATCAGGATCCTCAACTGTCGCAGCCCCCTATCTGCTGTAGAATGCGACCCCCGAACTCCCCCAAAACAAGAACAACAGACAACCATGCAGATACAATTTTATTACATCGCAATAAGATCTGGAGTGATCATGAACGGCCAGATGTATTATCACAATAATCAATATATACCAATTACTCAGATGTTTTCTAACAGTGTGTCTCCAGCCGTAGGCTGTCCAGGCATGCTGGGTGTTGTAATTTTGCAACAGCTGGAGACGCACTGTTTGGAAAACACTGAAATACTCTGTAACTGTCTGTATTGTAACATTGTAATATATATGTATTCTAAATGGATACATTCGCTGACAGTCAATAACTTCATACCCCCGTATCTTGATATGAGACTTTCATGTTACTAATAACATTTTTCTGTAATGTGTTTATTACTTTTCCCAAAAAGACCAAAATGACACATCATCATCACCGTCATCATCATCATCAATCTAAATATTACGAAACACAACCATATTACTATATCATTTTAGTAAGACAGTTATGTCCTGACATATAGCTATCCTATAAAAGGCAGTAACTCTTTGGGAGGTCTATTTTTCCCCATTATATAATGACGATCTGCTGTAATGGATTAGAATAAATGAAGTACAGTCATCTCAGAAAAATGTAATAATTTTACAGCCATATCGCAATATGAGGTTAACTGATTATATATGAGCCATTAGTGACATGATGGATGGTATAAGAATGACTGCATAACAATTATTTTCTCGTATAATATAAGGATGATACAAGTGATACAATATCAAGCGAAACTGAGAATTCTGAAAAAAAATCTAATTATCGTCATATGGCAATATGTGGATCACTAATTATATCGGTGATATCATGAAAGTTTTAAGAACCGAAAAACAGTTATTCCGGTGTATAATACAAGGATGATACAAGTGATACAATATCAATCGAAACTCAGAATCCTGAGAAAAATAGAATAATTATCATCATATCGGATTATGGAGATCACTAATTATATCAGGGTGTTATAAGAATAACTGGAATAAGTATTTCCACGTATGATATAAAGATGATACAAGATCGACCAAAACCGAACTGAGAATCATCTTGAAAAATATATTAATTACAATTATTGTGACTAGAGGTGAGTGAATCGAAATTGACAAACCCAAATTTGTTACAAATTTCATGAAAAATTCGATTCGCAACTAATGCGAATATCTCCGCGATTCGATCGCGCAAATCGCTTCATTAAACTCCATTTTACAGCGTTCCAGGCTATTGGAGACCTAAGATGGCGGATCCGCATGTGAGTACATGGGGCAGGGGATTATGGGAGGGCGGGAAACAGCGGCGGGAATGAAGGTAGGCGGGCTGACCCTGAATCACATGTGAGATGCAGCCTATCAGTGTTCGCTGACCCCTGGGATGTCACAGCCCCTATATAATCGGCGGCCATCTTGCCTCTCTTCATTTCATTTATGCACTCAGGACGGGACTGCGTGTGTGTGAATAGCTTATACCACAGCGTTACACTGCAACTGCTAGTCACATCAGCATTAGGGAAAGGCAGTAGTGCAGAGTGCTTTGCTGTTCACACTGAGAAGGATCATTGCAGAATTGTTGGGTCCTGCTGCTGTTCAGAAATATGTGATTGTTCAGTGGACTGTAGTGCATTTGTACCTGTTAATCTGTCTAGGGGCTACATACTGTGCAAATCCAAACAATAGTATTCACCGGCTGTTTAAAAAAAATAAAAAAAAAAGATTTTTTTCTGCTAATAGTTAGGCATATTACTGCCCCCCTCAGTGCATACTGCATAGGTACATCAAAGTATTGTACCATTTAGTACCTGTTAATCTGTCAAGGTGCTCCATACCATCAAAGTCGAAACAATAGTATACACCCGCTGGTGTTTTACAAAAAATACAGAGTTTTTTCTGCGTATAGTTACGCATATTACTGCCCTCATCAGTGCATACTGCATAGGTACATCCAAGTATTGGACCATTTAGTTCCTGTTAAGCTGTCAAGGTGCTCCATACCGTCAAAGTCCAAACAATAGTATACACCCACTGGTGTTTTACAAAAATACAGAGTTTTTTCTGCGTATAGTTACGCATATTACTGCCCTCATCAGTGCATAATGCATACGTACCTCCAAGTAGTGTACCATCTTGTACCTGTTAATCTGTAAAGGGCCTACATACTGTGAAAGGACAGCTGTAAGTGTCGCGCCGAGCGCTCTGGGTCCCTGCTCCCTCCCAGAGCGCTCGCGGCGCTTGTCTGCTCGCAGCGCCCCGGTCAGACCCGCTGACCGGGAGCGCTGCTCTGCTATCACCAGTGGTGATGCGATCCGCGTGGAGGGACGCGCCCGCCCGCGGGTCGCATCCCAGTCCTCTCACCTGCCCCGTTCCCCTGCTGTCATGTCCCGGCTATCTAGGGCGCGCGCCGGCTCTCTGAAAATTAAAGGGCCAGTGCACCACTAATTGCTGCCTGGCCCAATCAGTGCTAATCACTCCAAAACATATAAAACCTACTTCCCCTTCCTGTCCTTGCCGGATCTTGTTGCCTTGTGCCAGTGAAAGCGTTCCCGTGTGTCCATTGCCTGTGTATCCAGACCCTTGCCGTTGCCCTTGACTACGAACCGTTGCCGCCTGCCCTGACCTTCTCCTACGTCTGACCTTGCCTTTTGCCTAGTCCTTGTGTACCGCGCCTGACTCAGCAGTCAGTGAGATTGAGTCGCTATTGGGTGGAATGACCTGGGGGTTACCTGCCGCAGCAAGTCCATCCCGCCGGGCGGGCTCTGGTGAAAACCAGTAACCCCTTAGATTCCGTTCCCCTGGTACGGCCCACGCCATCACCTCACTGACATAGAGGATCCACTACCTGTGTCATCCCTTCATACCAATCCGGATCCTGACAGTAAGTAATCACCTGTTGCTGTTCTAGACAAATACTGTTTAAAGAGTAGTGTAGCGCATTGTAATACCCTCATAAACGCACAAAGTATGTCGGGCAGAGAAGTGCCAGGACGTGCACAGAGGAGTGGCAGAGGCCTAAATAATTCAGGCAGAGTTGGCAGCATACTTGGGGCGAGTGGCAGCAGGAGTCGCAGCGAGAGGCCTGAGCTCTCGTTATCAGCCAGCGGTCGTGTCTCGTCCAGTAACCCATCTGCTGTCGTCGATTGGTTAACACGCTCATCCACATCATCACAAGTGACATCTGACACCCCCAGTCAACAGTCGGTGGGTTCCTCAGACACAACCCTCAGTTGGCATGGCCTGGGAGCAGTCCCTGTCCTCCCATTGCCTTAGTCCTATGCTGTTCCCTCTCCTAAAGAAGTATCTTATGCTGTGGGTTCAGCTCCACTATTTACTGAGGACAATCTAATAGAGGACAGTCAGCAGCTACTGCCCAGCCAAGAATGGGAGGAGACATGCGCCGCTTGCTCCACTAGGAGGCCAAGTAGTGATGCGGAGAGTGACGTGGGAGGCGGTGTTGCAAGTGTTCATGGTCCTGAAGCAGACACTGTTGGGGAACCTGAGGAGGACATTAGTGACGTGCACACACCTGTTGACAAAGCCGATCGTAATTGGGAGCCGGGTGCAGAAGGGGCTTCATCATCATCAGGATAAGAGAGTTGCAGGTTGCCCTTGAGGCAGCAAGGAGGTAGTACAGTTTGCAGTCAGCGTGGTGGTAGGAGTGGAAATTCAGGAGCCAAACGTGCCCGGGGGAGACCACCTGCTTCGCGACAGCCTACCTGTCCGGGAGCTAGTGGAACAGGGGTTCCTGGAGACGGCGCCAGTAGCAGTCAATTAGTGCATGACTGCGGGTGGGAAAATCAGCTACTCGGCGGTGTGGAAGTTTTTCATAAGGCATCCGGAGGAGGTTCACGTAGCCACCTGCAATATCTGTCAGCAGAAGGTGAAGCGTGGCCAGGGTCCCAATGTCGGCACCACGGCCCTGCGTCAACACATGCTTCGCCACCATAAAGCGGCCTGGGAGAACCGTGGCTCCGATGTAGTGGTCCAGCCTGCTGCATCACCCAGTTGCCATTCGCTCCCTCCTTCATCCAGCCAAGGCTCCACCACCTCAGCCGAAGGGAGCTGTGTGTCAAACCCTCCTTCTGTCGCTCCTGCTTCTCCCGCTTTTAGTCAGCCATTCCGCCAACAATCTATCGGCAAGAGACAACAGTATGCGCCCACTCATCCAACGGCGCAGAAGTTGAATGTGCTCCTGTCCAAGTTGCTGGTGTTGCAGTCCCTCCCTTTTCAAGTGGTGGACTCTGCACCTTTCAGAGAATTGATGGCTTGTGCCGAGCCAAGGTGGAGAGTCCCAAGCAGTCATTTCTTTGCCAAGAAGGCAGTCCCAGCCCTGCATAAGTTTGTACAAGAGAAGGTGGGCCAGTCCTTGAGCCTGTCGGTGCGTTAAAAGTGCACGGCAGCGCTGACGCGTGGAGCTGTAACTATGGGCAGGGACAATACTTGTCTTTTACGGCCCACTGGGTAAATGTGGTTCCTGTGCAGCCACAACAGCAATTTGGACAGGTCACACCGCTTCCTCCTCCATGCTCTCGCTTTCAGGCAGTTGGTCCTGTTACAGTGTGCGATGCCGCCTCCTCATCCTCCACCGTGTCCTCGGCCTCCACTGCACTTCCAAATCTCGATGGCCCTTCATCATACCATGTATATAGGTCACGGCGGTGTCAAGCTGTTCTTCACATGGTTTGCCTTGGCGAACGGAGTCACACAGGGGAGGGAACTGCAAAAGTTCATTAGTAAAGAAATCAGAGTATGGCTTACTCCACGAAATCAGGAAATGGGAACCATGGTGACCGACAATGGGAAGAACATCATGTCCGCGCTGCGACAAGGAAGTGTGAAAGATGCGCCCTGCATGGCACACGTGTTGAATCTGGTTGTCAAGCACTTCCTCAAGTCTTCACCCCATTTGCAAAACATTCTGAAAATGGGAAGGAAACGGTGAATGCACTTCAGCCACTCGTACACCGCCAAGCACACCTTCCTTGAGCTGCAGGATCAGAACGGTATCCCACAACATAGTCTTATTTGTGACGTTGCCACACGTTGGAATTCCACCCTCCATATGTTGGACAGACTATACGAACAAAGAAAAGCCATCACCGATTTCTTGATAATCCAAGCAGATAGGAGTACTCCCCTGTGTAACTTCAATGTGAACCAGTGGCCGCTCATACGCGACACCTGCCGTTTGCTGAGGCCCTTTGAGGAAGCCACATTATTTATAAGTCACTTGGATTACGCCATGAACGACGTAATTCCACTCCTACATTTCCTACAACAAATGATTGAAACCATGGCTGGTCATGGCAATGAATGGAGACGTTGCGCCTACATCTCAAGGCTACATGAGCCCTGTGGGGGCTGAACTGGAGGAGGAGGATGATGAGGGGCAGAGCAGAGCACAGTTTAGTTTGGATGAGATGGCCTGTGTTTCTAGTCATCGGACAGGAGAGGAGGAGCAGGAGCAGCTGGAGGGTTATGAGGAAGGTGAGACAGAGGATCCAGACACACCGTGGCAATATGCAGTGGAGATGGAGGCAGGTAGTCCCTCCGAGTCACTGGCGCAAATGGCATGATGCATGCTCAGTTGCTTGCGTAGTGACCCCTGAATTGTCAAAATTCGTCAGCGGGATGACTTCTGGATCTCCACCTTATTAGACCCTCGCTACCGTCCCAGAATGGGGGCCTTTTTTACACCCACCGAGAGGGAGAACAAAATGACCTACTACAGAGAGATTCTACGTAGTCAGTTGGCCGATGCCTATCGGATACATGGTCCATCCACTCGCAGGTCTAACTCGGGGGGCCCTCTGCGCTCACCTTCCACTGCCATATCTGCTGGGGAGGGGAGGGGTGGCAGGAGCAATACCAGCTCAATCAGCAGCAGCCTGAGTCTACAGTCGCTGAAGAGTAGCTTTCTTCACCCGCATAGTGAAGCAACTCATCAGCAGTAGGTAGACATGGAGCAGGACCTGAACCAGCAGGTGGTGGCATACCTTGACATGACCATGCCAACAACCATTGAAGATCCGCTGGACTTCTGGGCAGCCAAACTTGATTTATCTGTAGAAAATAAAAAAGAGAAAGACCAAAGGACGGCGCCTCGTGTATTACCCCAATATAATGCGTGAGAGGTGGGGAGAATAAGGGGATGACCCCACGGGGCTTATAGATGGCCGCTCACCTCAAGACGGTAGTAATAGGCATATAACCCCAGCAACATGGGGTACCATCAATCCTAGAGACGCTGTCAAGCCAGTGGGTTACAGGAATCGACCCAGGTCGTCCTGTGGAAATGTGAGAAGAGAGTGTGGCAAAAGAACCCTTAGGACTGGCGCTGCGACTAATAGGAGTGGTAATGCTGTAATCCAGGTAATGGAGGAAGTAATGATGAAGTCCAGGTAGTGATAAAGATCCTCAGCAGGATCATTTATTGACAAAAGATAAAAGATTACTCGTTTCGGGAGGAGCCCTCCCTTCCTCTGATCTGAGGAAGGGAGGGCTCCTCCCGAAATGCGTAATCTTTTATCTTTTGTCAATAAATGATCCTGCTGAGGATCTTTATCACTACCTGGACTTCATTACTTCCTCCATTACCTGGATTACAGCATTACCACTCCTATTAGTCGCAGCGCAGGTCCTAAGGGTTCTTTTGCCACACTCTCTTCTCACAAACTTGATTTATGGCCGCTACTAGCAGAGTTTGCCCTGGAAAAGCTGTCCTGCCCGACCAGTAGTGTGCCATCAGAGCTGGTGTTTAGTGCAAGGCAAACTCGTCTGTCCACTAAAAATGTGGAGAGACTGACATTTGTCAAGATGAAACAGGGATGGATCAGACAGGATTTCCAGCCACCAATGCCAGATGCCTCAGAGTAGATTGACCATGCTGCTACACCAACATTTCCCAATTATGGTTGGTTATGAAACCCTCTTGGGTTATCAATTAGGGTTATGAAACCCTCTTTGGTACTGCCATTGCCTGCTCCTGGCTCATCCTGTGTCTTTCAGGAACTACTTGCCTCACTGATGCTTCTGGCCTTTGGCCTTTCATTTTTGGAAGTTTAGCAGTAGCTAAATACATGCTTAATGCAAATGTCAACATTGATCTTTAAATGTAAGGGGTTATGAAACCCTCTTGGGTACTGCGAATGCCTGCTCCTGACTCATCCTGTGTCTTTCAGGAACTACTTGCCTCCCTGATGCCTCAGGCCTTTGGCCTTCAATTTTTGGATATTTAGCAGTAGCTAAATACATGCTTAATGCAAATTTCAACATTGATCTTTAAATGTAAGGGGTTATGAAACCCTCTTGGGTACTGTGAATGCCTGCTCCTGACTCTTCCTCTGTCTTTCAGGAACTACTTGCCTAACTAAAACAGACAAAATAGGGTACAGCGCTCCATGGTGCATTAAAAGATAAACCTGTGAGGCGTATAAGATATAAATTGAATGCTCACCTATAGAGGTTGTGTTTCCACATACACAACAATGGTGAGCACATGTAGTGGTAGTGTCCGCAGCCGGCCAGTCAGGTATAGAGATCAAACAGGTAGCTTCAAAGAGGAACACCGGTCTTGATATGGCGCTGGACACAAATGATGCACACGAATGGATAAAAGCAGGTAGTTTATTCTCCCATCATGCAACGCGTTTCACTGCAATAGCAGCTTCATCAGGCATAGTTAGAGACACATGAACCATGAATTTATATGGGAATTTGGAATGGTGTGTCAGGGGGCTGATCCCTGGCAAACCAATCCAAAACAACAAGAGAGTTACACTTCACAGGTGAATCAATTAAAAATGACTTTCTGTAACAATAAAAATTGCAATGTATATATATGCAACATGATACAAATAAAATGCTGCTAGGAAGATAAAAATAATTATTTCTCATTTTCCCTTCTTCGTATTGTGTAACAGGCAGTAAATATATTAAAATATCATTATATGTATATTGTGTCTGAACAGAGACATTTCTGAAAAGAAAGAGATCCAAAAAAAAAAAAAAATAGAGAATAAAAGGCACAGAGTAGGCAGGAAGAAAAAATTATAAAAAATACAAATGAGCATAAAAGAAATAGAATAAAAAAATGTTATATATACGTGTAATAACATGGTCTGAACGAGACCAGAGTGAACCCAGCATATATTAGCGTGCGTTCTCTATGGTCTCGTTCAGACCAATTGTGCGACCTACATATTGTAGGTCGCAACTACAAGATAATAAATAAATTGCATATTGAGAATTGCAACTTAAATTCTGATTAATATTAAATATTTTTTTTGTATGAAAAGACGTGAAATTATTGCTAAATGAATCCATCATATTACAACATAAGCAGTGAACCTTGTTGCAAGGCGCGCAACCTATAGTTATCCCATTGTTGGGTGTATCGGTGGATAATGTGTCATTTTTGAATCTATTGGGGGCTAGCAAATTTTGCTAATTTTTGGATCTTCTGTATGTGATCCCTGGTTTGGTGGGGACTATGTCCTTGAGTAATGGGTCATTACGGATAATGTGCCAATTTTGTTTAAAAATATTATGTATGAGCGAAGCAGCGCTATTATAATTTGTAACAAAATTAAATTTAAATGGATTTTTATCCCTTTTCTGCAAAGCATTTTGTTGTGGATTGAAAGAAATTAGGTCAGTTTGTTTTTTATTTTTCACTTTGTGGTAAGCTTGTGTAAGTAATGATGCAGGATAACCTTTGGAAAGAAAACGATTTTTTAAAATTTGAGATTGTATGGAAAAATCTTTATCATTGGTACAGTTTTTGCGGATTCTGAGGTATTGTCCATATGGGACTCCGCGGAGCCAGCTAGGGTAATGAGCACCAGTATATTCAAGAAAACTATTTACGTCCACAGATTTGAAATATGTTTTTGTGTGAATATGACCCGTATTATTAACAATTTCTGTGTCTAAAAAATGAATAATGGAGAGGGAAAAATTAAGGGTGAACTCTAATCCCCAAGTGTTTTGACTGTAGGTCGCACAATTCAGACAGTTCGCTGTCGCATGTCTAAGCACCGTTCGAACATTAAGAAAAGTTCACACTACATAGCGTTTCACGCCACTTCACTTCTGTGCATTATAGTGATGTATCCTCTCTACATCTAGTTATTTTAGAGTCTGTCAGCCCAGACAGACCAAATCGGTTCCAACATCTGATCAATCGTGAGTCCTTTTGGATTTTCATCTTGTCCACGCTAATGCCGCATGGTCTGAACGAGACCATAGAGAACGTACGCTAATATGCTGGGTTCACTCTGGTCTCGTTCAGACCATGTTATTACACATATATAACATTTTTTAATTGTATTTCTTTTATGCTCTTGGATCTCTCTTTCTTTTCAGAAATGTCTCTGTTCAGACACAATATACATATAATGATATTTTCATATATTTACTGCCTGCTACATAATACGAAGAAGGGAAAATGAGAAATAATTATTTTTATCTTCCTAGCAGCATTTTATTTGTATCATATTGCATATATATATATACATTGCAATTTTTATTGTTACAGAAAGTCATTTTTAATAGATTCACCTTGTTGTTTTGGATTGGTTTGCCGGGGACCAGCCCCCCGACACACCATTCCAAATTCCCATATAAATTCATGGTTCATGTGTCTCTAACTATGCCTGATGAAGCTGCTATTGAAGTGAAACGCATTGCATGATGGGAGAATAAACTACCTGCTTTTATCCATTCATGTGCATCATTTGTGTCCAGCGCCATATCAAGACCGGTGTTCCTCTTTGAAGCTACCTGTCTGATCTCTACTTGCCTCACTGACACTTCTGGCCTTGGGCCTTTAAGTTTTGGAAGTTTAGCAGTAGCTAATACATGCTTAATGCAAATTTCAACAATGATCTTTAAATTCTCGGCGCTCTGCCAGGGCCTTCTCCTACCCCGCCAGGGACAATCCGAGGACCTCACTAAACCATCCAATCGGTAGTAGAGACATGCGGTGTGTACAAAGGGAAGGGACTTAATGAACCCGAGCTTATGACCCGCACTTAGTTGTGATTCTTCTTTCCTGACAAATAATTGCAATGCCTGATCCCTATTGCGAACGGGGTTCAGCGGGTTACCCGCACCTGTCCGTGAAAGATGGACCCACGCTGGTCCGTTCAGTGTAGCGTGCGTGCAGCCCCGGACATCTGAGGGCATAACACACCTGTTATTGCTCGATCTCGCGATTGATCGTGCAATGTAAGGGGTTATTAATGCCTCTTGGGTACTGCTGATGCCTACTCCTGACTGCTCCTGTGTCTTTCAGGAACTACTTGACTTCATGATGCTTCTGGGCTTTGGCCTTTAATTTTAGGATTTTTGAAATACATACATACTGTATATACTCGAGTATAAGCCGACCCGAATATAAGCCGAGGCCCCTAATTTCACCCCAAAAACCCAGGAAAAGTTATTGACTCGACTATAAGCCTAGGGTGGGAAATACATCATCCCCGTCATCATCCAGACCCCCGTCATTAACACCCTCATCATCATCACCCTGTCATCATCCCCCCTTCATCATCTCCGCTTGTCATCATCCCCCCTGTCATCATCACTGCCTGTCATCATCTCACCCCCCCTTCATCATCACCGCCTGTCATCATCCCCTTATCATCCCACACCCCCCCTTCATCATCCCCTTGTCATTATCCCACCCCCCCCATCATCCCCTTATTATCCCACCCCCCCCCTTCATTATCCCCTTATCATCCCACCCCCCCTTCATCATCCCCTTGTCATCATCACACTCCCCCTTCATCATCACCACATGTCATCAGCCCCCCCCCCACCCCTTCATCATCATCCACGGTTGTCAATGTCTGATACAGTGGTCTTCAACCTGCGGACCTCCAGATGTTTCAAAACTACAATTCCCAGCAAGCCCGGGCAGGGGTGAGAGGGGGGGGGGCTGGATGATGTCGAAGGCCGCAGGGGTCTTCAACCTGCGGACCTCCAGATGTTTCAAAACTACAGCCGATGGCTGCCCGGGCTTGCTGGGAGTTGTAGTTTTGAAACATCTGGAGGTCTGCAGGTTGAAGACCACTGAGGGCGGAGAGTTCACTCGAGTATAAGCCAAGGGGGGTGTTTTCAGCACGAAAAATAGTGCTGAAAAACTCGGCTTATACTCGAGTATATACGGTACATGCTTAATTTAAATTTCAACATTTATGGTGCAATGTATGGGGTTATTAAACACTCTTGGGTAGTGTTTTTTTCAAATTTTCTGATAATTATCACTGTAATAAACTTGAATTTTTCCAGAATAATAACCATTACACTATTGAACGCTTGTTGCATGTGATTTTTTAAGTAAAATTTTCCCAAAAAATACGGAGAGGGATGAACTCTGCTTCTTTATTTCATAAAAAATTATTTTATAGAAGAATGTCTTTCGGTGGTCCACCATCCTGCATTATAGAGTCTTCTGGACTCTTGGATATGCGCTTGTTCTTTAAGAAAGGTACAAAAAACAAAAATGGCCGGTCAGGGCTATGGAGACGTGATCTTACGGCCACATGAGCCCTGTGGGTGCTTGTGAGATTAGGTCCTTTGTACCCACACGGCGGGGTCCGTGACACAAATTTTGATTTAAATTTCAAATAAAAAAAATCACACATTTCAATGGTCTCCTCATGCTGCAGCCAACTCCAGGCTGCATCATTCTGGAAATATATAGAGAGCACTCGCTGTCCTAAATTTTCGTTAAAATTTTTCGTCAAAAATGTTTGTCTTTTTTATTAGGGATTGTGAAGCTTTGGTGCGTACTCATGTGGTGCGTACTGTGTCATTCAGGCAATATATATCGTTTTCTCATAGGTAGCACCCGCTATCCAAAAGTCTTCTTCATAAATTTCTACAATTGTGTTTTTGGGGAGGGATTGTGAAGCCCTGCAGTGTACTCATGCATCAGCCAACTCCAGGCTGTGTCATTCAGGCAATATATAGGTAGCATCCGCTGTCCTAAATATTCTTACATTTTTATTTTTTTTAAATGGTAGTTTTTTCTTTGGAATTCTGAAGCCCTGGTGTGTACTCAATGCTACTTCCTGCTAGACTCTGTCAGCCCGTTGGTCCTGTTACAGTGTGCTACTCCGCCTCCACATCCTCCACTGTGTCTTAAGCCTCTACTGCCTGGAAAAGTCTCAGTGGCCCTTCAGCATACCAAGTGTGCAGGTCATGGCGGTGTCACGCTGTTCTTCACATGGTTTGCCTTGGCGAGAAGTCTTGGAAACAATGGCCAGTCAGGGCATTGGAGATGTTGCACCTACATCTCACGGCCACATGAGCCCTGGGGGTGCTTTTTGGATTTGGTCCTTCGTACCCACAAGATGGGGTCCAGGACACTCAAAGTTTGTTTTAATTTTCAAATAAAAAAAATGATGGCGCTGCTGGGCCTGGGTTTGGTCATTTCAAATCTCATTAGGTAGCACCCGCCATCCAAAATCTTTTTCAAAAATTTCAACAATTGTGGTGTTTTTGGGGGGGGGGGGAATTGTGAAGCCCTGCTGTGTACTCGAGAATCAGCCAACTCCAGGCTGTGTCATTCAGGCAATATATGCTTTACTGATGTTGCTGTGGGGGCTTGTTGGATTTGGTCCTTTGTACCTACACGATGAGGTCAGGGACACTCAAAGTTTGTTTTAATTTTCAAATAAAAAAAATGATGGTGCTGCTGGGCCTGGGTCTGGTAATTTCAAATTTTCTCATAGGTAGCACCAGCTATCCAAAATCTTTTTCAAAAATTTCAAAAATTGTGTGGTTTTTGGGGGGGGGGGGGATTGTGAAACCCTGGTGTATACTCGTGCAGCAGCCAACTCCAGGCTGTGTCATTCAGGCAATATATGGGTTACTGATGCCGCTGTGAGGCCTGGGTCTGGTGATTTCAAATTTTCTCATAGGTAGCACCCGCTATCCAAAATCTTTTTCAAAAATGTCTAAAATTGTTGTTGTTTTTTTTTTTTTTTGGGGGGGGGGGGGGGGGGGGATTGTGAAGCCCTGCTGTGTACTCGTGCATCAGCCAACTCCAGTCTGTGTCATTCAGGCAATATATGGGTTACTGATGCCGCTGTGGGACCTGGGTCTGGGAATTTAAAATGTTCTCATAGGTAGCACCCGCTATCCAAAATCTTTGGTTTAAATTTCTTAATTAATCTTTTAATCTTAGGGATTGCGAAGGCCTAGTGCCTGCTCATGCTGCTGGCTACTCCGGGCTGTGCCATTCCTCCACTATATGGTCTCCTCATGCTGCCCACACCTCCACGCTGTGCCATTCAGACACTATATGGTCTCCTTATGCTGCCATTTCTGATGAACACAATTTATATAGTAGATGCCATAGGGGATTATATAGAAGCAACACAACAAAGGGAGTGAGTTAAAGAGTGGGGGTTCCTAATTTGTTAGGGGAGGATATAGGGAGCACTGGTTGGAGGGCAGCACTAGGATCAATGGAGGGTTGATGGTCTTTTACTAAGAGTTGGATAGGGGTTTGGGGGAGGTGCAATTAACAGCACTGGGGGGGCGGGGGTCCCCCCATAAGCGACATTTGACTCCGGTTACAATCACCTATGGGTTTTTATTAGTCAGGAGTGGGGGCAGACCTGGGGGGGAGGGGACCCCCACATAGGACAGCTGTCTCCAGCCACACTCACCAATATAAGTCTGGTCCTTTACTGGTTAGGGGTGGGAGCAGTTGACAGGAAGGGGGAAGCATCACTGGGGAACCCCCCATATAAGACAGCGGTGGATTAGAGAGGGCTGGGGGTCCCTAACTGGTCAGGAGTGGGTTGCAGTTGATTGTAGTTATGGGGGCGCACTAGGCGTGGACACCCGGAGATAATAGCCCTTGAGTGGTGACTAACCTGTGGAGTAGGGGGTGTAGTTGAAGTTATGGGGATGTAGCCATTGTTATGGGTGTTGTAGTCATTATTATGGGGGTGCACTAGGTGTGGACACCCGGAGATGACAGCAGGGTGCCCAGGGTGCAGCTGGCCGGGGTGAGCGGGGACAGCCCGGGTTGGCAGTGAAGCTGCTCCGGATCAGGGTGTACTGGAAGGAGTTGGCCTGGGAGCAGCTTCTGTACTCAGCAGAGGCGGAGCCTTCCATGGCGGCCATGCAGGAGTCGTAGGAGTAATCCATGGTGGACACAATGTGCCCGGCTCGGGCTGGGTCCCTCTACATGACAATGCCGGGCCCGCCCTCTCCACAGGCCCCACCCATGGCCACCTATTAGTCAGTCGTATCACTTGTCATGGTTATTACACTGCGGCCGTTATTATATCTCTGTGTCATTATAAATAACTGCTCTACTGTGACGTCACACCACAGATCTGTCTGTCTATTATACTGTTATCAACAGCCAAGAAAAAGAATACTGTATAGAGTGTTCACCGCAAAGATAATACTATACTCATGTAGTATACAAATTTATATATTTATTGAGAACATGATTTTATGAAACAGCACAAAACAAGGGCTAAAATCAATTAAAAAGCTCAACAGAGCATGACCCAACATGGGAGAGGGGCCATGAACCCCCTCTCACCAATATCCCGTCCCTGGATATAACACACTAACTGTGGTTCTAAATATACACAAATAACACATATATGCCTACTGCTATTGCACTAAATACATTCCCAACAATGTCAATATATACTAAACCAGCATCACCACATATAAGGCAATAAATAAAGTGCAGAATAAATAGCAAGCAATATCACCAATTAGCAGCAACCACAGACGGGGAATCCAGTTGATTCAGTGTAGGGACGGGACCCCAGAACCCTCACGCATTCCGTCTCCTGGTTGTGACTTCCTCAGGGGTGTTGTGGTGTTAGTGCCCCCTAATCCTATTTATATGCTTATCTAATTAGTTACAATACCTGTCAGGTGCATCAGTGGGACATCGCGCCGCATATCCCGGAGGCCGGCGTGGACTTCCGTCCCATATGCCGGCTTCCGGTAATAGGTCAGGAATCCCGTATCTATTCTCGCGAGAATCGTGAGTCACATGACCTCAACATGTCACGTGACTCCCTCATTACTATCAAGAAGCTATTATTAAGCGCGGTTCCACCGCACTCAGATGCATAGGGGACTCACGTGACTTGTCCAGTCACGTGAGCTCCACATGTGATCAGATGTTTCTTAGTTTCAATAAACTTTATAGACAATGTACACTGTACAATGTACCATGTTCGCGCATGCGCAATTTATTTAACTAAATCCCGGGACCCAGACTAATACAACAGTGGCGCATGGTGTCAACCCATATGGTAAGTATATAGTATAATAATAACCACTCATATGTCAAGTAATGGACCTTGCATGTTGCTTAGACAAACCAATAATTAATAATACAATAGTTATAAATACATTTAAAGGATAAATAAAAAAAAAAATAATAAATAAATAAAATAAATTAAGGAAATAATAAGATAAATATTATATATACATATAGGTACCCAAATAAGTGGATCATATCTTATTAGTTAATTTGGAGATTATCAAAGGATATGTGTACTACATGATTAATATAAATGTACAAAGTCCATCCATAATCAAACCAACAAAAAAGATCTTATAGATATATGTGTATATATAGCTTAATAAAATTACATATATACTATATGAAAAAATCTCTTTTGATTATGTGAAGTTGTGAAGCCCATACATAAAATTTAATGAAATACGTGCATACTACATAATAATATAAATGTGTGAATACTACATAATTATAATTAATTCATAAATTCACGTGTAAAAAATAAATAATGCAAAAAAATGGGTTTTTATTATTTTAGAAAATTCATAAAGACTACGTATATCAAATTTATTAAGTAAATGTATTAAGGGGTTCTGGGGTCCCGTCCATACACTGAATCAACTGGATTCTCCGTCTGTGGTTGCTGCTAATTGGTGATATTGCCTGCTATTTATTCTGCACTTTATTTATTGCCTTATATGTGGTGATGCGGGTTTAGTATATATTGACATTGTTTGGAATGTATTTAGTGCAATAGCAGTAGGCATATCTGTGTTATTTGTGTATATTTAGAACCACAGTTAGTGTGTTATATCCAGGGACAGGATATTGGTTCATGGCCCCTCTCCCATGTTGGGTCATGCTCTGTTGAGCTTTTTAATTGATTTTAGCCCTTGTTTTGTGCTGTTTCATAAAATCATGTTATCAATAAAGATAGAAATTTGTATACTACATGAGTATATTATTATTTTTGTGGTGTGCACTCTATACAGTATTCTTTTTCTTGGCTGTTGAAGGTGTTTCTCTTACTGAGTAGTAGCACCCGCTGTACTATGTAAATATATGGTGAGCCCCCCATTTCTTTACTACAGATATTATACTGTTATATCACACCACAGATCTGTATATTATACTGTTATATCACTCCACAGACTGGCTTATTATACTGTTATATCACTCAACAGACCTGCCTATTATGCTGTTATATCACTCTATAGATCTATTATACTGTTATATCACTCCACAGATCTATTATACTGTTATCTCACTCCACAGATCTATTATTCTGTTATCTCACTCCACAGACATACCTATTATAATGTTATATCACTCCACAGATCTATTATACTGTTATATCACTCCACAGATCTATTATACTGTTATCTGACTCCACAGATCTATTATACTGTTATCGCACTCCACAGACCTGCCTATTATACTGTTATATCACTCCACAGAGCTGCGGGACTATAATAGTTCATAGGTTGTTTGGCTGTAGCGTTATAATATAATGTGTCACTGTAGTGATCAGGGCAAGATTAAGGCTGCCTGGAAGACAGAGCACTTCATTATGATGACCCCCCCCCCCCCCCCCCCGACAGTCCCCCTTCCCTTCCACTGAATGGAACAAGAGTCAGGCCCCCGTTAAAATAAAATGGGCTGCATGGTCTAAAATCACTTCAGTTCAAGTCACTCTTTCCACCTGTTGCAAAGCTACAACATCCATTATGTCTGGAGAGCTTCAGGCATTATAGGAGTTGTAGTTTTGTAACAGCTGGAGGGTCAAATTGGGGTACAGTGTCATCCATTATTACTGCAAAACTTAGAAGTGATTAGAGACCTAATGGGACAGTGAGGAGAAAATACAAACATAAAATGACTCACAGGAGACTTCTTCTCTGTTGTTGTTCCTTTCCTTTTCTTCTTCATCTGGTCCAGATGCCATGTCTTCTTCCAGCTCCATCTTCCTCTGTAAAGTTCGAAGCCTGGACATCATTGGTTCCTCACTTTGCCAGACGATCCTCATCCTCTGTATAAAGACAACAATCATTATAACCCTACAAGAGACTATGCTTCCTAAATATAATACTGTGTACCCTGTATATTATACTGCCAAACATCATGCCCTCTAAAAAATAATACTACCACACACTGTGTCTTCCGTAGTGTGCACAGAGCAGCAGCATCCCATTGAAAACAAGCAAAATTCTGCTGGCGCAAGTTTGTAGTGTGGTCGAGCCCTAATTCCCCCAGACCCCTCTGCCCCCCAGACCCCTAAGTCCTCCTCCAGACTCCTGCTCCCAGAGACCCGTAAGGCTAGGTTTCCCCCTTTTTTTACCTGCAAAAACACAGAAAAACTGCTACTGCTTTTTCCTGTGTTATGGTAATTTTTTTGGCATTTTTTTCTTGTGCTTTGCCTTCTCTGGAAACTTAGCCTTAGTCCTCCCCTGGTCCTTAAAAGCGTACTCCACCCATAGACATCTTATCCCCTATCCTAAGAATAGAGGATAAGATGTCTGATCGCGGGGGTCCCACTGCTGGGGACCCCCAGCAATATAGCATGCAGCACCCACCTGTATCTGCTTCCGGCAGCGCTGGAGGTTCTGGCTCCCGACCACGGGAACGGAAGATCGTGACATCACGACTCCGCCCCCATGTGATGTCACGCCCCACCCCTCAATGCAAGTCTATAGGAGGGGGCGTGGCCGTTCCCCAACAGTAGGTTGCAGTTCCACCGCATTAGGTTGTAGTCCCCCCACATTACGTTGGCAGTATCCCCACAGACATACAGCCTCCAGCCATATACATTGTATGGCTGGAGACTGTATGTCTGTGTACTGCCCCACTTCAGTGCTCCGAACACCGGTCCTCTGGTCCGGGGTCATGGCAGTAGGGCCAGGGACTGGAGGAGATCATTGGATCACTGAAGATGACGTGTAACTTACCTACGGGCGCACGCACGGGACATCAGTGATGTCCCTGCGTGCGCTACCTCCTGGCAGCACCTGCGTTTTTAAAGTTAACGCGGGGCCGCAGAGAGGTAACCGGGACATCCTTGTGTCCCGAAAAGATCTCCTAGGGATATCCTACTGAATGTGGGGGGGGGGGGGGGGAATGACAGTATTTATCTGCGTGTAACACGCACTGGCATATAACACGTACCCTCATTTTCACAGGAAAATTTGAGGGGGGAAAAAATAAATGTAAAATAAATGACTTGGAAGCTCTGAACTATATGTATATATATATATATATATACTCATCATCCACACAACTTTGTTTCTCCTTGATCCTCAGTTTTCCCCCCCTCCTTCCTCCCCTTTTATCAGCCCCTGTGCCATATTTATCCCCCCGCCTTCCTGTGTTTTCCCCTGCTCATCATCCCCCCTGCTCATCATTCCCCCCTGCTCATCATTTCCCCCCGCTCATCATCCCCCTCCCCTCTGTTCATCTTTCCCCCCCCTGCTCATAATTACCCCCCTGCTCATCGTTACCCCCCCCCCGCTCATCGTTACCCCCCCCCGCTCATCATTACCCCCCTGCTCATCATTCCACCCCCTGCTCATCATTCCACCCCCTGCTCATTATTCCACCCCCTGCTCATCATTACCCCCCTGCCAATCATTCCCCCCATGCTCATCATTACCCCCCTCTGCCTCATCATCCTCCCCCACCTCCTGCTTTTTCTATTTTTCATATTTCCTTACCTGGCCGCGCTCGGCAGGCTCAGGTAATACGTTGGGTCTTGTGGGCTGTGACGAGTGACGTCTCCTGCGGCTCCTCTGCACGGCGTCAGGGACGTCTCATCATTTCCTGCAGCGCTGGGGTGTAATGAAGAAAACTGTGCCCTGTAGCGGCTGCAGGAAATGAGGAGTGACGTCCCTGAAGCCATGAAGAGGAGCCGCAGGAGACGTCACTCGTCATATTATCCACACAGCCCACAAGACCCCACGCATTACCTGAGCCTGCCGAGCATGGCCAGGTAGGAAATATGAAAAATAGAAAAAGCAGGAGGAGCCACAGGAGGCGCAGCTGGTCACTGTTTTAAAGTAAAACAGTCCCCCCCGATCCGCTACTGAGCATCCCGCAGGGATGTCCCAAATGTGACGGGCCCCCTGCCCGTCCCTGGTAGAGATATAATGTTATAATTGTACAACGCCTCACAAGATTGCTGCTCAATCCCACTGTTAAAGCATTATATGATTATATTAGTTATCTGCCTCATTATAACGGTATAATATGATTATATTAGTACTCTTCCTCATTATAATTCTGCCTCATTATAACATTATTATATGATTATATTACTCTGCCTCATTATAACGTTATTATATGATTTTATTAGTACACTACCTCATAACGTTATTATATGATTATAATGGTTCACTGCTTCTTTATAACGTTATTATATGATTATATTAGTACACTGCCTCATTATAATGGTATTATATGATAATATTAGTACACTGCCTCATTATAACGGTATTATATGATTTTGACTGTACTTATTATACTGCTATAACACACATCATGAGTGTTGACTTGGTTATCACATTATAGTTTGTGTCTGCTGTTCAGTGTAATAGAGCATTATATGATGATAATAGTACAGCACATTATTATACCCCCATATCGTCATCATAGAACATCCTTATATATTATTACCTTGTATAGGGCGGCTGCTTATTATAACGGGAGGAGAAGTGGAACATTATGACGATATCATGACATATCACGTCACATATGCATGTCACGATATGTAGGATAGTGAAGGCAACAGTCATGGATGATGATGATGATATGATGGTCTGATCTGCAGGAACATCCGGGGAATAATAATAATATATAATAATGTTCTGTCCTGTCACATAATAGAATAATCGCTGCACATGACCGGCCGAGGAAGGAGACTGTAGATGATTATGATGATGACAGAGAAGAGAAAATCATTAACTGCAAAGGTCACGGGTTAAATATGTGGTTAACCACAATTATTTTGCATAATAAGTAGATCAATTTACTGTGCTCTTGAGGTTTACCACATATTTAACCTGTGACCTTTGTAGCTACTGTTTATTGATAATGATTATTTCAGCTCTGAGCTGAAAATCAAAAAGTCTATGTGGAATTCATTAATTTCCTTATGTATCACAAAAATGAAGAAATAAAAGATGTAAAACTGATACTGTGGCCATGCATGAATTTGTAGGCAACAACATTTAAATGTTTTAAAACAAAATTATTTTTTATTAAAAAGCAGTGAACAATTTTTGTGAGTATGGCAGGGAACTGAGAGCTCCAGCCAGCCGATAATAACATGCAAAGCAGCCTGTGAAAATGAATAGAATACTGTAATATAGTATTTCAGTAAAGGTTAGAATAGACAAATAATTTTCTTAGACTGGTCTTCCACTTCTTGTTAGAATGTTGCTCCCACATTCATTTACATAAAATGCACTGAAGATGAGTAGGATATAAAACTCAACTTTTAATGGTCCTATTAAAATACATAACCATAAGTGTCCAAAAATAAATAAAAAATAAAAAAAATAAACTGGCCTCCATCTTAATATTATCGCCCAGATGGATAATTAACGGTGATAGATAATACAAAACATGAAGTATCCATTCCAATAAATATCATGCACCTATTATTGTTTATTACCTGTTGCTGTAGGTAAATTATGTAATCTATATATATAAAACTCAATAGCCCTGATTTACTAAGAATGGAGTGTTTTTCTTGGAGTGATTTCAGGTTTACTCAGAGTATTTTTCTCCCTGATTTACTAATCTGTCGCCTGTCTCTATTTTTTTTTCTGTCGCAGGGAAGTTATCTGTCGCCCTTATCACAGAGTTATTCAGCAGGGGAGCAGGCGGCATACTCCTCCCCAGCCATATACAGTGTACATTTTCTTTTATTTTTTTTCAAATAGAAGAGCTGCGGTGGGGAAAGATATATAAAATCGCTGGGGTTTTTGTATATGTCTGGCTCCCCACAGCTTCTATATATCTTGCCCCCTGCTACGCTACATGTCTTGCCTATACAGTGGTCCCTCAACATACGATGGTAATCCGTTCCAAATGAACCATTGTTTGTTGAAACCATCGTATGTTGAGGGATCCGTGCAAAGTATAGGAAGCTGTACTCACCTGTCCCCGCCGCTCCGGACCTGTCACTGCTTCCCTGGATGTCGCCCTCCATCGCTGTTGCCGAGTCCCCGTGGTGTCTCCGACGCTCCAGAACGTCTCTGCTTCCCTGGGATGCTCGCTTTCCGCTCTCCGTCATCACGTCACTACACACGCATGCCGCTCCTATTGGATGACAGGACGGCGTGCGCGCGACGTGATGACGTCGAAGAAGAGCGCCGGCGATGGAGGGGATCTTGAAGATGACGCTCCGGAGCCCCGAGGACAGGTAGGAGACCATCACCGGAGCACACGGGGCACCGTAAATGGCTATCTGGCAGCAGCTGAAGCAGTCTTTTTCAAACCAGTTTCCAAAAAGATATCCATATCCTTAGCGTATTCAGATGCTGGATTTTTGGTGAGTGGAATATAGAATGTTTTGTCAGATAGGAGTGAGTTGGATTCGGAGATGTAATGTTCTTTGTCTAGGATCACTATCCCGCCACCTTTATCTGCCGCTTTTATTACAATAGTGTCATCCTGGGCTAGAGCTTTTAGCGCTTTTCTCTCCTGATAATTAAGGTTATTGTAATTTTGTGGTGTCTTTTCTGCTGGTCCTTCTTGGTTAGATCATCAAAATACCGAGATACTCCAGCCATAAAGGTATCAATAAAATTTCCCCGATGATGAGTGGGGTAAAAGGTAGACTTTGGTTTTAGACCCGTATTCATAGGGGGTGGATCTAATGAAGCGAAGTACTCCGATTTTTTCTGCTCAGGTGGATGTTCTTTTTGTAGAATCCTTGGTAAATTAAAATGTCTTTTCAGAGTGAGTTTTCTGATAAAGGTATTCAGGTCCAGGAATAAATCAAAGTCAGTGGATTGTTTTGATGGGCAGAACGATAGACCTCTGGCTAGGATATTTGGCTCCATTGGTTTTAATGCTCCTTTGGACAGGTTAAATATTTTTACCTATCATGGTGTTGCTGTTATTTATGTGGTCTGGAAGTATTGGGGTGTCGTGTGTCTTTCGTTGGTTGCTGGTTTCTTTCTCCTTACGGTGCGGACCTCTTCCAATGCCAATCCCTGTAACTGTACCGTAAGTAACTGTACCTGCTGGTTAAGGGAAAAAGAATAAAAAACAAAGAGACTCTGTATCTTCTCCTTGAAGTCTCGCAGGGTGAAAAGATCCCCATTATAGGTAGGGAGCATGGAATTCCCCAAGAAAACAGATGCGGCTACAGGAGCTCCCACTGGCTGTAACGTTGAACTGGAGGTGAAGAGGGCAACATTCTCTTTGCGGACTGTGGTGACCCCTTTGGCAGGGTCGTAGGAGCACCTCCATCCTGTGGGTTAGGTGGTGGTGGAGTAGGTGCTGACATCTTGTAGAATTTATTGTGTGCGCTGTCGCTGCTGGGAAATTAGGGTACGCTAGCCCTTTAAGAGGAGTTGCGGTGTGCTGCGGCGGTCTGTGCGGCTTGCTTCTGAGGTTCCTGCTGACTGCTGTGCTGCTTGGACCCTCGTCCCAATGTCTGCAGAGTCTATGCAGCGGAGGTGCACTATAGTAATGCGGGCACAGCTGCCGGAGCTTTTGATTTTTGCTGCACCCGGAGGACTTCCGGTTTGGTCCGGGAAATAAATCCTTCCCCTTGGCAACACAGTGGGGAACTTTTCTTTCCTTCCGGCCAGCACTGGAGGCGTGACTGTGGAAGATCAGTGGGGAGGAGCTGCAGCTGTTCGCGCGCGCGAAGTCCCGGCACTAACTAACAATAACTCTTTCAGGAATGGCAGCAACAACACAGAATTCTTCACCTCCCCCCTTACTTTTTCTAGAGCCCCGGCAAAGCACAATTTCAGCAACAATGTCCTGTACAATGTCCTGCACGCGAAAATTCTGCACATTTTTGAATACACAGTTCTGAATAGGGGAAGGTCTATGGCACTTGCAATAACAGTGTACACCCATTTTTTGTTGCGGGTGATCAGGGTAGCTGATTATTAAAGGCACACACCCGTATCCTGTTCGTAGGATGCCAAAAGCTATGTGGTTTCTGGGGTTTTGCAATGGTGTAGCAGGGTCTGGTGTTATTAACCCTGTGGGGTAAGTTGTTATTAAACCCTGATTAGTCGTGACACCAGGATGTGGTTGTTTTCTGTATACGGCCCCGTCGACAACCAACCCAAAAACAGCAGGCAATAAAGGAATGTCCACAGCAGGAATTGTGAGATAACTGGAACTTTTACTTAAAACTTCTTATAGAACAGTCTTTACAATTATGCAGTTTTTCTAGAGGCAGGATACCTCGCAGGCTTACTGGGACTTGTAGTATTGAGATTTATGCAGGCCACTGTGATACTAATTGTATAATTGAGTTGAGTAGTAGTCACTAGAAATTGTAGATAGAGCTTGGTAACTCACGTTTTGGAGTGGCTGCAGGTTCCTTAGGCTTTGGCCTAGCTGAGATGAATTTGGTAGTATATGCTGAGATTGTGGTTCTTTAGTGTCCAGCAGGAAGAGAGTTCAGGAACAAGAGCGAGAATTTAGAGACTACAGCCCCTTATATACTCAGGAGGCTGGCTAAAGACCATTGATTGCAAAGCCTGTAGGTCCTGTACCCAGGGAACTCTGGGTATATCACATGACAGTATCACATGACCCATGAAGGTCCTATACATTTGTACAACTTTATATACAATGAACAATATGCACAATACATTTATAATGCATTTATATGAAGCAGTAACTGATGAGCAAGGGGTGAGCCCTGCAGGAAAGCCTTATGGACTGTACCGGGACACCACAATAGCAAACCCCTATCAGAATTTTTTATTATTTTTATCTCCATATATTTCTACCTATAATGACTCCATGTTATCGTTTCCCTCCCATATATCCTCTCGCAGTGCGGCCTTCAGACTTAATTTCACATAAAGTCAAACTCCCCTCTTTCCGTTTTGTCCGATCCTTCCTGAATAGACTATAACCCTGTATTTTGACTGCCCAGTCACAGCTAAAGTCTGTTATACCCACTATGTCATAATTTTCCTCAACCACTCCAGTTCCTCTGTTTTATTGGACAGACTTCTGGAATTATACACCTTTGAATTGCATGATGACTGTTTTTTCTTCCTAGGAAACCTATCCCTATTAACTATTTTAACCCCCCCCCCCCCTCTCCACCCGCAAGTACATTAATAAGTCCCCCACTACAGTACCTGTCTGGCCTGCCCTGTACTCCTCCCTCCCTCCTTACTTGAGCAGACATCACCCTGGCGGTCAGAATTGAAAAGGCACAGGGGGGATCAGAGGTGGGGATTGAAATGGCACAGGGGGAACCAGAGAGGGAGGATTGATATGGCATAGGGGGATCAGAGACGGGGCCATTTTTATTAATCTAAGGGGTCACCAGGCAATAGAGCATCATGGGGCCCCCTGTGTGCCCATCCATGTTTATGGCAGGAGACATGGGCGAGTACGGCAGGGCAAATATGGGGGGGGGGGGGTTACCGCAGCACTCATATGGGGGAGTACAGCAGGACACACAGGGGGTCACAGCAGTATACTTGGGGTAAGTACGGGGCAGATATATAGATGTACAGCAGGGTACATTTGGGGGGTTACAGCAGGACACCTGAGGGGGCTATAGCAGAGCACAATCACACATGACCACTCTTTCCCATCTTTGAACACTGACCAATGGGGCTGCAGACCTGCTACAGTGTGACATGACTTCCTCATGCTGATTCCTCTCACACAGGGTGGAGCATGCAGGGGAGGAGCTGCTGCATTCCTCTACACACAGCTCCCTGCAGTAACAGGCTCAGCCAGAAGCAGCTGCCGATCTCTGCATATATTGGCTCCAGGCACAGGGGTGTGTGTGTAATACACAGGGGGGATCACAGCACAGGGGAGGATTCACATACTGAGAAAAGCCTGTGTGCTGGAGCAGCCGGGGACCAGGAAGTGCCACAACCCTCCTGTAACATGTCTAATCCAGCAGCAAACATCCAGAGCCTACAGTTCACGACTCATACACAGCTTTTCTAGGCTCCAGACCTGCTTAGTACTGAAATGTTTGTGGCCATTCAGGAGCCTTGGAATGCTGTGTGTGTCAGACCCTGTAGGGACATGAGTCATGACAGTGTATGCAGGGCTCAAGTCCTGCAGGAACACATAGGAACGGAGTTCCTGCACTTTCTCTACAGCAGGAACACTGTTTATTTAAGCAGGAGTCCTGTAGGACCAACTGTGGAGTGGAAATCTTAGGTGAGTTCCCACACTTTTTCCCCCAAGGCCTTGACCCCTGAGGGTATGACCGTCACACACAGCTTTCCAAGGATCCTGAATGGCCACAAATGTTTCAGTGTTTAGTAGATCAGGAGCCTAGGAAAGCTGTGTGCAACAGTCACACCCTGTATTGACTCAGTACAGAAACATTTCTGGCCACTACAGAGCCTGGGAAATCTGTGTGTGGCAGTCAAACCCTAACATGATTCATGGCCCTGTAATGATTACCGAGCCTGACTGTCACACAGTTTTCCCAGGCTGGGTCATGGGTCAGTACTATACAGATCACATGCCACTCAGGAGCCTGGGATAGCAGTGTTAAAGCCAGGCTCTGTAATCATTAGAGGGCTCACAGGGCATGATTAACACACAGTTTTTCCAGGTTGCTGAATGACCATAAACGTTTCAGTACTAAGCAGATCACATGCCATTTAGGAGCCTGGGAAAGCTATGTGTGACAGCCAGGCCCTATAATTATTACAGGACCATGAGTCATTACAGTTTCTGACTGTTACTCCTTACAACCTTTGCCCTGCTGCTACTGTGATCTGCTCACCGCCGCTGTCACCACTTTCGCTGGAGATGTAGTCACTATTTTGAGGTTACATTACATCTTAGGCTAAGTTTCTTTTACCATACGCATCTGACCCGTTAAGGGTCCGATCGTTTTTTTTTTTTTTTTTTTCAGATCCTGAAATGAGTCGGATGCAAACGGCTACTACTAGATCCTGATGGACTCCATTCACTTGAATGTGGTCCGTCGGGGATCCTGTAATTTTGAAGGAGTTTAGCAGAGAAAAAAATAGTGCTTGCACTATTTTTTTTTCTGCTAAACTTCCGTTGTTCTGGACAGATTGCCGACGGAATTCTGAATAGTGGAGTTTGACGGCAATGTGAACGAGGCCTTATCCCAAATATTCTATTCTGCTGTTACATCATGTCCTATCCTCCAGTCACCTCCAAACCTGCAATCATTGTTCTGCTGTTATATAATGTCTTATCTTCCAGTCATTTCCAAAGCTGCACTCCCTATTCTGCTGTTACATAACATCTTATCCTCCAGTCACCTCTAAATCTGCACTCACTTTTCTGCTGTTATATAACATTTTATCGTTCAGTCACCTCCAAAGCTGCACTCACTATTCTGCTATTATATAATGTCGTATCCTCCAGTCACCTGCAAAGCTGCACTCACTATTTTTCTGTTATATAACATCTTGTCCTCCAGTCTCATCCTCCAGTTGCCTCTAAAGCTGCAGTCAGTATTCTACTGTTACATTACATCTTATCCTCCAAAGCTGCACTCACTATTCTTTTGTTATATACAGTGGTCCCTCAACATACGATGGTAATTCGTTCCAAACGACCCATCGTTTGTCGAATCCATCGTATGTTGAGGGATCCGTGCAATGTAAAGTATAGGAAGCTGTACTTACCTGTCCCCACCGCTCCGGACCAGGTCCTCACCGCTCCCGCTGCTGTTCCAGGGGCTCCCGATGCTGTGCCGCTGCTCCGGTGTCTTCTTTGCGATCCTCCGGTGTCTTGCGCATCTTCTGCAGGGTCCGGGCCTCGCTTTCTGGTGATGTTATTACGCTGCTGCGCCGGCGCGGCGTGCGTAGTGACGTAATAACGACGGCGGAAAGCAAGGCCCGGACCCTGGAGAAGATGCGCAAGACACCGGAGGATCGCGAAGTGGACCCGGAGCAGCGGGAAAAGAACCTGCCAGGGATGCTTAAACTGCTATCCGACAGCAGCTTAAGCATTTTGCGCTGTCGGATAGCAGTTAAAGTGATGGCCCCGACATATAAAAGCATCGTATGTCGATGCTGACATCGACATGCGATGGCCTCTGAGAGGCCATCGTATGTCGATTTTATCATATGTCGGGGCCATCGTAGGTCGGGGGGTTACTGTAATGTCTTATCCTTCAGTAACCTCCAAAGTTTCACTCACTATTCTGCTGTTATATAACGTCTTATTCTCCTGTCACCTCTAAAGTTAGGCTTACATAGTTAGTACCGTCGAAAAAAGACATATGTCCATCAAGTTCAACCAGGGAATTAAGGGGTAGGGGTGTGGCGCGATATTGGGGAAGGGATGGGATTTTATATTTCTTCATAAGCATTAATGTTATTTTGTTCCATGAATGTATCTAATCCTGTTTTAAAGCTGTTAATTGTTCCTGCTGTGACCAGTTCCTGAGGTAGACCGTTCCATAAATTCACAGTCCTCACGGTAAAGAAGGCGTGTCGCCCCTTGAGACTAAACTTTTTCTTCTCCAGACGGAGGGAGTGCCCCCTCGTCCTTTGGGGGGGTTTAACCTGGAACAGTTTTTCTCCATATTTTTTGTATGGGCCATTAATATACTTATATACGTTTATCATATCCCCCCCTTAAACGTCTCTTCTCAAGACTAAACAATTGTAACTCCTTTAATCGCTCCTCATAGCTAAGATGTTCCATGCCCCATATTAGTTTAGTCGCGCGTCTCTGCACCCTTTCCAACTCCGCAGTGTCCCTTTTATGGACAGGTGCCCAAAACTGAACAGCATATTCCAGGTGAGGCCGTACCAATGCTTTTTAAAGGGGGAGTATTATGTCCCTGTCCCTTGAGTCCATGCCTCTTTTGATACATGACAATATCCTGCCGGCTTTGGAAGCAGCAGCCTGACATTGCATGCTATTCTGTAGTCTGTGATCTACAAGTACACCCAGATCCTTCTCTACCAGTGACTCTGCCAGTTTAATCCCCCCTAAGACATACGATGCATGCAGGTTATTAGTACCCAGATGCATAACTTTACATTTATCCACATTGAACCTCATTTGCCAAGTGGATGCCCTGACACTTAGTCTATCCAAGTCATCTTGTAACTTATGCACTTCCTCTATAGACTGTACCGTGCTACAAAGCTTGGTGTCATCTGCAAAGATAGAAACAGAGCTGTTAATACCATCCTCTATATCATTGATAAATAAATTAAACAACAGCGGGCCCAGTACTGAACCTTGGGGTACACCACTAATAACCGGGGACCAATCAGAGTACGAATCATTGACCACCACTCTCTGGGTACGATCCATGAGCCAGTGTTCAATCCAGTTACAAACTAAAATTTCCAAACCCAAAGACCTTAACTTACCTGTCAGACGTCTATGAGGGACAGTATCAAACGCTTTAGCAAAATCCAGAAACACTATATCCACAGCAATTCCTCTGTCAAGGCTTCTACTCACCTCTTCATAAAAGCAAATTAGATTGGTTTGACAACTTCTATCCTTAGTAAACCCATGCTGGCTATCACTTATAATACAATTAGCCCCTATGTATTCCTGTATGTAATCCCTTATAAGTCCTTCAAACAATTTACCCACAATGCACGTTAAACTTACCGGTGTATAGTTTCCTGGGGAAGACCTAGAGCCCTTTTTGAAGATTGGCACCACATTCGCCTTGCGCCAGTCCCTTGGCAAAATACCAGACACCAGAGAATCTCTAAATATCATGAACAGGGGTACAGATATTACTGAACTTACCTCTCTAAGAACTCTTGGGTGTAGTCCATCCGGCCCTGGGGATTTTCTTACATTTATATCACTTAACTTACCTATTACCATCTCTACATTAAGCCAGTTCAGTACATTACATGATGTGTTACCAGCACTGACCTGGCCAATGTCAGCTCCTTTTTCCATAGTGTATACAGAACTAAAGAACCCATTCAGTAGCTCCGCTTTCTCTTGATCGCCTGTTAGTTTTGCTTTCTTTGGCCACTTGTCTCTCGTTTTGAATTTTTGCTGTTTTTATTACATTTTTACAGATTTTATTAAGCTCTTTGTACTGTTTAAATGTTATCGCTGACCCATCAGATTTGCATTTTTTGAAGGCTATTTTTTTTGTTGTTTATTGCTCTTTTAACATCATGTGTCAGCCATGTAGGATTTAGTTTTAATCGTTTATATTTGTTCCCCTTTGGTATATATTTAGCTGTATAGTTATTTAGAGTTGATTTAAAGATGTTCCATTTACCTTCTGTATCAGTATTTGACAACACCTCCCCCCAGTCTATGTCCTGTAGTGCAGCCCTCAGCCCAGGGAAGTTTGCCTTTTTAAAGTTATATGTTTTTGCCTTCCCCGCCTGTCTTTGTTTTCTAAATTTTAAGTCAAAAGTAACTATATTGTGGTCACTATTACCAAGGTTTTCCCGCACAGTTACATTACCAACCAGCTCTGCGTTGTTGGAAATGATCAGATCCAACAAGGCATCACTTCTTGTTGGGTCCTCCACAAACTGGCCCATAAAATTATCCTGCAATAAATTTAGGAATTGTCGCCCCTTTGTAGTTTTAGCCAACCCCGGACCCCAATCTATATCTGGATAGTTAAAATCTCCCATTATTACCACTGTACCTGCCCGGGCGGCCCTCTCTATTTGTTTATGAAGCCGACCTTCTATCTCTTCAGTGATATTAGGGGGTCTGTAGATTACACCAAATATTATTCTTTCAGTATTTCCCTCCTTTTGTAATTCTACCCACAGTGATTCCACCTCCTCAAAATCATCACACACTATGGCATCGTTCACACTGACTTTCATACCACTTCTTACATACAGACAGACTCCACCACCTTTTCTGTTCATTCTATCCTTGCGAAACAATGTAAACCCCTGCAGATTGACAGCCCAGTCATGCGAGGAGTCCAGCCATGTCTCAGTGACCCCAACTATATCAATATGTTCTTCCAGTATCAAGGCCTCAAGCTCCCCCATTTTATTTGCTAGGCTTCTGGCATTTGTGAACATACACTTTACATTTCCATCCTTTATGTTATTGGGGTTAATGGGATTCAAGGGTGTAAGTTTTATTTTCCTATGAAGCCTATTCCTATTAACTATTCTAACCCCTCCCTCTGCTCCACCCCCAGGTACATTTATAATTCCCACCTCTCTATCTACACTATCTTCCCCCTCTTTGCTGTAGGTTCCCTCCCCCCAAGTTCCTAGTTTAAACACTCCTCCACCCTTCTAGCCATCTTCTCCCCAAGCAAAGCTACACCCTCCCCAAGTTGCACTGACTCTTCTGGCTGGCGGCAAAAGACGGTAGACATGAGACGTCTGGTAGTCTGTACTTTACCAATCTTCAGACAACAACAACAAAATGGCTCTGCAAAGTGGAACTGAAAAAAATACAAACCTGCCCCTCCTCCTCTCCTTTTGCATACAGACACAAAAGGAAGATAGGCGCGTGAGGCCAAATTTGCAGGAGTCGCTTTTCTTCACCAGATTCCTCATGTTAGCTCCCACTGCTGGTCAACAGTGGGAAATAGGGAAGTTATCATTTAATATTATATATTTTGTGACAATTCCATTTAAAAAAAAATATTTCCAAAATTTTTTAAGCTGTTGGGGACAGAGGGCGTAACTGTACACCCTCGTCCCGCTCCCCTTCTTTGACACATGCTCAGGTCTAACGGGTCGATCCCGGTGGCTATCTTCCACCGGGACCCATGTCTAATGCTGGACGTTATCGCTGCGATGCCCTGCGTTAACCCCTTAGAAGCGGCGATCAAAGTTGCTTGCCGTGTCCAAAGTGAAAGTAAAAGTATGCTGGCAGCTCAGTCGGGCTGTTCGGGACTGCCGCGGCATCCCGAACAGCTGAGAGGATGAGGGGAAGGTCCCTACCTGACTCCTCTCCGTCTGATCGGCGATCTGCTGCTCAGCAGGCTGAAGTAGCAGAGTGCTGAGAACACTGATCAATGCTATGCTATGGCTTAACATTGAACAGTGTATGCAATCAGAATATTGCATGTAATAGTTCCATATGGGAACTAAAAAATTGTGTAAAAAAAAGTTAAAAAAAAGTTAATAAATGTTAACCCCTTCCCTAATAAAAGCTTGAATCACCCCCCTTTTCCCATCAAAAAAAAATGTAAACAAAATAAACATAAACATATGTGGTATTGCCGCCTGTGTTAATGTCCGAACAATAAAAATATAATGTTAATTAAACCACACGGTCAATGGCGTACACGTCAAGAAATTCCAAAGTCCAAAATTGCGTATTTTTGGTCACTTTGCATACCCTAAAAAAATGTATAAAAAGCGATGAAAAATTGGCACCGATAAAAACTTCAGACCACAGTGCAAAAAATTAGCCCTCATATAGCCCAACAGACGGAAAAATAAAAAAGTTATAGGGGTCAGAAGAGGACAATTTTAAACATTCTAATTTTCGTACATAGTTATAATTTTATAAAACAAGTAAAACAAAATCAAACCTATATAAGGCTGCGTTCACAAGGCCGTCCGTCCACATTTTTGTTTCCTTTTTTGCAAGCTGTAAACGGATTCAAAACGGTTTATAAAACGGATTATAAAACAATCCGTATGCACCCGTCTGCACTCATTTCCGTTTTATTTGACGGCAGAGAAAACGGCACATGCAGTATTTTTTCTTCCATCCAAAGAACGGAAGTAAAAACGGATACAGTAAATTTAACATTGAAGTCTATGGAAAACGGATGAACCTTTAATGTCATCCGTCTGCATCCGGTTTTTCAGTTTTTTTAATCTGATTTTACTTTTTAGCCTGCTCAGAACAAAAAAAAATTTTTTGTTTTATTAACTGAACAAAAACGGATCCAAACGTATACAAACGGATAACATGCATCGTTAAGTCCGTTTTTAATTTTGACGAGAAAAGAACAGAACGGGTCTAGAAAGCCGTGTGAACGCAGCCTAACTTGGGTATCATTTTAATCATACATCTACAGAATAAACATCTACAGAATAAACATAAGGTCTCATTTTTACCAAAAAAGTGCACTCTGTAGAATCGGAACCCCCAAAAGTCACAAAATTACGCTTTAAAAAAAAAAATTTGCCTCTCAATTTTTTTCCTCGTTTGCCATAGATTTGGTGGTGAAATTATTGACAGTATTAAAAAAGTAAAATTGGCGCAAAAAACAAGCCATCATAGAGGTCTATAGAAGTAAAATTGAAAGAGTTATGACTTTTAGAAGGAAAAAACGAAAGTTCAAAAATGAAAAATGGCTCTGTCCTAAAAGGGTTAAAAAATGTATCTAACCTCTAAAAAAAATTTCAAGAAAATTTGGTGACACCTTCCCTTTAAGGGGTTAACAACTGCTTTTTCCTGAGGGTCTGCCAGTCTTGCATTGAGGAGGCAGGGCGTGATGTCACGAGGGGCGGAGCCAGGACGTCACGATACTCCGTCCCCTGCACCGCCCATCATCAGCCACAGAGTGATCCTCACTCTGGGCACCTGAAAAACGGGGGTGCTGCAGGAGAGATCTAACATCTTATCCCCTATCCTTTTGATAGGGGATAAGATGTTTAGCGCAGGAGTACCCCTTTAAGGACACAGTCAATTTTTTTTTAATCTGACCTGTGTCATTTTATGCATTAATAACTCCGAGATGCTTTTCCTTATCAGTCTGATTCCGAGTCTGTTTTATCGTGACATATTCTACTTTAAGATGGTGGTAAATTACATGTGTTTTTATTTAAGTATATGTTATTGTATGTGGAGGTGAGCGGTGGTGTATTGCTGGGTGTTCCCATGCACGTCACTTCCCCCTTCCATATATAAGGGATCAATGTGCATGTGACAGGTGTAGGACTTAGGCCTCCTTGAGGCTAAACCGCGTCATGTTGCCATAGTCTGTGTGATGTTTCTGATGGCTACTCAATAAAGGTTCTAAAGAGTCTGGCGCTGAACATCCATTTTCTTCTCTGCATACATGTGGGACGAGTCCATGTCCGGTCCATGCACCTATTGGGCGTGAGCTGGTGTTGCACCTTGCCTGACGAAGGCTCCGTTTCGGACCAGAAACGCGCTGCATGTGTTTTATATAATAAACCTTTTTATACCACTACATCAGATGTCCTAGTCCAGTGATGGCGAACCCTTTTAAGTGCCCGAACCGTAATGCACGCCAACTTTTTTCCCCTCAAAGTGCAAGCACAGCAATTAAATCAAAATACACATTAGGTTGGCAGTATAGTTCCCTCACATTGGGTGCAGTGTAGTTCCCCCACATTAGGGTTGGCAGTATACTTCCCGCCACAAGGTTGGCAGTATAATTCTCCCCACAAGGTTGGCAGTATAATTCCCCCCACAAGGTTGGCAGTAAAGTTTCCCCCACATTAGGCAGGCAGTGTTCCCCCACATTAGGCAGGCAGCGTTCCCCCACATTAGGCAGGCAGCGTTCCCCCACATTAGGCAGGCAGCGTTCCCCCACATTAGGCAGGCAGCGTTTCCCCACATTAGGCAGGCAGCGTTCCCCCACATTAGGCAGGCAGCGTTCCCCCACATTAGGCAGGCAGCGTTCCCCCACATTAGGCAGGCAGCGTTCCCCCACATTAGCCAGGCAGTGTTCCCCCACATTAGGCGGAGTTCACCCACATTAGACAGGCAGTGTTACCCCACATTAGGCAGACAGAATTCCCCCAGATTAGACAGGCAGTGTTCCCCCACATTAAGCAGGCAGTGTTCCCCCACATTAGGCAGGCAGTGTTCCCCCACATTAGACAAGCAATGTTCCCCCACATTAGACAGGCAGTGTTACCCCACATTAGACAGGCAGTGTTACCCCACATTAGGCAGGCAGTGTTACCCCACATTAGGCAGGCAGTGCTACCCCACATTAGACAGGCAGTGTTACCCCACATTAGACAGGCAGTGTTCCTCCACAGACATACAGCCTCCAGCCATATACAGTGTATGGCTGGAGGCTGTATGTCTGTGTCGGAACACCGAAGATGACGTCCCGCTGGTCCCTTACCATGCGAGCGTCATCCTCGGTCCTCCCCGATGCTCCGCTCTGCTTTACGGGTGCATGCATGGGACGTCAGTGACGTGACATCCCTGCGTGCTCTACCTCCCGGTGGTCTCCGCGTTTTTATAGCTAACGCGGGACCGCAGAGAGGTAACCGGGACATCCTTGTGTCCCAAAATGAACTTTCGGGACACAGGGATGTCCGGAATGTGACGGGGGCCTGTGGCCGCGTGCCCACAGAGGGGGCTCGGCGTACCACCTGTGGCACGCGTGCCATAGGTTCGCCATCACTGTCCTAGTCCTATCAACTGCAGCAGACCAGCACCAGAGATGGTCATTTTTTCCTTATTACTAATGTATAAAATGAAAGGAAAGGCAACTGAAAAATGGGAAGTCTCCTGGGCAATAAGTATTGAGCAGTGGCGAAAATCCCATCTGTGAGGGAATGTACATCATAGCACTAATACAGGTAAATATTAGAGCAGGTATCCATGGGTTACACAAAGCATTATAAATAAATAAATAACAAGTGTATAAAAGGATTAGGGAATGCTATACAGAGCCCTGCTATAGTGCAAACAAACAGAAACCCACATGTAGGGAGCACAAATGCAGCCAGGAGACATCCACCCCTACGACCGTTTCGGACAAAGTTCTTCTTCCGGGATGCATGAATTACTTGCCCTATCTTCTCAGAAAAAGAATGTACATCATAATCTTACTTTAAAGGAGAAAAATGCTTTGATTGAATTAGAGAAATTGGACAACGTGATAGGACAGGCGAATAAAGATGGAGCGGTTATTGTCTTGGACAGGGGTCTCTATAACAAGTTAAAAATGACTATACTAAATGATGTTGAAACATATAGACCCCTGTCCAGTGACCCCCCCCACCAACACGTTCAAGTCCCAAATGCGCCTTGGGGTGCAAAGTGGTTTTATTACACCGAAATTGGAAGAATATCTTATCATTGATAACCCTACAGTACCTATTTTCAACTCCCTCCCCAAAGTGCATAGAGACATTTCCCCCTCCCCTCAGGCCCATAGTTGCCAGAATTTCTTCTCTCAATGAACGCCTATGAGCCTGGGTGGGCTCCTTACTTCAACCCCTCATCCCCCATATGCCTGGCCACATCAAAGATACTAAACACCTGCTCGAGATGCTGGACTGTGTGGAGTGGGAGCAACAGTATGTATGGGTTACAGCTGATGTAACCTTGTTGTATTCGATTATTCCCCACAGTCTGGCTATCCGAGCGTGCTTTCTGGGTGTGTATTCTCGCTATCCGGCCGGCTTGTGGGGGTACATATTGTTGGTTGTTGAATACTTATCAAGTCATAATTTCTTTATGTTTAACAACATGTTCTTTTTCAGACTGTCGGAGCTTCAATGGGGGCAAAATTTTTCCCCCCTCTTGCCAACATATATATGTATATATGTTGGTGGGAGAGGGAGATTCTTTTCGCCCCCCATTAACCCCAACAGCCAAGCTCTGCTGTAGTATGGCCGTTACATCGACAACCTCCTATTTATTTGGGCATCTGATGTAACGGCCATACCAGGGTTTTCAGATTTTATTAACAATAGTAACATGGTAACATAGTTCTAAAGATCAGAGTCCATCACGTTCAACCTATATCCCTAATGAGTCCCTACTGAGTTAATCCAGAGGAAGGCAAAAAAAAACTCATACTAGAGGTAAAAAATTCCTTCCCGACTCCAAATATGGCAGTCAGAATAAATCCCTGTATCAACGTTCTGACCCTATAATTCTAATTTACATAACCAGCAATGTTCTTACTCTCCAAAAATGCATCCAGACCCCTTTTAAATTCTTTTACAGAGTTCTCCATGGCCACCTCCTCCGGGAGAGAATTCCACAGTCTCACTGCTCTTACAATAAAGAACCCCTCTCTGTGCTGGTGTAGAAACCTTCTTTCCTCTAAACGGAGAGAATGCCCCCTTGTTATAGATACAGTCCTGGGTATAAATAGATCATGGGAAAGAGCTCTGTACTGTCCCCTGATATATTTATACATAGTTATTAGGTCTCCCCTAAGCCTTCTTTTTTCTAAATAACCCTAATTCTGATAATCTTTCTGGGTACTGTAATCCTCCCATTCCCCGTATTACCCTGGTTGCCCGTCTTTGATCCCTCTCCAGCTCCACTGTATCTTTCTTGGACACTGGTGCCCAGTACTGTACACAGTATTCTATGTGTGGTCTGACTAGTGATTTGTACAGAGGTAGAATTATTTCCTTGTCGTGAGCATCTATGCCCCTATTGATGCACCCCATGATTTTATTTTCCTTGGCAGCAGCTGCCCGACACTGGTCACTACAGCTAAATTTACTGTTAACTAAAAGTCCCAAGTCCTTTTCCACGTCAGTCGTCCCAAGTGTGCTCCCATTTAATACATAATCCCAGGCCGGATTTTTCCTCCCCATGTGCATTACCTTACATTTATCAGTGTTGAACCTCATCTTCCACTTCCCAGCCCAAGCCTCCAACCTATCCAAAACCATTTGTAACAATGCCCTGTCCTCTATTGTGTATACCGCTTTACAGAGTTTAGTATCATCTGCAAAGATTGCTACTTTACTATTCAACCCCTCTACAAGGTCATTAATGAATATATTAAATAGGACAGGACCCAATATTGACCCCTGTGGTACCCCACTAGTTACAGTCACCCAATCAGAATAAGTACCATTAATAACCACCTTCTGTTTCCTATCACTGATCCAGTTAGTTACCCACTTACACACAT
The DNA here is from genome assembly GCF_029499605.1 of Hyla sarda. Lineage (NCBI taxonomy): Eukaryota > Metazoa > Chordata > Amphibia > Anura > Hylidae > Hyla > Hyla sarda. The sequence continues at coordinate 159,837,804 of NC_079195.1, read as the reverse complement.
TCTCCCCCAACCCCATCCTTCTCATTTTATACACCAACCGTTTATGTGGAACCGTATCAAATGCTTTGGAAAAATCCAGATATACGACATCCAGCGATTGCCCCCAGGTCCTGTCTGGAGCTCACCTCCTGATAAAAGCTGATCAGGTTAGTTTGAGAGGACCGATCCCTCATGAAGCCATGCTGATATGGAGTCATATATTTATTTGTATCAAGATATTCCAAAGTAGCATCTCTTAAAAACCCACAAACAATTTACGTACAACCAAAGTTAAACTAACAGGCCTATAATTTCTGGGGTCACCTTTTGTCCCCTTTTTAAATATTGGCACCACATTTGCCATGCGGCAGTCCTGGGGAACAGTCCCTGTTACTATAGAGTCCATGAATATTAAAAATAGGGGTCTGTTTATTACACTACTTAATCCCTTTAGAACATGGGGGTGAATGCCCTCTGGACCTGGTGATTTGTCTATTTTGATTTTTTGTAGGCGGCACTGTACTTTTTCCCGGGTTAGACAGGTGACCTGTAAAGGGGAGTTTACCTTATCTCGCTGTATTTCACCTGGCATTTCATTTTCCTCGGTGAATACAGTGGAGAAGAATTTGTTTAATATATTTGCTTTTTCCTGATCCCCCTTTATAATTTCTTCTTTATCATTTTTTAAAGGGCCTACACTTTCATTTTTGGCCTTTTTGCTACTTATATAGTTAAAAAACATTTTGGGGTTAGTTTTACTCTCTTCGGCAATGAGTCTTTCTGTCTCAATTTTTGCGGCTTTTATCTGTTTTTTACATATTTTACTTTTTTCTCTATAGCTTCTTCACTGCCATCCTGTTTTAGTAGTTTAAATGCTTTATTTTTGTCATTTATTGCCCCCTTAACATTTTTATTCATCCATATTGGTTCTCTTTTATTTCTGAACCTTTTATTCCCATAAGGTATATACATCTTACAGTGAGAGTTTAAGATATTTTTAAAAGTCTCCCATTTAGTTTTTGAGGACATTATCCCATTTTATATTGTTAACCCCTTCCCGCTATTGGACGTATGCTACACGTTTGCGCAAATGGACATATGCATACGTCCAAGCGATCTCCTGCTCTGCCGCGGGCAGCCCAGGAGATCGCCGGAGGGACTCAGCCACAGTCAATCACAGCCGGAGTCCCACCGCAGCTGCCGGGGCCGTGATCGCGCCGGTCCCGGCAGCATTAACCCCATAGATGCCGTGATCAGCTCTGATCACGGCATCTATGGTGTTTGCAGGGGGAGCACTCTCCCCCTGCCCACTAACGGCGGTGCCGCGATAAAATAAGGGGGATCGGGGTGTCCAAGACACCCTCGATCCCCGTGAAGAGATAGTAGTGAGGTGTCAGGGGTGCCACCCCCTCCTATCCCTGCTATTGATCGGCGGAGCGACCGACCAATAGCAGACTGGGGGCGGGGGGGTTAAAGTTCGGTTCCCCCCGCTATGCCCACCCATTGGTGTACCGGGCACAGTGGGGGGAACTGTGTAGTAGCGGCGGTGGTCACTTACCCGGCGGCGAAGCTCCAGATGATGGCGGCGGCTGTGATCATGGCGGCGGTGGAGGTGAGTATGGCGGCGGCCCTCCAGATGTTGCAAAACTACAACTCCCACCATGCCTTGACAGCTGTTTGCTGTGTTGGCATGCTGGGAGTTGTAGTTTTGCAAGATTTAGAGGGGTTCAGGCTGGAGATCACTGACAGTGATCTCTAAACTGTATCCCTCCAGATGTTACAAAACTACAACTCCCAGCATGCCCAGACAGCAGTTTGCTGTCTTAGCATGCTGAGATTTGTAGTTGTGCAACATCTGGAGGGCTACAGTTTAGGGACCACTGTCATTGATCTCCAGCCTGAACCCCTCTAAATCTTGCAAAACTACAACTCCCAGCATTCAGGAACAGCAAAAGGCTGTCTCGGCATGCTGGGAGTTGTACTTGCGTGCCTCCAGCTGTTGCATAACTACATCTCCCAGCATTCCCTTTGGCAATCAGTACATGCTGAGAGTTGTAGTTCTACAACAGCTGGAGGCACACTGTTTGGGAAATACCGAGTTAGGTAATAGGTTCTATTACCTAACTCGGTATTTTCCAACCAGTGTGCCTCCAGCTGTTGTAGTTGTAGAGTTGTAGTTTTGCCCCCCCTCCCATGTGAATGTACAGGTTACATTCACACTGGCGGCGGATTACAGTGAGTTCCACGCTTCAAGCTTGAGCTGCGGCAAATTTTCCGCCGCAGCTCAAACTCCTAGCGGGAGACTCAGTGTAATCTGCCGCCAGTGTGAATGTAGCCTAAAAACACTTCACTACGCTACACTAACACAAAATAAAGAGTAAAACACTACATATACACACATACACTAGCCCCCCCCCCCCCCCCCCCCCAATAAAAATGAAAAACGTATCCTACGGCAGTGTTTCCAAAACGGAGCCTTCAGCTGTTGCAAAACAAAAACTCCCAGCATTTCCGGACAGCCATTGACTGTCCAAGCATGCTGGGAGTTTTGCAACAGCTGGAGGCACCCTGTTTGGGAATCACTGGCTTAGAATACCCCTTTGTCCACCCCTATGCAAATCCCTAATTTAGGCCTCAAATGCACATGGCGCTCTCACTTTGGAGCCCTGTCGTATTTCAAGGCAACAGTTTAGGGCCACATATGGGGTATCGCCCTACTCGGGAGAAATTGCCTAACAAATTTTGGGGGGCTTTTTCTCCTTTTACCCCTTATGAAAAGGTAAAGTTGGGGTCTACACCTGCATGTTAGTGTAAAAAAAAACATTTTTGTACACTAACATGCTGGTGTTGCCCCATACTTTTAAATTTCACAAGCGGTAAAAGAAAAAAAGCCCCCAAAATTTGTAACGCAATTTTTCCTGAGTATGGAGATACCCCATATGTGGGCGCAAAGTGCTCTGTGGGCGCACAACAAGGCTCAGAAGGGAGAGTGCACCATGTACATTTGAGGTCTAAATTGGTGATGTGCAAAGGGGTGGCTGATTTTACAGCGGTTCTGACATAAGCGCAAAACAATAAATACCCACATGTGACCCCATTTTGGAAACTACACCCCTCACGGAATGTAACAAGGGGTATAGGGAGCATTTACATCCCACAGGTGTCTGACAGATCTTTGAAACAGGGGTCTGTGAAATTAAAAAAAAATTTTTTAATTTGCACAGCCCACTGTTCCAAAGATCCGTCAAATGCCAGTGGGGTGTAAATTCTCACTGCACTCCTCATTACATTCCGTGAGGGGTGTAGTTTTAAAAATGGGGTCACATGTGGGGGGTCCACTGTTCTGGCACCACGGGGGGCTTTGTAAATGCACATGGCCAAATTCTCTCTCCAAAAGCTCAATGATGCTCCTTCTCTTCTGAGCATTTTAGTTCGCACCCAGTGCACTTCACGTCCACGTATTTCCATACTCAGAAGAGATGGGGTTACAAATTTTGGGGGGTATTTTTTTTTTGGGGGGGGGGTATTTTCTGCAATTATTAGCATTTTAGTGTAAAAAAAATAATTTTTTTTTACATATGCAAAAGTCGTGAAACACCTGTGGGGTATTAATGTTCAATTTATTCCTTGTTACGTTCCTCAAGGGGTCTAGTTTCCAAAATTGTATGCTGTATGTTTGTTTTTTTTTTTTTTTTTTTTGCTGTCCTGGCACCATAGGGGCTTCCTAAATGCGGCATGCCCCCAGAGCAAAATTTGCTTCCAAAAAGGGAAATGTGACTCCTCCTCTTCTGAGACCTGTAGTGTGCCAGCAGAGCACTTTTCATCCCCATATGGGGTGTTTTCTGAATCAGGAGAAATTGGGCTTCAAATTTTGGGGGGTATTTTCTGCTATTACCTTTTTTAAAAATGTAAAATTTTTGCTAAACCAAGCATTTTTGGTAAAAAAAATATTCTTTTTTTTACATATGCAAAAGTCGTAAAACACCTGTAGGGTATTAAGGTTCACTTTATCCCTTGTTACGTTCCTCAAGGGGTCTAGTTTCCAAAATGGTATGCCATGTGTTTTTTTTTTTTTTGCTGTCCTGGCACCATAGGGGCTTCCTAAATGCGACATGCCCCCCGAGCAAAATTTGCTCTCAAAAAGCCAAATATGACGACTCCTCTTCTGAGCATTGTAGTTCGCCCGTAGTGCACTTCAGATCAACTTATGGGGTACCTCCATACTCAGAAGAGATGGGGTTACACATTTTGGGGGGTATTTTCTGCTATTAACCCTTGCAAAATGTGAAATTTGGGGGGAAATACACATTTTAGTGAAAAAAAATGTATGGCTCACTTAATTCCTTGTTACGTTCCTCAAGGGGTCTAGTTTCCAAAATGGTATGCCATGTGTTTTTTTATTTTGCTGTTCTGGCACCATAGGGGCTTCCTAAATGCAACATGCCCCCCAAAAACCATTTCAGAAAAACGTACTCTCCAAAATCCCCTTGTCGCTTCCTTCGCTTCTGAGCCCTCTACTGCGCCCGCCGAACAATTTACATAGACATATGAGGTATGTGCTTACTCGAGAGAAATTGGGCTACAAATTCAAGTATACATTTTATCCTTTTACCCCTTGTAAAAATAAAAAAATTGGGTCTACAAGAACATGCAAGTGTAAAAAATGAAGATTTTGAATTTTCTCCTTCACTTTGCTGCTTTTAATGTGAAACACCTAAAGGGTTAAAACTAGAGATGAGTGAACTTACAGTAAATGCGATTAGTCACGAACTTCTCGGCTCGGCAGTTGATGACTTATCCTGCATAAATTAGTTCAGCTTTCAGGTGCTCCCGTGGGACGGAAAAGGTGGATACAGTCCTAGGAGACTCTTTCCTAGGACTGTATCCACCTTTTCCAGCCCACCGGAGCACCGGAAAGCTGAACTAATTTATGCAGGAAAAGTCAGCAACTGCCGAGCCGAGAAGTTCGTGACGAACCAAATTTATTGTAAGTTCGCTCATCTCTAGTTAAAACACTTACTGAGTGTCATTTTGAATACTTTGGGGGGTGCAGTTTTTATAATGGGGTCATTTATGGGGTATTTCTAATATGAAGACCCTTCAAATCCACTTCAAACCTTAACTGGTCCATGAAAAATAGCGAACTGGTCAATGAAAAATGTTAAAATTGCTGCTGAACTTTGAAGCCCTCTGATGTCTTCCAAAAGTAAAAACATGTCAACTTTATGATGCAATCATAAAATAGACATATTGTATATGTGAATCAAAAAAATATATATTTGGAATATCCATTTTCCTTACAAGCAGAGAGCTTCAAAGTTAGAAAAATGCAAAAGTTTCAATTTTTTCATCAAATTTGGGGATTTTTCACCAAGAAAGGATGCAAGTTACCACAAAAATGTACCACTATGTTAAAGTAGAATATGTCACGAAAAAACAATCTCGGAATCAGATTGATAAGTAAAAGCATTCCAGAGTTATTAATGTTTAAAGTGACAGTGGTCAGATGTGCAAAAAAGGGCTGCGTCCTAGAGCTGAAAATGGGCTGCGTCCGGGGTTAAAGGGGTATTCCAGGCAAAAACTTTTTTATATATATATATATATATATATATATATATATATATATATATATATATCTATATCTATATATATATATATATATATATATATATATATATATATATCAACTGGCTCCAGAAAGTTAAACAGATTTGTAAATTACTTCTATTAAAAAATCTTAATCCTTTCAGTACTTATGAGCTTCTGAAGTTAAGGTTGTTCTTTTCTGTCTAAGTCCTCTCTGATGACACCTGTCTCGGGAAACGCCCAGTTTAGAAGCAAATCCCCATAGCAAACCTCTTCCAAAACTGGGCGTTTCCCGAGACAGGTGTCATCAGAGAGGACTTAGACAGAAAAGAACAACCTTAACTTCAGAAGCTCATAAGTACTGAAAGGATTAAGATTTTTTTATAGAAGCAATTTACAAATCTGTTTAACTTTCTGGAGCCAGTTGATATATATAAAAAAGTTTTTGCTTGGAATACCCCTTTAAGGGCTTCTCTCAGTTGGTCAAACTTTGCCTTCCTAAAGTTCATTGTTTTTGTGGCCCCTCGAGAGATTCCCTTATTGAAGAACAAGTTATAATGTATTATATTATGATCACTATTTCCTAGGTGTCCTTCAACTTGCACATTAGTTACTCTGCCAGGTCTGTTGGTTAATATTAAGTCTAGTACGGCGCCCCCTCTGGTTGGGCTCTGCACCATTTGGGGCAGATAATTGTCTTTAGTTATAGTCAGAAACCTGTTTCCTTTATGAGATTGACAGGTCTCAGTCTCCCAATTTATATCAGGATAGTTAAAGTCCCCCATTATTAATCTCAACCTTAAATTTAGTGGGGCTTTTGAACCAGAATGTTGAGTTACGGTTGACAACTGCAGTGGAAGAATCATTACTACCACCTATAGGAAAAAAAACTGCTGTAAACTCTACTCTCCACGCAAAATCGTGTCACCCTGCACACATGGTCGAAAACTTGCCAGTTGGTGAAATGATTAGAGCACGTAATTGTTTCCTAGACAGTGACTTTGCTGCTGAAGCAGTTGCCATTGGCAACAGACTGAAACAGCAGGGATACCCTGAGTGGACTATATCGAAGGCCAGAGATATTGCCAACAATAAAAACTGTGGTGATCTGATAAAGTTTCAAGGCAAAACAAAATCCAACTCAATGACCACATGAAAAACCTCCAGTGGTGTTTTCTACACAATGCTGCCCCTGATTTCAAGGCTGTTAGGGGCATTATTAATAAATACATGACGATTATCTATACTGATCCCGATCTTAGAGAGGTTTTGAAAGGTGGCTATATCTGTGTATCTAAAAAGCCCCAACAATTGGCCAGAAATTGTCACCTAGTTTATTTATTGATTCACCAAGAAAGAAACCAAATTAGTTGAATTATCTTGGAGCATGAAAATGTGGATCCAAGAAATGCATATGTTGCAATTTCATGACTAATTCTACATCCTTTACACCATCCAGTAATCAGACAAATTTCCCTATTAAACAGTACATCAATTGTAATACCGTAGGTGTTATTTACCTGTTTACGTACCGTGTCTGTGATGTTCAATACGCCGGATGTACGACGAATTCACTGAAAACAAGAGTGCACACACATATCAGACGGGACACATTTCCAGACACTGCATGTATCTATGGTTACAAAACGCTGTGCAGAGGTCCACGCAGGGGATACTTCGTGCCGCATGCTGCAGGGAATTGAAAGGGTGTTAGTGCCACTGAGAGGAGGGAATATGAAGCAATAGATTTTGGATCGTGAGATCTTTAGGAACCTGAAATTAAACACGCGAGCACCACATGGTCTGAACAGGAGGTTAGATGCAATTTAGCATTATTGAACTCTGCTTAGCTCTCTGGTTGTAATTATTGCTTTTTACCTTTTTTTTTTGCGCTCTGATAAGTCTTTGTTTGTGTGTGTGTGTGTATATATATGTTAGAAAATATATAAACAATTATTACATTTGTATGTGACAGATTTAATATATCATATCATGTCATGATAGCGAGTCTTAGCAGATTTGTTTTTATACTATTATGTCCATATGTTTTTAATATGTACTTTTTCATTATATTTGTATTACATATGTTTTTATTTAAGTATATGTTATTGTATGTGGAGGTGAGCGGTGACTTATTGCTGGGTGTTCCCATGCAAGTCACTTCCCCCTTCCATATATATATATATAAGGGATCCATGTGCGTGTAATAGGTGTATGACTAAGGCCTCCTTGAGGCCAAAACGCGCCACGTTACCATAGTCCGTGTGATGTTTCCGATGGCTTATAAATAAAGGCTCTAATCATGAGCCTGGTGCTGGACATTCATTTTTCTTCTCTGCATATGTGTGGGATGAGTCCACGTCCGGTCCGTGCACCTATTGGGGGTGAACTGGTGTTGCACCTAAACTCTCTAAATTAGACATAGTTACATAGTTAGTATGGTTGAAAAAAGACATCCATCCATCAAGTTCAACCAGGTAATTGAAGGGAAGGGGTAGGGTGGGCTAATGGGGAAGGGATGTTATTTTATATCTCTGCATAAGCATTAATGTTATTTTGTTCCAGGAATTTATCTAACCCTGTTTCAATTGTTCCTGCTGTGACCAATTCCTGAGGTAGACTGTTCCATAAGTTCACAGTTCTTATGGTAAAGAAGGCAACATACCCTTTGAGACTAAACCTTTTCTTCTCTAGACGGAGGGAGTGCCCCCTAATCCATTTAGGGGGTTTAACCTGGAACAGTTTTTTCTCCATATTTTTTGTATGGGCTATTTATATACCGTATTTATCAGCGTATAACACGCACTTTTTAGGCTAAAATTTTTAGCCTAAAGTCTATGTGTGTGTTATACGTCGCTGCCCGCTTCTCTCCCCCTGCCTTTCCTGGGGTCTAGAGCCCTGCTGCCGGCCCTTCTCTCGCCCTGGCTATCGGCGCCGCTGCCCGTTCTGTCCCCCTGACTATCGGTACCGGCGCCCCATTGCCGGCGCCGATAGCCAGGGGGAGAGAACCGGCACCGACAGCCAGGGGGAGAGAAGGGGCAGCGGCACCCATTGCCGGCGCCGCTGCCCCGCTGCCTCCCCCCATCCCCAGTGGCATAATTACCTGTTGCCGGGATCGGGTCCGCGCTGCTTCAGGCCTCCGGCGTGCGTTCCCTTCGTCGTTGCTATGCGCTGCACGGCGCGGCGCATGACATCAGTGCACCGCGCCGTGCAGTGCCGTCGCTGCCCGCTTCTCTCCCCCTGCCTTTCCTGGGGTCTAGAGCCCTGCTGCCGGCCCTTCTCTCCCCCGGCTATCGGTGCCGCTGCTCCTTCTCTCCCCCTGGCTGTCGGCGCCGCTTCTCTCCCCCTGGCCGGTACCGATAGTCAGGGGGACAGAACGGGCAGCGGCGCCGATAGCCAGGGGGAGAGAAGGGCCGGCAGCAGGGTTCTAGACCCCAGGAAAGGCAGGGGGAGAGAAGCGGGCAGCGACGGCCTCTCTCCCCCTGCCTTTCCTGGGGGTGTATCGGGGTATACACACGCACACACGCACCCTCATTTTACCATGGATATTTGGGTAAAAAACTTTTTTTACCCAAATATCCTTGGTAAAATGAGGGTGCGTGTTATAGGCCGGTGCGTGGTATACCCCGATAAATACGATACTTATATACATTGATCATATCCCCCCCCCCCCCCCCTCAAACGTCTCTTCTCAAGATCCCTCAAGATCCCTCAGATTTGTATTTTTTGAAGGCTATTTTTTGTTGTTTATTGCTCTTTTAACATAATTTGTCAGCCATGTAGGATTTAGTTTTAATTGTTTATACTTGTTCCCCTTAGGAATAAATTTAACTGTATATTTATTCAGTGTTGTTTTGAAAATTTCCCATTTACCTTCCATATCAGTATTTAAGAACACCTCCCTCAAGTGTATGTCCTGTAGCGTAGCTCTCAGCTCAGGGAAATTTGCCTTTTTAAGAGCTATTCCTATTAACTATTCTAACCCTTCCCTCAGCTCCACCCCTAGGTACATTAATAAGTCTCCCCTCGCTATCTACACTATCTTCCCCCTCTATGTTGTAGGTTCCCTCCCCTCCAGTTTCTAGTTTAAACACTTCTCCACCCTTCTGGCCATCTTCTCCCCAAGCACAGCTGCACCCTCCCCATTGAGGTGTAGCCCGTCCCTACGGTAGAGCCGGTATCCGACAGTGAAGTCTTCCCAGTTCTCCATGAACCCAAACCCCTCCTTCCCACACCAACTTTTGAGCCACTTGTTTATCTCCCTAATCTCCCGCTGCTTCTCTGGTGTGGCTCGTGGTACAAGTAATATTTCAGAAAATACTTTTGCCTAAGTCCCTGAAATCATTTTTAAAGGACACTCCCCCCTACCTCTTACTTTGTCATTGGTGCCAATATGTACGATGACTGCTGGGTCCTCTACAGCCACACCCAGCAACCTGTCACTCTGATCCGCGATGTGCCGAACTCGAGCGCCAGGAAGACGACACACTGTTCGGCGATCCTCATCTTTGTGACAGATCGCCCTGTCTGTCCAACTAATAATTGAGTACTCCACTACCAGTACCTGTCTGGCCTGCCCTGCACTCCTCCCTCCCTCCTTACTGGAGCAGACACCCCCCTGGTGGTCAGAGGCAGTGTCTTGCTGCAGTACTGCTAGGTCTGAGAGGCCATCCCCCTCATCTGCCAACCGGGCAAACTTGTTGGGGTGTGCCAGTTCAGGACTAGCCTCCCTGACACTTTCCCCTCTACCCCGTTTTCTAACTGTAACCCAGCTAGCTGCCTGACTATCCTGCATCTCCATCCCGCTATCCTCCCCCACCTCTACCCCTGAGAGTGCTTGCTCAGTGAGCAGGAGACTCCTCTCTTAGTTGTCAATGCATCTCAGTGTTGCCAGTTGCTCCTCTATATCCAGAATCTGGGCTTCCAAATGAACAACTCGCACACATCTCGCACAACAATATTCACCGGCGAACTGCTGTTCAAGGATTGCATATATTGTGCAAGATGCACACTGGACTGCCTTTTCCAACATGGAGGCCATACTAGATTTGGGGATTGCAAAAATTCACTGTAAAAAAAAAAAAACTATCAACTATTTCAATTAAACTCTCTGAATTTAAAGTTCCTCTCACTTTTATAGTTACACTCACTTGTATACAGACACACAATCGCTAGCTCAGACAATCACTTAGTATACTTTCTTGTATAGTCACCAGACACCACTTCCCTCTTCCACTGCCTGGAAGTGAATGCATAGGGTTAGCTGGCTGCAGCAGCTGCAATTTATCAGCTGTTAATTAACTACTCCACCCACTCTCCACCTGTATTCCTCCCAGCCAGAGAAAGAGGAGAAAAAAAAATCTAAGACGACATTAGAGGACTTCAAAGTTTAGCAGCAATTTTCAAATTTTTTCAGAAAATGTAAAAATGTCAAGCACCAATTCAGTTTGAAGTGGAATTGAGGGGCCTTCATGTTAATTATACCCCATCAATGACCACATTATAAAAACTGCACCTCTCAAAGATTTCAAAATTACATTCAGAAAGTTTGTTAACCTTTAGATGTTTCACAGGAATAGCAGCAAATTGGAGATGAAAAGTCAGAATCTCCATTTCTAAACCAACATGTTGTTGTAGCCCTAATATTTTCATTTTCACAAAGGGTAAATGGAGAAAAAGCACCACAAAATATTTGACCCAATTTCTCCTAAGTCTGTAAATACCCTATATGTGGACGTAGCATGCTGTGCAGGTACACAATTGGGCTCAGGAGGGAAGGAACAACTTCAGCCTTTTGGAAAGAGGATTTGGCTGGAATTGAAGTCGAGGGGCCATGTCACCTTTACAAAGCCTCCATGGTGCCAAAACAGCGGAAACCCCCACATGTGACTCCATTATCGAGACTTAATCCCTCATGGAATGTAAGAAGGGGTACAGTGAGTATTAACACTCCCCAGATGTTTGACAATTTTTTGTCATAAAAATGAAAAATGAAAAATTTTGAATTTTTACACTAAAATGCTGGTATAACCCCTAATTTTTCATTTTTACAAGCGGTAAATGGAGAAAAAGCACAACAAAATTTGTGACCCTGTTTTGAGTCTAAAAATACCCCATACGTGGACATGTGCGGGCGCACAGCAGGGCTCAGAAGTAAAGGTACACTGTTGGACTTTTGGAAAGTTCATGTGGCTGTAATAGATGTTGGGGGCCATATCGCCTTTACAAACCCTTTACATTTGACCCCATTTTGAAAACTACACCCCTCAAGGAATGTAACAAGGGAGACAGTGAGTTTTACACCCCACAGGCGTTCGACATTACGGTAATATTCCTTGGGTGTGCAATTTCCAAAATGGCGTAACTTTTTTTTTTTAAGTGTTTTTTGTCAGAACCTCTGCAATTATCAGCCATTTCAATGCAAATCACCAATTTAACCCCTTAAGGACCTGGGGGTTTTCTGTTTTTGCACTTTAGTTTTTTCCTCCTTACATAAAAATCATAATTCTTTCAATTTTGCACGTAAAAATCCATATGATGGCTTATTTTTTGCTCCAACAATACTACTTTGTAATGTCATTTTACCCATTATACCCAACAATATACAGCAAAACGGAAAAAAATATAATTGTGCGACAAAATTGACAAAAAACTAAATTTTTTAACTTTTGGGGGGCTTCCGTAAAAATGACACCTTCTCTTTACTCTGTAGGTTCATTGTATAACCCCTTCCCGCAGAATGTCATATATAAACGCCGGGTTGTGCAGTACGTTCGTGCATCCCGGCGTTTATAAATGACATGCAGTTAACCCGGCGATGCGCAGCATCGCACGGGTTAACTGGCAGAAGTCCCGCTGTTTCCAGCAGGGGACAACTTCTGCTTCACCCCCAGGACCATCAATTGATGGTCCTGGTCAGCGATCACTGTGATAGGTACCTGTGGACCAATCACAGTGATCTGGGGTGAAAGTTCAGATCCCCCGCACTGCCCGCCCCTGGAAGTCGGGCAGAACGGGGGACGAAGGCTGCAGGGGCTCGCGGGGACCTGCGGCACACGGGGGGAACACGTGGGGACCGGCGGACTTACCTGGAGCAGCGGCAGGACCGAGGAGCAGCGGCAGGACCGGCCACGTGGGCGAGCAGCGACGGGACCAGCAGGTAAGTATGTGGTCCTCAGAGGCAGCAGTGAAGATCTTCACTGCTGCTTCTAGGAGTATGAAAACTACAACTCCCAGCATGCCTAGACAGCCTTTGGCTGTCTGGGCATGCTGGGAGTTGTAGTTTTGCAACATCTGGAGGGCCCCAGTTTGGAGACCATTGTATAATGGTCTCCAATCTGTGCTCTTCCAGCTGTTGCAAAACTACAACTCCCAGCATGCACTGACTGTCCAGGCATGCTGGGAGTTTTAGTTAAGCAACATCTGGCCCTTCAGATGTTGCCGAACTACAACTCCCAGCATGCCCTTCAGCTGTCTGGGCATGCTGGGAGTTGTAGTTTTGCAACAGCTGGAGACACACTGGTTGGGAAACATTGTTTCTAACTCAGTGTTTCCTAACCTGTGTGCCTCCAGCTGTTGCAAAACTATAACTACCAGCATGCACTAAAAGACCATGCATGCTGGGAGTTGTAGTTTTGCAACATCTGGAGGGCCCCAGTTTGGAGATCATTGTATAATGGTCTCCAATCTGTGCTCTTCCAGCTGTTGCAAAACTACAACTCCCAGTATGCACTGACTGTCCAGGCATGCTGGGAGTTTTAGTTCAGCAACATCTGGCCCTTCAGATGTTGCCGAACTACAACTCCCAGCATGCCCTTCAGCTGTCTGGGCATGCTGGGAGTTGTAGTTTTGCAACAACTGGAGACACACTGGTTGGGAAACATTGTCTGTTTCTAACTCAGTGTTTCCTAACCTGTGTGCCTCCAGCTGTTGCAAAACTATGACTCCCAGCATGCACTAACAGACCATGCATGCTGGGAGTTGTGGTTTTGCAACAGCTGATGCAAGCCCCCCCCCCCACCCCGCCACCCCCGTGAATGTACAGGGTACATTTACATGGGCGAGGCTTTTACAGTGGGTTTCTCGCATCTTGAGATGCAGCAAATTTTGCGCTGGGAAACTCGCTGTAATCCCCCGCCCATGTGACTGTACCCTAAAAACACTACACTACACTAACACAAAATAAAATAAAAAGTTAAAAACACTACATATACACATACCCTTACACAGCCCCCCTCCCCCAATAAGAACGTCCGGTACACCACTGTTTCCAAAGCAGAGCCTCCAGCTGTTGAAAAACAACAACTCCCAGTATTGTCGGACAGCCGTTGACTGTCCAGGCATGCTGGGAGTTTTGCAACAGCTGGAGGCACCCTGTTTGGGAATCACTGGTGTAGAATACCCCTATGTCCACCCCTATGCAAATCCCTAATTTAGGCCTCAAATGCACATGGCGCTCTCACTTTGGAGCCCTGTCGTATTTCAGGGCAACAGTTTAGGGCGACATATGGGGTATCGCTGTACTCGGGAGAAATTGCGTTACAAGGTTTGGGGGGCTTTTTCTTCTTTAACCCTTCATGAAAAGGAAATGTTGGGGTCTACACCAGAATGTTAGTGTAAAATTTTTTTATTTTTTACACTAACATGCTGATGTTGCCCTATACTTTACATTTTCACAAGAGGTAAAAGGGAAAAAAGCCCCCCAAAATTTGTAACGCAATTTCTCCCTACTACAGAGATACCCCATATGTGAGCGCAAAGTGCTCTGGGGGCGCACAACAAGGCCCAGAAGGGAGAGCGCACCATGTACATTTGAGGTGATTTGCACAGGGGTGGCTGATTGTTACAGCGGTTTTGACAAACGCAAAAAAACAAAACCTCACATGTGACCCCATTTCGGAAACAACACCCCTCACGGAATGTAATGAGGGGTGCAGTGAGAATTTACCCCCCACAGGTGTCTGACGGATCTTTGGAACAGTGGTCCATGAAAATGAAAACTTGTACAGCCCACTGTTCCAAAGATCTGTCAGACACCAGTGGGGGGCAAATGCTCACTGTACCCCTTGTTACGTTCCTCAAGGGGTCTAGTTTCCAAAATGGTATGCCATGTGTGTTTCTTTTATGCTGTTCTGGCACCTTAGGGGCTTCCTAACTGCGACATGCTCCCCGAGCAAAATTTGCTCTCAAAAAGCCAAATATGACTCCTTCTCTTCTGAGCATTGTAGTTCGCCCATAGTGCACTTCAGGTCAACTTATGGGGTACCTCCATACTCAGAAGAGATGGGGTTACAAATTTTGGGGGGTATTTTCTGCTATTAACCCTTGCAAAAAGGTGAAATTAGGGGGGAAACACACATTTTAGTGGAAATTATAATTTTCTTTTTACATATGCAAAAGTCGTGAAACACCTGTGGGGTAATAAGGCTCACTTTATTCCTTATTAAATTCCTCAAGGGGTCTAGTTTCCAAAATGGTATGCCATGTGGGTATTTTTTGCTGTTCTGGCACCATAGGGGCTTCCTAAATGCGACATGCCCCCCGAGCAAAATTTGCTCTCAAAAAGCCAAATATGACTCCTTCTCTTCTGAGCATTGTAGTTCGCCCATAGTGCACTTCAGGTCAACTTATGGGGTACCTCCATACTCAGAAGAGAAGGGGTTACAAATATTGGGGGGTATTTCCTGCTATTAACCCTTGGAAAAATGTGAAATTTGGGGGGAAACGCACATTTTAGTGAAAAAAAAAATTTTTTTTTACATATGCAAAAGTCGTGAAACACCTGTGGGGTATTAAGGCTCACTTTATTCCTTGTTACGTACCTCAAGGGGTCTAGTTTCCAAAATGGTATGCCATGTGAGGGTTTTTTGCTGTTCTGGCACCATAAGGGCTTCTTAAATGCAACATGCCCCCCAAAAACCATTTCAGAAAAACGTACTCTCCAAAATCCCCTTATCGCTCTTTCCCTTCTGAGCCCTCTACTGCGCCCGCCGAACACTTTACATAGACATATGAGGTATGTGCTTACTCGAGAGAAATCAGGCTACAAATATAAGTATACATTTTCTCCTTTTACCCCTTGTAAAAATTAAAAAATTGGGTCTACAAGAACATGCGAGTGTAAAAAATGAAGATTGTGAATTTTCTCCTTCACTTTGCTTCTATTCCTGTGAAACACCTAAAGGGTTAAAATGATAACTGAATGTCATTTTGAATACTTTGGGGGGTGCAGTTTTTATAATGGGGTCTTTTGTGGGGTATTTCTAATAAGAAGACCCTTCAAATCCACTTCAAACCTGAACTGGTCCCTGAAAAATAGTGAGTTTGAAAATTTTGTGAAAAATTGGAAAATTGCTGCTGAACTTTGAAGCCCTCTGGTGTCTTCCAAAAGTAAAAACTCATCACTTTTATGATGCAGACATAAAGTAGACATATTGTATATGTGAATAAAAATTTTTTTTATTTGTAATATACATTTTCCTTACAAGCAGAGAGCTTCAAAGTTAGAAAAATGCAAAATTTTCAAATTTTTCATCAAATTTTAGGATTTTTCACAAGGAAAGGATGCAAGTTACCACAAAAATTTACCACCATGTTAAAGTAGAATATGTCACGAAAAAACTATCTCGGAATCAGAATGATAACTAAAAGCATTCCAGAGTTATTAATGTTTAAAGTGACAGTGGTCAGATGTGCAAAAAACGCTCTGGTCCTTAAGGCCAAAATGGGCTTGGTCCTGAAGGGGTTAAAATGATACCCTACTTATGTAGGTTTGATTTTGTCGTACTTCTGAAAAAAATCATAACTACATGCAGGAAAATGTATACGTTTCAAATTGTCTTCTTCTGACCCAAATAACTTTTTTTTCCGCGTATGGGGGAGGAAAGTTTTTAGCGGTACCATTTTTGCATTGATCAGACTTATTGATCGCTTTTTATTAATTTTTTCATGTTATAAGAAGAGACCAAAATATGCTGTTTTGGAATTTTTTTGCACGTACTCCATTGACCGTGTGGTTTAATTAATTATATATTTTTATAATTTGGACATTTCAGCATGCAGCGATACCAAATATGTTTATTTTTATTTACACAGTTTTATTTTTTTAAAGTGGGAAAAGGGGAGTGATTCAAACTTTTAAATGATCTTTATTAGTTTTTTTTAACTTTTTTTTGCAATGCTAAAGCTCCCATAGGGTATAACACTGCACACACTGATCTTTTACATTGATCAATGGTTTCTCATAGGAAACCATTGATCAATGATTCTGCCACTTGACTGCTCATGCCTGGATCTCAGGCACTGAGCAGTCATTTGGCGATTGGACACAAGCAGGCAGGTATGGGGACCCTCCTGCTGTCCTACAGCTGTTCAGGATGCCACGATTTCGTCGTGGTAATCCTGAACAGCCCCCTGAGCTAACCGGCATTAATTTACTTTCACTTTCGACGTGGCAATAAACTTTGAGCGCAGCGTCTAAAGGGTTAATAGCGCGTGGCACCGCGATCAGTGCCACGCGCTATTAGCCACGGGTCCTGGCCGTTGTTAGAGGCCGGGCCAGACCTGTTGTGACTCCGCATTATAGAACGGGAGCGGACTCAGGACGTACAGGTACGCCCTGGGTCCTTAACCCCTTAAGGACCCAGCCATTTTACACCTTAGGACCCGGACATTTTTTGCACATCTGACCACTGTCACTTTAAGCATTAATAACTCTGGAATGCTTTTAGTTATCATTCTGATTCCGAGATTGTTTTTTCGTGACATATTCTACTTTAACACAGTGGTAAAATTTTGTGGTAACTTGCAGCTTTTCTTGGGGAAAAATCCCCAAATTTGATGAAAAATGTGAAAATTTTGCATTTTTCTAACTTTGAAGCTCTCTGCTTGTAAGGAAAATGGATATTCCAAATATTTTTTTTTAATTCACATATACAATATGTCTACTTTATGTTTGCATCATAAAATTGATGTGTTTTTACTTTTGGAAGACATCAGAGGGCTTCAAAGTTCAGCAGCAATTTTCCAATTTTTTGCAAAATTTCCAAAATCACAATTTTTCAGGGACCAGTTCAGGTTTGCAGTGGATTTGAAGGGTCTTCATCTTAGAAATATCCCACAAATGACCCCATTATAAAAACTGCACCCCCCAAAGTATTCAAAATTACATTCAGTCAGCATTTTAACTCTTTAGGTGTTTCACAGGAATAGCAGCAAAGTGAAGGAGAAAATTCACAATCTTCATTTTTTACACTCGCAAGTTCTTGTAGACCAAATTTTTTAATTTTTAAAAGGGGTAAAAGGTGAAAATGGATTGTTATTTTTGTAGCCCAATTTCTCTCGAGTAAGCGCATACCTCATATGTCTATGTAAAGTGTTCAGCGGGCGCAGTAGAGGGCTCAGAAGCGAAAGAGCGACAAGGGGATTTTGGAGAGTACGTTTTTCTGAAATGTTTTTTGGGGAGCATGTTGCATTTAGGAAGCCCCTATGGTGCCAGAACAGCAAAACCCCCCACATTCCATACCATTTTGGAAACTAGACCCCTTGAGGAACGTAACAAGGAATAAAGTGAGCCTTAATACCCCACAGGTGTTTCACGACTTTTGCATATGTAAAAAAATATATAATTTTTTTCACTAAAATGTGTGTTTCCCCCCAAATTTCACATTTTTGCAAGGGTTAATAGCAGAAAATTCCCCCCAAAATTTGTAACCCCATCTCTTCTGAGTATGGAGGTACCCCATAAGTTGATCTGAAGTGCACTATGGGTGAACTACAATCCTCAGAAGAGAAGGAGTCATATTTGGCTTTTTGAGAGCAAATTTTGCTCGGGGGGCATGTCGCATTTAGAAAGCCCCTATGGTGCCAGGACAGCAAAATAACCCCCACATGGCATACCATTTTGGAAACGAGACCCCTTGAAGAACATAACAAGGGGTACAGTGAGCATTTACAACCCACTGGTGTCTGTCAGATCTTTGAAACAGTGGGCTGTACAAAATGTTTTATTTGCACAGCCCACTGTTCCAAAGCTCTGTCAGACACCAGTGGGGTGTAAATTCTCACTGCACCCCTCATTACATTCCGTGAGGGGTGTAATTTCCGAAATGGGGTCACATGTGGGTTTTTTTTTTTTTTTTTTTTTTTTTTTTTTTTTTTGCATTTGTCAAAACCGCTGTAACAATCAGCCACCCCTGTGCAAATCACCTCAAATGTACATGGTGCACTCTCCCTTCTGGGCTTTGTTGTGCGCCCCCAGAGGACTTTACGCCCACATATGGGGTATCTCCGTAGTCGGGAGAAATTGCATTACAAATTTTGGGGGGCTTTTTTCCCTTTTACCTCTTGTCAAAATGAAAAGTATAGGGCAACACCAGCATGTTAGTGTAAAAAATTAATTTTTTTACACTAACATGCTGGTGTAGACCCCAACTTCACCTTTTCATAAGGGGTGAAAGGAGAAAAAGCCCCCCAAAATTTGTTAGGCAATTTCTCCCGAGTACGGCGATACCCCATATGTGGCCCTAAACTGTTGCCTTGAAATACGACAGGGCTCCAAAGTGAGAGCGCCATGCGCATTTGAGGTCTGAATTAGAGATTTGCATAGGGGTGGACATAGGGGTATTCTACTCCAGTGATTCCCAAACAGGGTGCCTCCAGCTGTTGCAAAACTCCCAGCATGCTTGGACAGTCAACGGCTGTCCGGCAATACTGGGAGTTGTTGTTTTGCAACAGCTGGAGGCTCCATTTTGGAAACAGTGGCGTACCAGACGTTTTTCCTTTTTATTGGGGAGGGGAGGGGTGCTGTGTAGGGGAAAGTGTATATGTAGTGTTTTTTAACTTTTTATTTTTTTTGTGTTAGTGTAGTGTAGTGTAGTATTTTTAGGGTACAGTCACACGGGCGGGGGATTACAGTTTCCTGCTGTGAGTTTGAGCTGCCCCGCAAAATTTGCTGCATCGCAAACTTGCAACCTGATAATCACTGTAAGCCCCCTGCCCATGTGAATGTACCCTGTAAATTCACAGGGGGGGACCTTCAGCTGTTGCAAAACTACAACTCCCAGCATGCAAAGTCTATCAGTGCATGCTGGTAGTTATAGTTTTGCAACAGCTGGAGACACACGGGTTGGGAAACACTGAGTTAGGAAACAGACAATGTTTCCCAACCAGTGTGCCTCCAGTTGTTGCAAAACCACAACTCCCAAACATTCTCAGGCATGCTGGAAGTAGTAGTTCGGCAACATCTTTAGAACCAGATGTTGCCGAACTATGCTTGGAGTTGTAGCTTTGCAACATCTGGAGGACTACAGTTTGCAGACCACTAATACAGTGGTTCCCAATCTGTGCCCTTCCAGATGTTGCAAAACTACAACTCCCAGTATGCCAAAACTGTCCAGGCATGCTGGGAGTTGTAGTTCTGCAACATCTGAGGGGCCAGATGTTACAGAACTACAACTCCCTGCATGCCTGGACAGTAAGGGCATGCTGAGGATGTGTAGTTTTGCAACATCTGGAAGGGCACAGTGGTCTAAAAACTGTAGACCTCCAGATGTTGCAAAACTGCAACTCCCAGCATGCCCAGACGCCAAGGGCTGTCTGGGCATGCTGGGAGTTGTAGTATACAGGGTCCCATTACAGCAATGCATGTCGCTTTACGGCGACGTGCATTGCTGTAAAGGGCCCGACCGCGGCTGAAGATCCACTCACCTGTCGCCGCCACCACCGTCTTCATTGCCGGGATCCGGGTCTTCAGGGATGAGGTAAGTATCGGGGCCGGTCCCCAGCACTCCCCCGTCCCCCGCCACGTCCTCCGGTCTTCCTCCCGTCCTCTCCGACTTCCAGGGTTAACTAACCAACGGTTCGCAGGGGATCGGAGGAGGTGGCAGGCTTGCCACCTCGCTCCTAGGCTCCAGCATGGTTCTGGCTGTCTGTGACAGCCGGGATCATGCAAAATTACCGAGCGGTCGGGTCCCAGAGACCCGATCAGCCCGGTATCGCAGCAGATCGCAAGGGCGATTTCCCTTGCGATTTGCGGCGATCGCCGACATGGGGGGCCTACATGCCCCCCCTCGGCGTTTGCCCTGGATGCCTGCAGAAGCATTTCAGCAGGCATCCGCTTCCGATCTCTGCCCGGCGCGCGGCAGGGACCGGAAACCGCCAGGGCGTAAGTTTACGCCCTGGGTCCTTAAGTCCCAGGGCGCCGGGGCGTAAAATTACGCTCTGGGTCCTGAACAGGTTAAGGGGTTAAGCCTCAAATGCACATGGTGTCTCACTCCTGAGCCATGTTGTCCACCCGAAGAGCACTTCCACGTATTGGGTATTTGCGTACACTGGATAAATTGTGTAAAAAATTTTAGGGGTCTTTTTTTCGTTTTATCTCTTGTGAAAATGAAAAATATGGGGCAACACCAGCTTGTTAGTGTAAAAATGTCATTTTTTTACACTAACATGCTGGTGTAGCCCCCTAAGTTTTTCCTTTTCATAAGGGGCAAAAGAAGCAAAAGCCCCCCAAAATTTGTAATACCATTTCTCTTGAGTACGGAAATACCCCATATGGGGCCTTAAATTGTTGCCTTGAAATATAACAGGGCTCAGGAGAGAGAAAGCGCCATGCGCATTTGAGGCCCTAATTAGGGATTTGCGCAGGGGTGGTGGAGATTGAGAGGGTCTCACATGGAGGGGATGGGCCAAGGGGCTCACATGTGACTATAGGGCTGGCATACAACAAGTAAAGTTGCAAAAATATTCACCTCCTTTTATAGGTGGTGTATATTTCTGTGATCGGCGCAAGGGTGGCCATGAAGCCGTTGGATTTACTGAGAGGCAAGCCCTTTTTATGGCCATACGGTAAAGTGAGGTGTTGTAGAGAACATCCCCACTCCAGTGTTGCCTAATCTTAGTTTTTTCACTAGGCCCATATGCAGGACGAGGCCCAATATGTCATCATCTTGGCTGCAATGATGGGGGTCCATCTATTGGGCCTAGCCAAAAAAGCAACAGGGTGCTGGGCGTACAAGTTTGTTTGAGTCGCTATCAAAAAAGTTCTCACTGAAAAAAAAAAGCATTTCAGTGAGGACTGTGGGATCCATTTGGATCCCTGGGCGGCCAACAAACCAACAAACTGGGGTCCAGATGGGGTGACCTATATGTTTGGACAGGGAAACTTGTATGGGGGACAAGGTCGCTAGTAGTGGGGGGTATCTATTGGCATTACCGTGTGGTGCTACCTTCAAGGGGGCTCATCAACATTGGCTGATGAGGAGGGGAAAGAGGAAGGAAGGGTCTTCTCCCTCACTAATAGACTCTGTGACGGAGGCAAGATAAACGTATGCCTCCTCCACCAAAAATACTCAACATATGCAATTCCCAGCAAAACTAGAACTGTCCGACCATGCTGCCGAGAATTGGAGTTTTGCAACAGCTGAAAGCTCGCTGTTTGGTACACACAGCCCTACGGGTCATATTTATTTTTTTTGGGGAGGGGGCGGAAGTAACAGTGTAAGGGTGTGTGTAAATGTAGTGTTTTACTCTTTATTACCTGTAGGTGTAGTAATGTGCTTTTAGGGTTGGGTTTACAGCGGGTTTCCTGCTGGGAGTTTGAGCTGCAGTGGATTTCCCGCAGCAGGTGCCAAATTTTTAGCTGCAAAAATTTGCCGCAGCTCAAACTCAAAGCGGGAAACTCACTGTTAACCTAACCATTTGCACAGATACCAAGTGCATAGATATCAGCAGCAATCCCAGTCTGATAACTGCTCGGCTAGCAGCGATGATTGGAAAAACACAGGGTGTACAGGTATGCCCTAGTGCCTTAACCCCTTAAGGACCGGGGGGTTTTCCGTTTTTGCATTTTCGTTTTTTGCTCCTTGCCTTTAAAAAATCATAACTCTTTCAATTTTGCACCTAAAAATCCATATGATGGCTTATTTTTTGCGCCACCAATTCTACTTTGTAATAATGTCAGTCATTTTGCCCAAAAATCTACGGTGAAACGGAAAAAAAAATCATTGTGCGACAAAATTGAAAAAAAAAACGCAGTTTTGTAACTTTTGGGGGCTTCCGTTTCTACGTAGTACATTTTTAGGTAAAAATGACACCTTATCTTTATTCTGTAGGTCCATATGATTAAAATGATACCCTACTTATATAGGTTTGATTTTGTCGGACTTCTGGAAAAAATCATAACTTCATGCAGGAAAATTTATACGTTTAAAATTGTCATCTTCTGACCCCTATAACTTTTTTATTTTTCCGTGTATGAGGCGGTATGAGGGCTCATTTTTTGCGCCGTGATCTGAAGTTTTTAACGGTACCATTTTTGCATTGATAGGACTTATTGATCGAATATGCACTATTTTGGACTTTGGAATTTTTTTGCGCGCACGTCATTGACCGAGCGGTTTAATTAATGATATATTTTTATAATTCGGAAATTTCCGCATGCGGTGATACCATATATGTTTATTTTTATTTTTATTTACACAGTTTTTTTTTTTTTTTATTGGAAAAGGGGGGTGATTCAAACTTTTAATAGGGGAGGAGTTAAATGATCTTTATTCACTTTTTTTTTGCAGTGTTATAGGTCCCATAGGGACCTATAACACTGCACACACTGCTCTTCATCATTGATCACTGGTTTCTCATAAGAAACCAGTGATCGACGATTCTGCCGCATGACTGCTCATGCCTGGATCTCAGGCACTGAGCAGTCATTCGGTGATCGGACAGCGAGGAGGCAGGTAGGGGCCCTCCCGCTGTCCTGTCAGCTGTTCGGGATGCCGCGATTAGCCGCGGCTATCCCGAACAGCCCGACTTAGCTAGCCGGCAACTTTCACTTTCACTTTTAGGCTCAGCTCTGAGCGCGCGGCTAAAGGGTTAATAGCGCGCGGCGCCGCGATCGGCGCTGCGCGCTATTAGAGGCGGGTCCCGGCTTCACTATGAAGCCGGGCCCGCCGTGATATGACGCGGGGTTACTGTGTAACCCCGCGTTATATCAGGAGAGCAGGACTAAGGACGTACCGGTACGTCCTTGGTCCTTAAGGGGTTAAAGGGGCACTCCTGTGGAAAACATTTTTTTTTTTTTTAAATTACTTCTATTAAAAAAATCTTAATCCTTCCAGTACTTATTAGCAGCTGTATACTACAGAGGAAATTATTTTCTTATTTCTTATTTATCTTCTTTTCTGTCTGTCCACAGTCCACATATCAGGAACTGTCCAGAGCCGCATAGGTTTGCTATGGGGATTTTCTCCTGCACTGGAAAGTTCCTGACATGGACAGAGGTGTCAGCAAAGAAGATATCCAAAAAGAAAAGAATTTCCTCTGTAGTATACAGCTGCTAATAAGTACTGAAGGATTTTAAAACATTTAATAGAAGTAATTTACGTATCTGTTTAACTTTCTGGAGCCAGTTCACTTTAAAAAAAAAAAACACCCCCCAAAAAAAAAATAATTTTCCCACCTGGGTACCCCTTTAAGGCCCAGGCACCAAGGACGTACCTGTATGCTCTGCCTCCTTAACAAGCATACATCCCCTCCAAGGCCCATGGATATGTCAATGGACCAGAAAGCTTGGGAGGGGTCCAAGTCCTCATCCTCTGAAGATGAGGATGCTTTCTCTTATTTTTCAGTTCCTTAAGTCCATCTGGTTAGCGGAAACGGGATGTTGATGCAGGGGAAGCCTCTACTTCCGCCTCTAGGTGGCCTAGGGCCTTCAAAGCGGATGAGACCAATTAACCTCCTAGGGACCAGTCCCCATAGTTGAAATGGCCCCAGCCAAGATGTCAAAAAGAATGGTGGTTCCTGCTGAAGACTAGTCAAGGTGGCTAACTTCTTGAAAACCCATCTTAGTCAAATCTATATGGATATGGGGGTCTCTAGACTGGATGTTTTGACTTCTTTTAAAACCTTTATGGTTGAAACCATGGAAGGCAGATAACATGTCCAAGCACAGCCTGTGCACCCTTCCTTTTGAGCCTGGCAAACAGAGCTTTACCGCATTATGGCATGACTATCGGACAAGAAGAGAAAATCTCTTTCCCCAACAGTCCTTTTGTGGCTGGGGCAGGCATTTCGGGGGCAAGTTTGCTCCCCAGTCCAGACCCCAAAGGTATTGGGACAATCAACGCTTGGGTGCAAAACACTTCTGTTGCTCGAAGGACAAGAAGTTTCTCTAACCTTGGGCCTCCTTGAGGCTCTGGGATTCCTGCCGGTGTGACCCTACCTATTTATTCTTCTACCCTCTTTTGCAGTCGTCTACACCATTTTCTAGACGCTTGGACTCTGAAAATAATTGCAGATGGCTATTTAATCATTCTTGAATCTATTCCACCAAACAAATTTGTGAAGACAGTTCTTCCTCCAGTCTAACAAAGGACACTAGAATTTTATACTCTGGGGTACATCTAGAAGGGTGCTCTAGAGGAAGTTCCTATACCAGAACGGGGGGGGGGGGGGGGGGGGAGGGATCTATTCTCCAATGTTCCTGGTTCCCAAGGTAACTGGAGACTGGAGGATAATTATAAATCTGAGATTTTTCAATCAGTATGTAAAGTGCAAGGAAATCATCCAATCACTGGTCAACATTTTACCGCCAGGCTACCCTGTATTAAAACATCTTTAGTTTGTAGCCCTCCTGTTTGGAATTTCTTCAGCCCCACATACATTTACCAAGGTTGTGACAGCAGTGGTAGCTCCCCTAAGTCTTCAGGGGCTAAGAATTGTACCTTATCTGGATGACTGGATACTCAGGGCCCATCCTAGACGATCCTGTCCCAACACCTACAACAAGCAGTGTTCTTCCACCATCAGCTGGGTTGGATAATTAATTAGAACAAGTCCAATATACTTCCAGCAACCTCAGTGAGGGTTCTTGGCTTTATAGTCGACTCAGTCATTAGGACTCTACACCTCACTTCCGAGAGAAAAGCTCAGGTAAAAGAATTGGCTTGCGTCCTTTCAGAACCCTGAAGGGTAACTATTCAAACCCTCATGAGGATGTTGGGACTTATGTCCGCTACCGCAGAAACGGTTCCCGGGTAACTTTGGTATCTACGCTCTCTTCAATGAGAGGTTCTTCCCAATTGGAATCACTGGCCCTCAGGCCTGAACAATTGGCACTCGCTGTCTTTCACCACTCCCTCAGATGGTGGTCTCACCTAGAGAATGTCAAGTCCCTCATCCAACCCTCTTGGATGATACTTACTACCGACGCATCCCTTGTAGGTTGGGGAGTGCATCTTCTGAACTTGACATTGCAAGGTTCTTGGTCTCCTCAGGAGAAATTTTTAACATCCAATCTCCTGGAGATCAGAGCCCTGCTTCACTTTGCTCTCCTTATTTGAGGGAAAACAGTGAAGGTTCAATCGAACAGCATGACCACTGTTCTGTATATCAACAAGCAGGGAGGCACACGATCACAAAGTCTCCTCAGAGAAATAGGTCTAATCTTGCATAGGAAAACCTCACTCATCTAACAGCAATTCATATTAGGGGATCCCTCAAAATGATTGCCGATCGCATGAGCTGGGGACTTCCTACTTGAGTGTGGGCTCTTTACCCAGACATATTCAAGGACATTTTGCTCAGGTAGGGTGTGAAGGAGATCAATCTCATGTCTACAAGGTTCAACACCAAGTTGGAGACATTTAGCTTCCTTTACAGGGAGGACAATCCAGTGGCAAGAGATGCTCTCTTAATCCCATGGAGATTGAGACTGGCTTACATCTTCCCTCCAATTTCCTTGATTCTGAGGTTATTATTGCTCAAATCTTCAGAAGTTCAACCTGACAGCCTTGAGGTTGATCACTCCCTTCCACAAATAAAAGGGCTTTCTGGTGTTGTCTTCAAAACTTGAACTCTCGGCAGATTTTACAAACAAAACATATGCAAGAATTTGAAAGATCTTTCAAGCAGGGGTGTTCCAAGAAGCAAGTGTCGGGCATAGAACCGTCCATTTCCACAATTCTTAACATCCTTCAGGATGGTCTGGATAAAAATGTATCTCTTTCTACCCTGAGCAGAGAAAAGCCCAGCTCACCCCCTAACCTTAAAGTCATCTGAGCGCACGGAAACCCGGCCTGGAGATCGCGGGGGTCCTGATCTGCGGGACCCTGTGATTAGACATCTTATCCCCTATCCAAAGGAGTTTTCAGCGGAGTACTGCTTTAACCAAGTAATTTCACTTCCAGTATTGGCTCCATGTCCATCCTCGGATGAAGAAAGAGGATATCTCGAGATGCCTCAGAATCTCCGTAGATAGATCAAGGGAGTTCAGAAAGGACAACAATCTCCTAATTCTTTTTTCAGGGGCCCGAAAGGTTTACAAAGCCTCAAAACCCTCCATCAGCAGATGGGTCAAAGAAGCCATTCGAGAATCTATGGTTTCTCAAAATCTAGAGCCAGCTGAGTTCTTAAGAGCTCACTCAACCAGTGAATCTAGTTCCTTTGGAACATATATGCAAAGCTGCATCTTGGAGTATTTGCATTTATCATCCACTACAGACTGGATCCTGGAGTTGCCAATTACTCCTAATTTGTGGGGATGGTATTTTCCGCCGCTAGGCATGAGAACCCTACCTCATAGGGTTTCTGCTTGCCACATCCCCATCTAAAATGCTGGTAGGTCATAAGGGAACCGTTAATTTTCAATGATAATTTTTTTTCTTGAGTCATAACAGCAGCACACAAATATCTCTCCCTAAGTTTATTGTATTATTTTTTATGTATTTGTGTCATATGTATTCTTCTTGTATATGACACAAGGGACTGAGGGTAATTCATTTTTCTATAGTGGAAATGTGGGAGTTTTTTTTTTTTTTACATTTAATTGAATTTATTTTCAATACAATTCCATAATTCCTACCAGTTTTCAGGGGATGAAATACCCCATCTGTTCTGCTGTTAGGACTGATGGAATATTAATTAGGGTTAGATATTAATGATTCTATGCAGCATTGTTGAGCTCAGTCCCCACATGTACTGGTCACAAGATTATTACATCATCACAGTCCCTACCCCTCTAACATGTAGCAGGTACAAAATAGGTCCTGGTCATGGCAGTCATTTCTCTTGTGTTGTGTGTGGACATCTCTGCAATTCAGTGACTGACTGACCAGGACCTGCTCTGTGCCTGCTAGATTCAGTACATGTGGAGTAGCAGAAGTCAGCAGTTTAGGATAGAAGACGATGTGGCCGAAGGACCTGTGATGATAATGATCACGTGACAGGAGTGAGCGGATCCACAGTTACATGTTCCCTATACAGAAATGGAGATCATGACCATGAATATTTATAAAGGAGGAGTTGTGCAGGACCAAGCTGGGCAGGCAAAAGAGTGCACCTAGGGGCAGAGAAAGTCCCCAGGTACCAAGGTACATCATTTGCATATTTAGATTTTTAGGCATATTTAGGGAACATGGCCATGTAGGAAAAAAAAGGTAAACATTAGAATCAGCACTAATACTCTGTACCAGCAGGTAAATGTGGGTGACGCTGATGGCAGATTCCCTTTAAACTCATAAAGAGCTCCTGTCATGATCTTGATACATTTTATAATCCTCCCAGTTCACTCCCCCATTATGATAAACCACCACTTGCCTTTATTTTCATTATTTTTTAGTATTCTACCTTGATATTGTTCTGTATCTTCTGCTCAGTCTCACTGAGCTCCACAGACTGGGAAGCGGTGATCCCCAGCTAGCTTACATCATCTGAAGCTCTGCTGGGGAGAACTTCCTCCCTCACTCTGCTACACACAGTCGAGAGAAGTTCAGTGTGAGATGGGCTGTGATTGGCTGAAACCGCACACACAACCCTCAGCTCTCTGAACTGTGCTATACACTTTATACACTGTGCTTGGCTGAGGTCCTGCCTGCATTTCCTAACTTTTGTCTCTGCCAGCCTTCAGCTGGAGACAATCTGCAAGCAGGACAGCAGGCAAGAGCAATAGAAGACCCTTTGGTGGCCAAACTTTTAGGGGTTAAGTATTCTTAATTATATTAGAACGTTAATTCAAATAGGCAAATCTATAACATATTACATTTAGATTGCTAATGTCAGGTACCATTTAGGGACTCAGAACATACATAAAATAAAATAAACAAAAATACAGTATATGTCTGAACTATTAAAATATAGCGATAAGTAAACTGCACAGTCAATGGCGTAAACATAAAAAAAATAATATTAAGTCCTAAAACGCATATTTTGGATCACTTCATATTCTAGAAAAAATGAATAAAATGCAGTCAAAAAGTCTCATCAATACAAAAGTGGCACCAATAAAAACTACAGATCATGGCACAAAAAATTTAATCCTCATACATCTCTGTACACAAAATTAATGGGTCATAGGGGTCAGAAGAGAACTATTTTCAGCATACTTATTTTCATACAGAAAGTTACAATTTTTTTAAAGTAGTAAAATAAAGCAAAACCTATATAAATTGTCATTTTAATCATGTTATTTTTACTGAAAAGTAAAGTAAAATTTGCCCCACAAATATAGATATTTTTTGTATCATCATAAATTAGGTGGTAAAATGAGTGATGTCATTGCAAACTAAAATTGGTGATGAAAAAAACAAGCCCTCATATGGGTCTGTAGATGGAAAATTTAGTCCTTAAGAGGTTAAGAGGTAAAGCTATTAGGTTGGGGCTTCATCAGGATGTTGAAGCCGTTTGGCTTTTTTTCCCAGTTTTAAAGAGATCCACTCTTATGTAAATTACCCTTCAGGGTAATAGGTGACAACCTCTAGGTTTCCATTTGGTGAACTGTCTTTCCTTTCCTGCAGGCGCTGTGTTCCTGGAGTTATCTCCCTTAGACAAGCTGATCCAGTTTGATCTAGACTGGCGATATGGACCTTGTACAGGTACCATAACATGTCTTGCTGCATATTGCATTTAGGGCTACCTCTGCAAAAAATGTTGGTGCCCCATGAGAATAAATTAGATGATGACTAACTCATTATATGATCTAGATATTTTTTTT
The DNA here is from genome assembly GCF_029499605.1 of Hyla sarda. Taxonomy (NCBI): domain Eukaryota; kingdom Metazoa; phylum Chordata; class Amphibia; order Anura; family Hylidae; genus Hyla; species Hyla sarda. The sequence goes on along the minus strand of NC_079195.1, from coordinate 159,808,253 downwards.
ATATATTTCAGCCAGCTGTAAAACACCCAAACTTCAAATAAACAAAACTTAGATTACCATAGGATTCTGTGAGACCGGTGTTTGATTCAGTAGAAACACTGTTGGTCCAGGTGTTTAATTTAGATGACAGGCAAGACCAAAATAATGGAATACTCCAGATCAGACCCTTCTATTCACTTACTGCTCCTTCCTAGGTTCTTTTCACCCTCACGCATCACTGCTATAGCACACTAGTTCCATTATACATTAAGCAAACACCATCAGATTAGCATGTATTAGTGGAAAGTGGCCCAAACTATATCACTTGGATGCAGAATCTTGAATGTTGAATTATTGTGATGTTGCTACTGATCCTGCACCCTCATAGTTGCAGTTCAATCTGACACTGGAAGCTGGCTGGGAAATAAAGTTATAGCCCGCAATGGGAGAGAGATAATCTTGTTGGGTAAAGCTGAATGAATAGTGCATGAAGGCAAACACTATATTAGTGTAACACTCACATTTCTGGAGACAGGAACCCCAGTGGATGTGGATCCTCTGGACCTGTGTGGCAGATGACTTGGACCGTACCAGGGAGTGGAGTCTAAGGTGCCGCTGGTTTTCACCAGAGCCAGCCATAAAGCAGGGATGGACTTGCTGCTGCAGGCGGCACCTAGGTTGCTACCCCTGGCACGGCTCGACCACACAGGCGGCTGAGGAGATGCGAGGCACAGGAGGGATAAGGTAACTCGTAGTCTGGATAGCAGAAGGTCAGGGCAGGTGGCACAGTAGCGAAGTAAAAGCGAAGCAGGAGTTAAGTAGGCAGATGAGCAAGGTCAAGTCACAAGAGCAAGAGATTTGATTCACGGCAAGGCAATACAGAGGAACGCTTTCTCAAAGGCACAAGGCAAAAAAGATCCGGCAGGGAACTGAGGAGGGTGGAGGAATTTATAAGTAAGCCACAGAGAGGCAGAGGCAGGAGAAACACCCGGAGAGTGATGGACTGGGGCTCGCATTCGGGAGCGTCCCGCGATGCGAGTCCCAGCCCCGTCGGCAGCAGAAGGTAAGGGGACCATGCGCTCATGGGCAGCGTGTGTGGCCGGAGTGCATTACGTAACAGTACCCCCCCCCCCCCCCCCTTTGGTCTCCCCCTCCTTTTACGAGAGAGAAAACTCCTGAGAAGGTCATGGTCCAGGATATTCTCCGCAGGTTGCCAAGATCTCTCCTCTGGACCGTAACCCTCCCAGTCGGCAAAAAAAAAATAGTTTACCTCTCACAGTTTTTGTAGCAAGAATCTGTTTAACTTTGTAGATGTCAGATGAGCCAGAGACAGGTGTGGGGACAAGATTCTTCTGAGAGAACCGGTTTATGACAAGAAGCTTGAGAAGAGAGACATGGAAGGAATTGGGAATACATAACGTAGCAGGTAGACGGAGTTTGTAGGAGACAGGATTGATCTTTTGTAGAATCTGGAAGGAGCCAAGGTAGCGGGGACCAAGCTTGTAACAAGGGATCTTGAAGCGGATGTATTTGGATGAAAGCCACACCATGTCACCAGGAGAGAAGGACGGAGGAAGTCTTCTACGTTTATCCGCTTGCGCCTTCATGTGTTAAGAAGCCTGGGTCAGTTGCCAGATGGTTGAGAAGTCACGGACCAGCTCATGAACCGCAGGCACTCCGGAGGAGACTGGGAGAGGAAGAAGAGAACGAGATGGAGTCCATAGACAACAAAAACGAGGGACGAACTCATGGACTCGGAATCCTTATGATTATATGAAAATTCAGCCCAGGGGAGAAGGTCAATCCAATCATCTTGGCGAGCTGAAACAAAATGCCGAAGATAAGACTCAAGATTTGATTAACCATCTGCACCTGACCGTTGGACCGAGAGTGGTAGGCCAAGGAGAGGTCCAAATTGATGTCCAGATGGTTACAAAGGGCTCGCCAGAACTTAGAGACAAACTGCATACCTCGATCCGAAACGATATGCTGAGGAAGACCATGTAAACGAAAGACATGCAACAAGAAGTACTTCGCCAGCTGCAGGGCAGAAGGAAGACCTGGTAGAGGAATAAAATGAGCCATCGGGGCAAATCTGTGATGAAATCCATGGCGATATGGGACCAGGGAGTCTCTGGAATGGGTAAAGGCTGTAAGAGTCCTGCAGGTCTTTGTCGAGGAGTTTTGTCACGGGGACATGTTACACGGGACTGAACAAAATCAGAAACATCACGTTCAAGATGGGACCACCATAAGTTCTGGGAAATAAGAAGTAGAGTCTTGCGTATTCCAGGATGTCCTGCTAACAAGGAAGAATTACCCCATTTCAGGACCTTGTGTCTCAATCTGGCAGGCACAAAGAATTTTCCCAGAGGAACTTGCTGAATCTTGGCAGGAGTGGCGTGGAGTCCAAACCAATGACATCAGAGGACATGGAGAGATCATCAGCTCTGATGTTCTTGTCTGCTGAACGGAAGTGAATGAAGAAGTTGAACCTAGAAAAGAACAGTGACCATCTTGCCTGGCGGGAGTTCAAACCCTGAGCAGACTGAAAATATATAAGATTCTTATGATCGGAGTAGATGCTGACCGGATGAGCAGAACCTTCCAATAAATGTCGCCATTCCTCCTTGATAGCGAGGAGTTCATGATCTCCAATGGAGTAATTCCTCTCAGCAGGAGAGAATGTCTTGAAGAAGAACCCACAAGTTATACACTCTTGCCCTTGGCGTTTTTCTGAGTGAGAATGGCACCCGCTCCAATAGATGAGGCATCAACCTCCAAAGCAAAGGGCTTGTAAGCACTGGAGCAGAGGCAAACGCAGACTTTAAACGGGAGAAGGCCTCTTCAGCCTCTTGAGGCCAAGATTTAGGATTAGTTGCCTTTTTAGTGAGAGCCACAATAGGAGCAACCAAGGATGAAAAAATGTGGGATAAACTGACGATAATAGTTAGCGAATCCCAGAAAGCGTTGAATAGCACGTAGGTCCGATGGACGAGGCCAATCCAATACTGCAGACAACTTATCTGGATCCATCTTCAGGCCCTGATGAGAGACAATGTAGCCAAGAAATGGACTAGATGATTCTTCCGAAGTCACTGAAGAACCAGACGAACATGAGTACGATGCTCCTCTAGGTTGGAAGAGAAAATCAGGATGTCATATAGGTATACGACAACACAGGTGTAGAGAAGATCACGGAAGATATCATTGACAAACTCTTGAAAAACGGCTGGAGCATTGCAGAGACCAAAAGGTATTACAAGATACTTAAAATGTCCGTCACGAGTATTGCAGGCCATTTTCCATTCATCTCCCTTGTGGATATGAATGAGGTTATACGCACCGCGTAAGTCCAACTTGGAGAAGACCTTGGCACACGTAGACAGTCAAAAAGTTCTGAGATAAGAGGTAGAGGGTAATGGTTCTTGACCATGTTTTTGTTAAAGGGGTACTCCGGTGGTTAATTTTTTTGACTATATGGCATCTTCTTTGTAAGTTTTGTTTTTTTGCAATATACATGTGTTATATGTTTTGGCAGCATGTATGTGTTTTTCTTACCTGTTTGTTGGGCAGGAAGTTCTGTAGTTCAGAGTGTTTTCTTTTACCGTTGTCCTCAGTTCTGAGTCTGTTGTGGACAAGATGTCACAGCTTTTTTTTTTCTCTCTCTGTCTGCATGAGAGGAATAAGCCACGCCACCTCATCTCATCCAGCTGAGTACACAGCTCCTCCCCTCCTCCCTGCTCTGTATTCTAAGGACGCAGGTCTGCACAGGAGAAGGACCTCACAGAGAAGATAAGTGTTATCTGAAGGGGAGGATGACAGGGTGCACGGGCTGGGGATGTATGGACTGCAGGGGAATAAATCTCATACTGGGAATGATCTCTTTCGGGGAGATTTATCAAAACCTGTGCAGAGGAAAACTTGCCCAGTTGCCCATAGCAACCAATCAGATTGCTTCTTTCATTTTTCACAGGCCTTCATAAAAATGAAAGCAGCAAGCTGATCGGTTGCTATGGGCAACTGGGCAAGTTTTCCTCTGCACAGGTTTTGATAAATCTCCCCATATATGTCAAAGGGGGGGGGACTCCTTAATGACACATGCTGGGAGTTGTAGTTCCTGTTGTGTGTGTATGCTAGTGTTTACAAACCAGTGTGCCTCCAGCTGTTGCAAAACTACAACTCCCAGCATGCCTGGACAGACTTTGGGCATGCTGGGAGTTGTAGATTTACCACAGCTGGAGGTGCACTGGTTGGGAAACACTGTTCTAGCCTATTCAGCATACACATCATGTTACACCAGTGTTTCCCAACCAGTGTGCCTCCAGCTGTAGCAAAGCTACAACTCCTAGCATGCCCAAAGGCTGTCAGGGCATGCTGGGAGTTGTAGTTTTGCAACACCTGGAGGCACCCTGGTTGGGAAACACTGGTGTATGCCCTACAGAGGTGTGGTGAACTACAACCCCCAGGAGACTACAGAGGCAGCATGCTGGTGTTATACCACAGACTGAAGACTCCTGAATGACACATGCTGGGAGTTGTAGTCCCTTTTGTGTGTGTATGCCAGTGTATCCCAACCAAGGCTGATTATATTAGTGTGCTGTGTATAAGGGGGCCGACCCGGGAAAATAGTAGGATGGGTAAAGGGCGGAACAAACAAACAAACAAAAAAAGGAGCTGCCCCAAACCAGCAAGGCATGTGGCATGCTGGGATTTGTCGTTTTCAGCACAGCAAGAAACAGGAAATAGAAGCAAAGATCGAAAAACAAAGTGGGGGATAAAAAGACAACAAATAACGGAAATAGAGTAGGCTTAACAACAAGAATAGAAATGAAACAAAACAAATAGTGTAAGTCACAAATGGAAAAACAGTTGACCACCGGAGTACCCCTTTAAGTCCCCTGTAGTCAATGCATGGACGGAGTGAGCCATCCTTCTTCCCTACAAAGAAGAAACCTGCTCCAGCAGAAGAGGACCTATGGAGAAATCCCTTTTGGAGATTCTCCTGGATATACTCTGCCATGGCTTTGGTCTCAGGAACTGATAGAGGGTATATCCTCCCACGAGGAGGAGTGGTACCAGGCAGAAGATCAATAGGGCACTTGTAAGGACGATGTGGACTCAGCCTGTTTCTTGCAGAAAACGTCAGAGAAATCTTGGTAAGGTGGCGGCAGGCCAGGTGAAGGCGGAAGACAAGAAATAGCTTTACGCAGAACAGGTTGGAGGCAAAAATTTTGGCAGGATTGTCCCCAGCGAATTATTTCTCCAGTTCTCCAAACCAGTCGGGGGGAATGGCGTTGCAGCCAAGGAAGGCCAAGAAGAATCCCAGAAGTACAGTGTGGCAGAACATAAAATTCAATCTTTTCTTTATGTGATACTCCCACTTGCATGATGAGAGATTCAGTATGGAAGTGAACCTTTCAGTCCAGATTTTGTCCATTAAAGGGGTATTCCAGGCAAAAACTTTTTTTTTTATATATGAACTGGCTCCGGAAAGTTAAACAGATTTGTAACTTACTTCTATTAAAAAATCTTAATCCTTCCAATAGTTATTAGCTTCTGAAGTTTTCTGTCTAACTGCTCTATGATGATATCATGTCCCGGGAGCTGTGCATGATGGGGAAATTTCCCCATAGGAGCTGCACAGCTCCTGGGATGTAAGTCATCAGAAAGCAGTTAGACAGAAAACAGCAACTCAACTTCAGAAGCTAATAACTATAGGAAGGATTAAGATTTTTTAATAGAAGTGATTTACAAATCCGTTTAACTTTCCGGAGCCAGTTGATATATAAAAAAAAATTTTTGCCTGGAATACCCCTTTAACAGAGGAGATGAACAAGGGCTTGGCAAGCCGAGTAAGGGGAAGATGATACTTGTGGACTAAAGCCACATCAACAAAGTCACCTGCTGATCCAGAATCCAAAAATGCTGTAGCGCTGAAAGAAGACTTGGCTGAAGCGAAGACTTGTACAGGAATAGTTAAATGTTGAGAGGCCTCTCCCACGTACCCTAGGTGTGGGTGAACTGTACAGTCCTTGAGAAAGTGCTCCGGGCTAGCACAATACAAACATAAATTCTCATTGCATCATCGTGACCTCTCCTGTTGCGTAAGACGAGAACAATCTCCTTGTATGACCACTTCGGCAAGAGGCGCAAGAAACTGAAGAGGTGGACGTTGAAACACGGGTGTCAGGGGGGCAGGTTCCCTCTCTAAGCGCAATTCCTCCTGTCTCTCGGCAAAACACACATCAATGTGTGTGGCCAGGTGGATAAGTTCTGTCAAAGAAGATGGAGGATCACGTGCTGCAAGGGCATCTTCAACCCCTTAACAACCACGGACTGAAATGTACGTCCTGGTTTGGCGGTACTTTGGGCACCAAGACATACATTTACGTCCTTTGTATGACCGCGAGCATCAGTGGTGCTCATGTCATACACGGCAGGTTCCAGCTGCTATCAGGAACCCACCTGTAATAGCGCACAGATGTCCGCCATTAACCCCCCAGATGCCGTGATATGTACAGATCACGGCATCTGTGGCAATGTGCATGATAAAATACATGACTGGATCGCCCGCAGCGCTGCCGCGGCGAGCCGATCATCTGTAATGGCGGACGGAGGTCCCCTCACCGGCCTCCGTCTGTCTCCCGGCGTCTCCTACCAGAGGAGAATATTTGGCATAAGTAAATGTCCGAACTATCAAAATATAATGTTAATGATCCCGTACAGTGAACGGCGTAAATGTAAAAAAATTAAAAAGTTCAAAAATGCTGCTTTTTTGTCACTTTTTATTTAAATTTTTTTAAATAAAAAATTATATAAAAGTTTTATATATGCAAATGTGGTATCGATAAAAAGTAAAGATGACGACGCAAAGAATGCTGACAAATTGGAGGATACCAGATTAGCACGGTCCCAAAGGGGTGTAGCCCAAGCCAGGACTTTTCCGCACAGTTCCGTCGGAAACAGTTCAGACATGAGCGTCAAGTGCATGGAGCACTGTGTAACAAAGCCTCTGCATGACTTGGAATCCCCATCATACTTGGAAGGCAAAGGCAGGCGCAGCTGGGAGCCAGAAGACACTGCAGGAGCTGGAGGTGGGAGTGGGCTAGATTGTGGTACCTGCTGCTGTTGCAAAGCCAAAGGCTGTTGTATCATGGTTGAAAGCTGAGAAAATTGCTGCGCCTGTCGGGCCAACTGCTGCAACTGACGTACCACAATGGAGGGAAGATCTGCAACTTTAGGCAGTGGTACCTCAGTGGGATCCATGGCCGGATCTTACTGTAACACTCATGTTTCTGAAGACAGGAACCCCGGTGGATGTGGATCCGCTGGACCTGTGTGGCAGATGACTCGGACCATACCAGGGAGTGGTGTCTAAGGTCCCGCTGGTTTTCACCAGAGCTCGCCGCAAAGAGGGGTGGACTTGCTGCTGCAGGCTGCACCCAGGTCGCTACCCCTGGCACGTCTCGACAACACAGGAAGCTGTGGAGATGTGAGGCACAGTAGGGATAAGGCAACTCATAGTCTGGATAGCAGAAGGTCAGGGCAGGTGGCACAGTAGCGTAGTCAAAGCGAAGCAGGAGTTCAGTAGGCAGGCGGCAGAGAAGCAAGGTCAAGTCACAAGAGCAAGAGATCTGATACACGGCAAGGCAGTACAGAGGGATGCTTTCTCAAAGGCACAAGGCAACAAAGATCCGGCAGGGAACTGAGGAGGGTGGAGGAATTTATAAATGAGCCACAGGTGGATTACACTAATGAGCGTACTGGCCCTTTAAATCTTAAAGCTCTGGCGCACACGCGTCCTAGGGGACGGGGACACATGCGCCGGAGCAGAGTGGCAGGAGAAACACCCGAAGTGACGGACTGGGACTCGCATGCGAGCTCGTCCCGCAATGCAAGTCCTAGCCCCGTCGGCAGCAGAAGGTAAGGGGACCATGCCCTTATGGCCAGCGTGTGTAGCCGGAGCACATAACGTAAAAATTAGCAGGAATGGTGTCCCATTACTAAGGAGAGATGATGCGCCCCTAAGGCTGGCCCTGATTGTATCCAATGTTTGGCTTTAGGAATCACACGTTTGGAACGTTGGCAGAGAGCAGACGAGTTGGGACTGAAACCTCCAAAGAACATAAAAGACATTCTAATGGCCCACCATGCGGATGCCCAGTACCAGCTCAAGTAAGTGGTTTATGGCTTTATCAATGCTTCTAGGCCCCAGGTGTAATGGTCAGAATAAGACATCCATTGTTAAAGGGGTACTCCGCCCCTGGCATCTTATCCCCTATCCAAAGGATAGGGGATAAGATGTTAGATCGCCGCGGTCCCGCTGCTGGGGACCCCGGGGATCGCCGCTGCGGCACCCCGCCATCATTACTGCACAGAGTGAGTTCGCTCTGTGCGTAATGACGGGCGATACAGGGGCCGGAGCAGTGTGGTGTCATGGCTCCGCCCCTCATGACATCACGGCCCGTCCCCTTAATGCAAGTCTATGGCAGGGGGCGTGACGACCACCACGCCCCCTTCCATAGACTTGTATTGACAGGGCTGGCCGTGACGTCACGAGGGGCGGAGCAGGGACATAACGATGCTCCTGCCCCTGTATTGCCCGTCATTACGTGCAGAGCGATCTCGCTCTGCGCAATAATGATAGCGAGGTGCTGCAGTAGCAATCCCCAGGGTCCCCAGCAGCGGGACCCCGGCGATCTGACATCTTATCCCCTATCCTTTGGATAGGGGATAAGATGTCTAGGGGCGGAGTACCCCTTTAAACTTTCACAACAGCTGGTGAATCACATGTTAGAGACCACTGCCCTAAAGTACATTAATTGGTAACCGTGGGTAATAGAAGTTACTTCATGTTTCTAGCTCCTTTGGAGGATACTTCTTTTTCAGCACTATTCTGCCATCCTTTTCAACGGGGCATTACTGCTTTTGAAAAAAAAAAAAAATAATCATCTTGATGGCTTAAAGGGGTACTCCGGTGAAAACCTTTTTTCTTTTAAATCAACTGATGCCATAAAGTTACAAATTACTTCTATTAAAAGTACTTATTAGCTGCTGAATGCTACAGAGGAAATTCCTTTCTTTTTGGAACACTGATGACATCACGAGCACAGTGCTCTCTACTGACATCTCTGTCCATTTAAGCAACCATGCATAGCAGATGTATGCTAAGGGCAGCATGGTGGCTTAGTGGTTAGCACTGCTGCCTTGCAGTGCTGAGGCCTTGGGCTCAAATCCCACTAAGGGCAACAATAAATATAGACTTATTATTATAATAACATCAGCAGAGAGCACTGTGCTCGTGATGTCATCAGAGAGCATTTCAAAAAGAAAATAATTTCCTCTGTAGTATTCAGCAGCTAATAAGTACAGGAAGGATTAAGATTTTTTTATAGAAGTAATGTACAAATCTGTTTAACTTTCCGGAGCCAGATGATTAAAAAGAAAAAAAGGTTTTCACCGAAGTACCCCTTTAAGCTCATCTGTTGACCCTGGGCCACACTTCCCCACCAGACTTAGGATGTAGTTAGGTGCAACAAAAGTCTTTATTGTTAATGTTATAGAAAATACTTGATCTCTAACATATTCTATATCCTTTCAGCTTGTGGAGTTCATACGCCATCTGAGATCATGTGATGTAACTGAGAACGCCGACTTAAAGTACAATGGTCAAGTGAATGACCTAAATTGCTCAGGGATTAAAAATTTAATGAAGGATGATATACCATGCTACCATTCCCACAATTGCTGGTAACAATGAAGATTTGTGATCTGCTTTCTAAGATGGACATTGAACAACCCTAAATGGGTTGTCCTGTAAGATTAATATCAAGAAAGAGGGAAAATGTGGTTTTAAAATAAAAATAAAATTCTCAGCTGCTGCTCTTCTGACGGTCAATGGGTATTTGGGGAGCATCAGAGAAGCAACTGCTAGAGATCAGGATGTCGAGGGGGGAGTGAGCAACACTTTTTTATCAGATAGGACAGATAATGTCAATTAACTATTTAACTGTACAGCCTATATAACACCTACAACACTATAGCCGTACTGTGTACTTCTAACAACTTTAATAAACAATCCTCAAGGTCTGCTGGATAAAACTTTTATTGGGTGGCATATATGTGCTGCTGCTCTAACCTAAAAGATAAAGAATTTATGGTGAGTAAAAATTACATTTTCATTTACATTCTGTAGCAGAAGTACCAATGGGGATTTAGCTATCAACCATTTGATAGTGTAGTTTTGCACTACGGAATGTAGTACCACTCTATTGAAGGATGGTTGTTCAGATTTTCCCATACTTAACCTGTAGTACTTCAAAACGTGTAAGACAGAGATTAATAGGCGGTTCTAAAGGTCTGGTCAGTAAGGATATATTTATTTTCCACTCATGAGGTAGACACTGCTGTTGATGAGTTAGTTCTTCTAGTTCTGGTGCATTATGGTGCTTGTAACCCAGCTTGCATATTGCAAATATAAATTATTTCCTGTGTTTATCTGAATAAAACATGGTAGACATTTTATGATCCTTGTTCCTCCCTGAAAAAATTAAAATAAATGCTCCGACTTTTGGTGTGCTTCACATAAGTGTTTGGGGCTCTTCCCACATCAAGGGAGTGAAGTACTTTCTGCTCTTGATAGACATATCAGAAAATAAACACCGTAATCTGGTAATTAGTGTTGTTGAATAAAGCCACCTCAAGAGTAAATGAGGATAATGCTCTCAAGAGAACTCTGTCTTAATTAAAAATTAGGTAGGGATCAAAGCCACTCACTAATAGATTTAGCAGAGGTTATGGGGAAAGGGGATTTTGAAGAATTTATGTTTCAAATCTAAAGAAGAAGCTCAAATGATTTCTGCAAAAAAAAATTCTTCCACAGAGCTGCTGACAACGGCATAAAATAGTGAAAGATTTAAATGGGCACTGTCGGATTCAAAAACTTTTTATAAGTTGTACATCTTGGCAATACATTAAAGGAGTAGTCCAATGGTGAAAAATTCTATACAGTTAGCAACAGTTTAAAAATTGATATGCATAATCCAGCATCTTGACCTACACTTCTTCTACAGCCTGTGGTCAGCTCATCATTCCTTTCCTCATAGTTCTCAATATGTGAGTGGTCACCAATCACAGCACTCACACAATGAACCAATCACAGCAGTCCTGCTTGAGCCTGGTCACGTGGGCGCCGTGCTGTAAGCCAGGAGAAGTGTGAGGGGGAGAATGAGGACTGACACATCTCCAGCCCCTGCAGTTCAGTATGTCTCCTCACATATAGAAATCATCCCCAGCCCCTGCAGTGCAGTATGTCTCCTCACATATAGAAATCATCCCCAGTATAATATTTATTCCCTGCAGTCTATACACCACCAGCCCCTGCAGTGTAATATGTCTCCTCACATATAGAAATCATCTCCAGCCCCTGCAGTGCAGTATGTCTCCTCACATATAGAAATCATCCCCAGTATAATATTTATTCCCTGTAGTCTATACATCACCAGCCCCTGCAGTGTAATATGTCTCCTCACATATAGAAATCATCTCCAGCCCGTGCAGTGCAGTATGTCTCCTCACATATACCGGTAGAAATCATCCCCCCTCTCAGTGCTTTCCCCCGTGCAAACTTGAAACCTCCCCATAATAAATTAGGTCCTGTGTAAACAGAGCAGGGGGAGGGGAGGAGCTGTGTACGTGCTCATTCAGGCTCAAGCAGGAGTGCTGTGATTGGTGAGCAATAAGAAGGGCAGAGATTTAGCACAGTAGGGCGTGGTATGGGCAGGCTTTGGGGGTGTACATTATGTTACAGACTTGAGAGGAAGTCATTTTTTTCAGAGTGAAGAGGATGATGGGAGCTCAGGCTCCATAACCAGGAAGTGCTGCTATTTTCACAGTGGCATAGCATACAAACAGGATGGGGCAAACATATAATGAAAAGTGCGGTGGCAGCATGGAGTCAAGGTCTAACCTGTGGCAGGTACTTATTTTCAGATTTTTCACTATTGGATATCTCCTTTAACCTTTCTATAGACTCTAATCCAGAGACTATTCTTCCAGAAGGTGTGGTTATTTCTGCAGTGTCTGCTGATTTAACTTCTGAGATTTTGAGTAATCAAGGTTTGGTTCCTCCAGAGACTCCTAGAGGCAAGATCTTTGTACCCAGTCAGTTTCTCCTCAGTATAATTGAGGAGTCCCATTGTTCCCCGTTAGCAGGTCATCCTGGTATCCGGGGTACAAAGAAATTGCTTCAAAGGAAATGTTGGTGATCAACCCTTAACCCCTTAACGACCACAGGTTTTTCCGTTTTGCACTTTAGTTTTTTCCTCCTCACCTTTTAAAAATCATAACTCTTTTAATTTTGCACCTAAAAATCCATATGATGGCTTATTTTTGCGCCACCAAAAGTGTAAAAAAAATGAATAAATGTCATTTAACCCTTTCCATAATAAAAGTCCAAATCACCCCCCTTTTCCCCATTAAAGAAATAAAACATGTAAATAAAAATAAATATGAGCATATGTGGTATCGCCGCGTGCATAAATGTCCAAACTATAAAAATATATCATTAATTAAATCACATGTCAATGGCGTACGCGCAAAAAAATTCCAAAATCCAAAATAACATATTTTTGGTCACTTTTTATATCATGAAAAAATGTATAAAAAGAGAATAAAAAGTCAGATCAATACAAAAATGATACCGCTAAAAACTTCAGAACACGGCGCAAAAAAAATAGCCCTCAGATTGCCCCATATGCAGTACAATAAAAAAGTTATAGGGGTCAGAATATGACAATTTTAAATATATAAATTTTCCTGCATTTTCCAGAAGTACGACAAAATCAAACCAACATAAGTAGGGTATCATTTTAATCATATGGACCTACAGAATAAAGATAAGATTACATTTTACCCAAAATCTATGGAGAAAGGGAGAAAAAAATCATTGTGCGGCAAAATTGAAAAAAAATACGCCATTTTGTACATTTTGGGGGCTTCCGTTTCTACACAGTACATTTTTCGGTAAAAATGACACCTTAACTTTATTTTGTAGGTCCATACGATTAAAATGATACCCTACTTACATAGGTTTGATTTTGTCGTACTTCTGGAAAAAATCTACATGCAGGAAAATTTATATGTGTAAAAATTCTGACCCCTATAACTTTTTTATTTTACTGCTTATGGGGCAGTATGAGGGCTCATTGTTTGCGCCGTGATCTGAAGTTTTTAGCAGTACCATTTTTGTATTGATCGGACTTTTTTTTATTGCTTTTTATAAATTTTTTCATGAAATAAAAAGTGACCAAAAATACGTTATTTTGGACCTTGGAATTATTTTGCGCGTACGACATTGACCATGCAGTTTAATTAATGAGATATTTTTATAGTTTGGACATTTACACATGCGGCGATACCACATATGTTTATATTTATTTTTATTTACATGTTTTTTTTATGGGAAAAGGGGCGTGATTTGGACTTTTATTAGGGAAAGGGTTAAATCACATTTATTAACTTTTTATTTTTATACTTTTCTTTGCAGTGTTATAGCTCCCATAGTGGGCTATAACACTGCACAAACTGATCTTCTACACTGACCACTGCAAAACCATAGCTCTGCATTGATCAGTGTTATCGGCGGTCGATTGCTCAAGCCTGCATCTCAGGCTTGGAGCAATCAATCGCCGAACAGAGACGCGCCGGAGGAAGGCATCATAGCTGATCGGGACACCGCATTTTCACTGTGGTGGTCCAGATCAACCCCACTGAGCCACCGGGAAGCTTTTACTTTCATTTTAGATACGGCATTCAACTTTGGACGCCGTGTCTAAAGGGTTAATAGCGCGACACCGTGATCGCTGCCACGCTATTAGCCCCGGGTCTCGGTTTCAGTTACATGCCGGGACCTACCCGATATGACACAGGGTCACCGCGTGACCCCACGTTATATCGTGGGAGCCGTCCAAGGAAGTAAATATACGTACTTGGTCGTTAAGGGGTTAAGGATCAGGCCAATTTTCACTGTAGGACCAGAGGGTTTTTTTGGTGGGGGAGATCTGACCACTTTCACTTCAAGCATTAATAACTCTGGGATGCTTTCACCTTTCATTCTGATTTCGAGATAGTTTTTTCGGGACATATTCTTCTTTATGTTAGTGGTAAAATTTTGTCGATACTTGCATCATTACTTGGTGAAAAATTCCAAAATTCTATGAAAAAATAGAAAATTTAGCATTTTTCTAACTTTGAAGCTCTCTGCTTGTAAGGAAAATGGACATTCCAAATAAATTATATATTGATTTAGAAATACAATATGTCTACTTTATATTTTCATCATAAAGTTGACATGTTTTTACTTTTGGAAGACATCAGAGGGCTTCAAAGTTCAGCAGCAATTTTAAAACTTTTCACAAAATTTTCTAAATCTGAATTTTTCATGGACCAGTTCAAGTTTGAAGTGGATTTGAAGGGTTTTCTTATTAAAAAATACCCCACAAATGACCCCATTATAAAAACTGCACCCCCAAAGTATTCAAAATGACATTCAGTAAGTGTGCTAACCCTTTAGGTGCTTCACAGGAATAGCAGCAAAGTGAAAGAAAATTCAAAATCTTCATTTTTTTACACTCGCATGTTCTTGTAGACCCAGTTTTTGAATTTTTACAAGGGGTAAAAGGAGAAAAATCCTCTAAAAGTTTGTAACCCAATTTCCCTCGAGTAAGTAAATACCTCATATGTGGATTTCAAGTGTTCGACGGGCGCAGTAGAAGGCTCAGAAGGGAAGGAGCAACAATGGGATTTTGGAGAGTGAGTTTTTCTGAAATGTTTTTTGGGGGCATGTCACATTTAGGAAGCCCCTATGGTGCCAGAACAGCAGAGAAAACCCAACATGGCATACCATTTTGGAAACTACACTCACAAGGCAAGTAACAAGGGGTCCAGTGTGCCTTAACACCCCACAGGTGTTTGATGACTTTTTGTTAAAGTCAGATGTGTAAATGAAAAAAAAAATGTTTCACGTAAGTGCAGTTTTTTCCCAAATTTACCATTTTTATAAAGGGTAATGGGAGAAAATGCCCCCCAAAATTTGTAACCCCATTTTCTTCTGAGTATGAAAATACCCCATCTTAGGACGTAAAATGCTCTGCGGGTGAACTACAGTTCTCAGAATAGAAGGAGTCACATTTGGCTTTTGGAAAGCAAATTTTGCTGAAATGGTTTTTTGGGAACATGTCGCATTTAGGAAGCCCCTATGGTGCCAGAGCAGCAAAAAAACAAAAAACAAAACACACATGGCATCCTATTTTGGAAACTACACCCCTCAAAGAGCTTAACAAGGGGTACAGTGAGCTTTAACACCCCAAAGTATATGTAGTGTTTTACCCTTTATTATGTGTTAGTGTAGTGTAGTGTTTTTAGGGTACATTCACACGGGCAGAGGTTTACTGTGAGTTTCCCCCTAGTAATTTGCACTGTGGTGAAAAATTTGCTGCAGCTCACACTTGAAGCAGGAAACTTACTGTAACCCCGCCCGTGTGATTGTACCCTGTACATTCACATGGGGGGGGCAAGCCTCCAGCTGTTTCAAAACTGCAACTCCCAGCATGTACTGACAGACCGTGCATGCTGGGAGTTGTACTTTTGCAACAGCGGGAGGCACATTGGTTGGAAAAACTTCTAGTTCTGTTACCTAACTCAGTATTTTCCCACCAGTGTACCTCCAGCTGTTGCAATGGAACAGCTGGAGGTACGCAACTACAACTCCCAGCATGCTGAGACAGCTGTTTGCTGTTTGGGCATGCTGGGATTTACAGTTTTGCAACATCTGGAGGGCTACAGTTTAGAGACCACTGCACATTGATCTCCAAACTGTAGCCCTCTAGATGTTGCAAAACTACAAATCCCTGCATGCCCAAACCGCAAACAGCTGTCTGGGCATGCTGGGAGTTGTAGTTTTGCAACATCTTTATAGTATCTGTACCATCTGTATAGTGGTCTCAGACTGTAGCCCTCCAGATGTTCCTAGGCAACTCACCGGCTTCCGTAGGATTCAGGGAGCCAGCCGCACGACATCGCCTCCCGCCGTTCACCGCCCGCCAATCACCGCCCGCTGCCGCCGGATGAGTAAGTGGATCTTCGGCACCGGTCCTCTGTCGGTTTCCCCGTTCTGCCCCGCCTATTGTGGGTGGGCAGAACGGGGAAACTGAAAGTTATTGGCACCCCTTCCACCTCACTACTATCCATTCAGGGGGATCGTGGGTGTCTTGGACAACCCCAATCCCCCTTATTTACCAGGTCACCATAGACCCATATGACCCGGAATCGGCGCAAACACCGGTGTGAATTCACCGGCGATTTGGAGCGATCACCGACATGGGGGTGTCTGATGACCCACCTGGGCATTTGCGTGGGGTGACTGCAGATCAATATCAGCAGTCACCCCGGTTCGGTCCCCGCCTGGCGCGCAGCAGGGACCGAAATTCCCACGGACGTACGCGTACGTCCTTGGTCCTTAACTACCATGGAGCTTGGACGTACACATACGTCATTGGTCCTTAAAGGGTTAACAGGGATGTGAAAGCTTTTGTTGTTTTTTGTGAAATTTGTGCCCAAGCAAAAACTCCTCGGACTCGTCCTGCAGGGGAGTAGTGTCTATTGTCCATTCCTAAAAAGCCCTGGACTCATATTTCTATGGATTTTATGCCGGATCCCCTGCCATCTGAGGGAATAACTGTTCTATGGGTGGTGGTGGATAGGTTTAGTAAACAGTGTCATCTGATTCCTTTGAAAAATCTCTCTTCGGCCAAAATTCTTGCTGACTTACTTTTAAGACATGTTGTTAGATATCATGGGGTTCCAGAAAATATTGTATCTGATCATGGAGTACAATTTGTTTCTAAATTTTGGCAAGATTTTTGTAAACAGTTGGGGGTTCAGTTATCTTTTTCATCTGCTTTTCATCCCCAATATAATGGTCAAACTGAAAGGTTGAATCAAAATGTGGAACAATACCTAAGATGTTAAGAAGCAGATAGACAGGATGAATGGGTATCTTTTCTGTCTCTTGCTGAGCTTGCTTTGAATAACCAAGAATATTCTTCTACCGATATGTAAAGTTCTTTTGTGTTTATGTTTTCTTCCTGTACTAATACTGATAGTGATAACCCTGAGTTCGAGACTACCATGAGTAAACTGTGCACAGTTTGGCCCAGGTTCAGAAGAACCTGAGAAATGCCCAAGAACTACAAAAAAGATCTGCCAACAAGATACGTACTTGTGGCATAACATTTAAAGTTGGTGATAAAGTGTGGTTTTCTATGAAAAATCTTCGTCTTAAGGTTCCATGTAAAAAGTTGGCATCTAGATTTATTGGACCTTAAGAGGTAATTGAAGTTATTAATCCAGTTTGTTACAGATTAAAATTACCTTCTTCTTTTAAGGTTCATAATGAGAGATGAGCGAACTTTTAAAAAATTCGATTCCGAATTTATTTGTGGAGTGTGCTGGGGTAGTGAAATAATACTGTTATTCAGAATAGCATGCAGATTACCGGCATCGCTCTTAGAATCACTGCCGCACAGCAGCACAATGACAGAGCCTGGTGGTGACATCAGTGTCAGGAGACCATATAGTGACTGAATGACATAACGTGGACATGTTGGCAGCAAGAGGAGACCATTTAGTGGCTGAATGGCACAGTACACCATTTAGTGGCTGATGCACTAGTACACTACACACCAGGGCTTCACAATCCCCCCAAAAAAAACAACACAATATATGACATTTTTGACAAAGATTTCTCATTGGTAGCACATACCATCCAAAAATTAGAAATTTCCAGAACCAGGCCCCACCCCTGTGGTATCAGTAACCCATATATTGCCTGCATGACACAGCCTGGAGTTGGCTGATGCAAGAGTACACACCAGGGCTTCACAATCCCCCCCCCCCCCCCCCCCAAAAAAAAAACAACACAATATATTAAATTTTTGTCAAAGATTTCTCATTGGTAGCACCCGCTATCCAAAAATGTGAAATTTCCAGAACCAGGCCCCACCCCTGCGGCATCAGTAACCCATATATTGCCTGCATGACACAGCCTGGAATTGGCTGATGCAAGAGTACACACCAGGGCTTCACATTCCCCCCCAAAAAAACAACACAATATATGAAATTTTTGTCAAAGATTTCTCATTGGTAGCACCCGCTATCCAAAAATTTGAAATTTCAAGACCCAGGCCCCCCCTCTGCGGCATCAGGAACCCATATATTGCCTGAAGGACACAGCCTGGAGTTGGCTGATGCACCAGTACACACCCAGGCTTCACAATGCCCTCCAAAAAACAACAACAATTTAGAAATTTTTTAAAGAAATACCTTTGTGTAAGAACAAGCACATATCCAACAGTTCACAAGACTCTATAATGCAGGACGGTGGACCACCAAAAGACATTCTTCTCAAAAATAATAAACCACACAATGTTTGAAATTTTTTAACAAAAACTAATTCAATATGTGTGTAAGCGCATCTGTCTCCAAAAGATCAGATCACCAAAGGACTTTTTTCGCCCAAAATGATGAAGCAGAGCTAATGCCTGTCCGTATTTTTTTTATTTATTTTTTTCATTAAAAAATCACACGCAACAAGCGTTCCGTTGTGTAACCATTAGCATTCTGGAAAATTTAATTTTATTACTGATAAAATTATCAGTAAATAAAAAAGAAAAAACACTACCCAAGAGTGTTTAATTACCCCATACATTGCACCAGGAGCAGTCAAGAGTAGGCCTCAGCAGTACCCAAGAGGCTTTAATAACCCCCTACCTTTGCACGATCAATTGCGAGATCGAGCAATACCAGGTGTGTTATGCCCTCAGATTTCCGGGGCCGCAGGCGCGCTCCACTGAACGGATTAGCGTGTCTCTATCTTTCATCGACCGGTGCTGGTAACCCGCTAACTCCCGGAAAGGTAAGCTGCCGCGAAGCAGGTCTCCCCCGGGCACGTTTGGCTCCAGAATTTCCAATACTGCCACACCACGCTGACTGCCAACCGTGCTACCGCCTTGCTGACTCAAGGGCAACCTGCAACTCTCTTCTCCCGATGATGAACCCCCCTTCTCCTGAGATCGAGCAATAACAGGTGTGTTATGCCCTCAGATGCCGCAGGCGCGCTCCACTGAACGGGTTAGGGTGTGTCCATCTTTTTTTGTAGCACCCGCAATCCAAAAATTTTAAATTCCCAGACCCAGGCCCCACCTCAGCTGCATCAGTAACCCATAGATTGCCTGGAAGACACAGCCTGGAGTTGGCTGATGCACGAGTACACACCCGGGCTTCACAATCCACCCCAAAAAAACACAAATTTTTTTTTTAATTGTCTGACAAGATACCTTTTTGTTAATACAAGCGGATATACAGCAGTTCAGAAGACTCTATAATGCAGGACGGTGGACCACCCAAAGACATTCTTCTATAATATAATTCCAAGACCAAGGCCCCACCTCTGCTGCATCAGTAACCCATATATTGCCTAACAGACACAGACTGGAGTTGACTGATGCACGAGTACACACTACACACCCGCCACCCGGGCTTCACAATCCACCCCCAAAAAACGCAATTTTTTTTCGAAATTGTCTGACAAAATACCTTTTTAAAAAAAAGCGCATATACAGCAGTTCAGAAGACTCTATAATGCAGGACGGTGGACCACCCAAAGACATTCTTCTATAATATAATAAACCACACAATATGTTCAATTTTTTTTAAATAATTGAAATTCCAAGACCAAGGCCCCACCTCTGCTGCATCAGTAACCCATATATTGCCTAACGGACACAGACTGGAGTTGACTGATGCACGAGTACACACTACACACCCGTCACCCGGGCTTCACAATCCACCCCAAAAAAACACAATTTTTTTTCCGAAATTGTCTGAAAAAATACCTTTTTGTTAAAACAAGGGCATATACAGCAGTTCAGAAGACTCTATAATGCAGGACGGTGGACCACCCAAAGAGACATTCTTCTATAATATAATAAACCACACAATATGTTAAAACATTTTTAAATAATTGAAATACCAAGACCAAGGCCCCACCTCTGCTGCATAAGTAACCCATATATTGTCTAACGGACACAGACTGGAGTTGACTGATGCACGAGTACACACTACAAAACAGTCACCTGGGCTTTACAATCCACCCCAAAAAAACACAAAATGTTATCGAAATTGTCGGACAAAATACCTTTTTTTTTAAAAAAACAAGTGCATATACAGCAGTTCAGAAGACTCTATAATGCAGAATGGTGGACCACCCAAAGACATTCTTCTCAAAAGTAATAAACCACACAATGTTTGAAATTTTGTTCAAAAAAATTATTACATGTGTGTAAGTGCATCTGTCTCCCAAAAATCAGATGGCAAAAGCATTCTATTCGCCAAAAATGATCAAGCAGAGTTAATCCCTCTCCATCTATTTTTTTTCATAAAAAAATCACACGCAACAAGCGTTCCGTTGTGTAACGGTTAGCATTCTGCAAAATTCTATTTTATTACTGATAAAATTACCAGTAAATTTAACAATAACACTACCCAAGAGTGTTTAATTACCCCATACATTGCACCAGGAGCAGTCAGGAGTAGGCCTCAGCAGTACCCAAAGGCTTTAATAACCCCTAACCTTGCCCGATCAATTGCGAGATCGAGCAATAACAGGTGTGTTATGGCCTCAGATGTCCTGGGCCGCACTAGCTCTCCACTGAACGGATTAGCGTCTCTCTATCTTTCAAGGACAGGTGCGTGTTGCACGCTGAAACCAGTTCGTGATAGGGATCTGTGATTGCAATTATTTAATCTTAAAACGAGGAATTACCAGTAAATGAGGGTCATAATCTGGCGTTTATTAAGTCCCAGCCCTTTGTACACACCGCCCGTCGCTATAAGCGACTGGATTAGTTAGTGAGTTGGTTAGTGAGCTCCTCGGATCGGCCCATGCGGGGTAGGAGAAGGCCCTGGCAGAGCGCAGAGAATTTAACGATCATTGTTGAAATTTGCATTAAGCATGTATTTAGCTACTGCTAAACATCCAAAAATTTAAGGCCCAAGGCCAGAGGCACCAGGGAGGCAAGTAGGTCCTGAAAGACACAGAATGAGTCTGGAGCATGCATTTGCAGTACCCAAGAGGTTTTCATAACCCCTTACATTTAAAGATCAATGTTTACATTTGCATTAAGCATGTATTTAGCTACTGCTAATCTTCAAAAAATTATATGCCCAAGGCCTGAGGCACCAGGGAGGCAAGTAGTTTGTCAAAGACACAGAATGAGTCTGGAGCAGTCATTCGCAGTACCCAAGAGGGTTTCATAACCCCTTACAGTTAAAGATCAATGTTGACATTTGCATTAAGCATGTATTTAGCTACTGCTAAACTTCAAAAAATTATAGGCCCAAAGCCAGAAGCTTCAGTTTTCCCCATATTAGGAGCATAGTTGTCCCCCAGAGTAGGCAGCATAGATGTCACCCAGATTAGGCAGCATAGATGTCCCCCAGTTTGGAGCATACTTGTCCCCCAGATTAGGCAGCATAGATGTCCTCCAATCAGCGCGGGCCGGTCAGAGCCAATCAAAGGGCCGTATGTGTCAAGCGGGCCGTACAATCCCCAGGTCTGCCCCAGAGGGTTTCATAACCAACCACAATAGAGAAAATTTTGTTGTAGGAGCATGGTCAATCTACTCAGACCCATCTGTCATTGGTGGCTGGAAATCTTGGCTGATCCATCCCTGATTCATCTTGACAAACGTCAGTCTCTCCACATTTTTAGTGGACAGACGAGTTCGCCTTGGGGTGACTATGGCCCCGGCCGCACTAAACACCCGCTCTGATGGCACACTACTGGCCGGGCAGGACAGCTTTTCCAGGGCAAACTCCGCTAGTTGCGGCCATAAATCGAGTTTGGCTGCCCAGAAGTCCAGCGGATCTTCAACGGTTGTTGGCAGGGTCATGTCGAGGTAAGCCATCACCTGCTGGTTCAGGTCCTGCTCCATGTCCACCTGCTGCTGATGAGTAGCTTCACTATGCGGCTGAAGGAAGCTACTCATCAGCGACTGTAGACTGCTCCTGCCACCCCTCCCCTCCCCAGCAGCCGTGGCAGTGGAAGGTGAGCGCAGAGGGCCCCCCGAGTCAGACCTGCGAGTGGATGGACCATGTGGCCGACTACGTAGAAGCTCCCTGAAGTAGGTCAGTTTATCCTCCCTCTCAGTGGGTGTAAAAAAGGCCCCCATTCTGGGCCGGTAGCGAGGGTCTAATAAGGTGGAGATCCAGAAGTCATCGCGCTGACGAATTTTGACAATTCGGGGGTCACTAAGCAAGCAACTCAGCATGCATCGTGCCATTTGTGACAGTGACTCACTGGGACTACCTGCCTCCATCTCCACTGCATACTGCCACGGTGTGTCTGGGTCCTCTGTCTCACCTCACTCGTAATAACCCTCCAGCTCCTCTGGCTGCTCCTGCTCCTCCCCTCCTGTCCAATGACCAGAAACACCGGCCATCTCATCCATCGTAAACTGTGCTCCGCTCTGCCCCTCATCATTCTCCTCCAGTTCATCCCCCACAGGACTCATGTAGCCTTCTGATGTAGGCGCAACATCTCCATTGCCGTGACCAGCCATGTTTTCAATCATTTTTTGGAGTAAATGTAGGAGTGGAATTACGTCATTCATTGCGTAATTCGAGCGACTAACAAAAAATGTGGCTTCCTGAAAGTGCCTCAGCAAACGGCAGGTGTCACGTATGAGCTGCCACTCGTTCACATTGAAGTTACACAGGGGAGTACTCCTATCTGCTTGTATCATCAAAAAATCGGTGATGGCTTTTCTTTGTTCGTATAGTCTGTCCAACATATGGAGGGTGGAATTCCAGCGTGTGGCAACGTCACAAATGAGACTATGTTGTGGGATACCGTTCTGATGCTGCAGCTCAAGCAAAGTGTGCTTGGCGGTGTACGAGTGGCTGAAGTGCATGCACAGTTTCCTTACCATTGTCAGGACGTCTTGCAAATGGGGTGAAGACTTGATGAACTTCTTGACAACTACATTCAACACGTGTGCCATGCAGGGTGAATTGTTCACACTTCCTTGTCGCAGCGCGGCCACAATGTTCTTCCCATTGTCGGTCACCATGGTTCCCATTTCCAGATTTCGTAGAGTAAGCCATACTCGGATTTCTTCCTTAATGAACTTCAGCAGTTCCTCCCCTGTGTGACTCCGTTCGCCAAGGCAAACCATGTGAAGGACGGCTTGACACCGCTGTGCCCTACACACGTGGTACGATGAAGGGCCACCGAGATTTGGATGTGCAGTGGAGGCCGAGGACACGGGGGAGGAGGAGGAGGAGGCGCACACTGTAAAAGGACCAACTGCCTGGGAGCAAGAGCGTGGAGGAGGAAGCGGTGTGACCTGTCCAAGTTGGTGCTGTGGCTGTGCAGGAACATTTACCCAGTGGGCCGTAAAAGACATGTATTGTCCCTGCCCGTAATTACAGCTCCACACGTCGGCGCTGCTGTGCACTTTTGAACACACCGACAGGCTCAAGGACTGGCTCACCTTCTCTTGTACAAACTTATGCAGGGCTGGTACTGCCTTCAAAGAAATGATGGCTTGGGACTCTCCAACTCGGCTCGGCACAAGCCATCAATTCCCTGAAAGCTGCAGAGTCCACCAGTTGGAAAGGGAGGGACTGCAACACCAGCAACTTGGACAGGAGCACAACCTCCTATCCTTACCTCCTATCTTGACCTCCTATCTCGACCTCCTATCGCGACCTCCTATCCCGACCTCCTATCTCGACATCCTATCCCGACCTCCTATCCCGACCTTCTATCCCATCCTCCTATCCGTCCTCCTATCCCGTCCTCGGATCTTGATCTCCTATCTCAACCTCCTATCCCTTCCTCATATCCCGTCCTCCTATCTCGACTTCCTATCTTGACTTCCTATCCCGACCTCCTATCCCGTCCTCATATCCCGTCCTCCTATCTCGACCTCCTATCCCAACCTCCTATCCCGTCCTTATATCCCGACCTGTAATATGTGTACCAGGTACTGAAATATCTCCAGCTGTACGGAAGTTATGTGGGAACATACATTTTCCATTGATTTGCATGGGACTTTAAACAAAAATCCCGACCCTCACAAATGGGGGTAGTTAAGGGTTAAATTAACTGTCCTATATTTTAAGTGGACATATAAGTAACATGTGACCAAGTATTATCAAAATATTTTCAGCCATTTGGAAATTATGCAGTAACATATATTTCCCATAGACTTGTATGGGACTTTAAACAAAAACCCCGTCCCTGGCAAATGGGGGTGAGTAAGGGTTAAATGACCTATCCTATGTTTGTTGTTGACATATAAGTAACATGTGTGCAAAGTTTAAAGTTAATATCTGTAGCCGTTTGGACGTGATGCTGGAATATACACACACACACATTGAGTTTAATATATATATATATATATATATATATATATATATATATATATATATATATTAGCTGAGTACCCGGCGTTGCCCGGTTTTTCCTTCCTAATCCTTGCTGGGGAGGAAAATAAACAAAGGAGGAAGCTTTTGACTTCATATCCCGTCCTCATATATTGTTGTCATATCCCGACCTCCTATCCCGTCATCATATTCCGACCTCCTATCCCGTCCTCCAATCCCGTCCTCCCATCCCGTTCTCCCATCCCGTCCTCCTTTCCCATCCTCCTTTCCCATCCTCATATCTCTACCTCCTTTCCTGTCCTCCTTTCCCATCCTCCTTTCCCGTCCTCATATCTCGACCTCCTTTCCTGTCCTCCTTTCCCATCCTCCTATCTCGACCTCCTTTTCTGTCCTCCTATCTCGACCTCCTTTCCCATCCTCCTATCCCGTCCTCCTATCCGTCCTCCTTTCCAGTCCTCATATCTCGCCCTCCTTTCCCGTCCTCCTTTTCTGTCCTCCTATCCCGACCTCCTATACTGTCCTCCTATCCCGTCCTCCTATCCCGTCCTCCTATCCCGTCCTCCTATCCCGACCTCCTATCCCGACCTCCTATCCCGACCTCCTATCCCGTCCTCCTATCTCGACCTCCTATCCCGTCATCATATCCCGACCTCCTATCCGTCCTCCTATCCTGTCCTCCTATCCCGTCCTCCTATCCCGTCCTCCTTTCCCGTCCACCTTTCCCGTCCACCTTTCCCGTCCTCCTTTCCCGTCCTCATATCTCAACCTCCTATCCCATCATCATATCCCGTCCTCCTTTCCCGTCCTCCTTTCCCGTCCACCTTTCCCGTCATCATATCTCGACCTCCTATCCCGTCCTCCTATCCCGTCCTCCTATCCCGTCCATCTATCCCGTCCTCCTATCCCGTCCTCCTATCCCGTCCTCCTATCCCGACCTCCTATCCCGACCTCCTATCCTGTCCTCCTATCCCATCCTCCTATCCCGTCCTCATATCACGACCTCCTATCCCGCACTCCAATCTCGACCTCCTATCCCATCCTCCTATCCCGTCCTCCTATCACGACCTCCTATCCCGCACTCCAATCTCGACCTCCTATCCCGGCCTCCTATCCCGACCTCCTATCACGACCTCCTATCCCGTCCTCCTATCATGACCTCCTATCATGGCCTCCTATCTCGTCCTCCTATGTCGACCTCCTATCCCGACCCGTAATATGTGTACCAGTTATTGAAATATCTCCAGCCGTACGGAAGTTATGTGGGAACATACATTTCCCATTGATTTGCTTGGGACTTTAATCAAAAACCCTGACCCTCACAAATGCGGGTAGTTAAGGGTTAAATTAGCTATCCTATATTTTAAGTGGACATATAAGTAACATGTGACCAAGTATTATCGAAATATCTTCAGCCATTTGGAAGTTATGCAGTAACATATATTTCCCATAGACTTGTATGGGACTTTAAACATAAACCCTGTCCCTGGCAAATGGGGGTGAGTAAGGGTTAAATGACCTATCCTATGTTTGTTGTTGACATATAAGTAACATGTGTTCAAAGTTTAAAGTTAATATCTGTAGCCGTTTGGACGTGATGCTGGAATATACACACACACACACACATTGAGTTTTATATATATACTAGCTGAGTACACGGCGTTGCCCGGTTTTTCCTTCCTAATTCTTGCTGGGGAGGAAAATAAACAAAGGAGGAAGCTTTTGACTTCATATCCCATCCTCATATATTGTTGTCATATCCCGATCTCCTATCCTGTCATCATATCCTGACCTCCTATCCCGTCCTCCTATCCCGTCCCCCTATCCCGTCCTACTTTCCCATCCTCCTTTCCCGTCCTCATATCTCGACCTCCTTTCCTGTCGTCCTTTCCCATCCTCCTATCTCGACCTCCTTTTCCGTCCTCCTATCTCGACCTCCTTTCCCATCCTCCTATCCTGTCCTCCTTTTCTGTCCTCCTATCCCGATCTCCTATACTGCCCTCCTATCCCGTCCTCCTATCCCGTGCTCCTATCTGGACCTCCTATCCCGTCATCATATCCCGACCTCCTATCCCGTCCTCCTATCCCGTCCTCCTATCCCGTCCTCCATTCCCCCCTCTTTTCCCATCCTCCTTTCCCGTCCTCATATCTCAACCTCCTTTCCCGTCCTCCTTTGCAGTGCCTCCTATCCCGTCCTCCTATCCTGTCCTCCTATCCCGTCCTCCTATCCTGTCCTCCTATCCCGTCCTCCTATCCTGTCCTCCTATCCCGTCCTCCTATCCTGTCCTCCTATCACGACCTCCTATCCCGTCCTCCTATGTCGACGTCTTATGTCGACCTCCTATCCCGACCCGTAATATGTGTACCAGTTATTGAAATATCTCCAGCCATACGGAAGTTATGTGGGAACATACATTTCCCATTGATTTGCATGGGACTTTAAACAAAAACCCTGACCCTCACAATTGCGGGTAGTTAAGGGTTAAATTAACTATCCTATATTTTAAGTGGACATATAAGTAACATGTGACCAAGTATTATCGAAATATCTCCAGCCGTTTGGAAGTTATGCAGTAACATATATTTCCCATAGACTTGTATGGGACTTTAAACATAAACCCTGCCCCTGGCAAATGGGGGTGAGTAAGGGTTAAATCACCTATCCTATGTTTGTTGTTGACATATAAGTAACATATGTGCCAAGTTTCATGTTAATATCTTTAGCCGTTTGGACGTGATGCTGGAACATGCACACATACAAACATACATACACACACACGTTGAGTTTTATATACCGTATTTATCGGCATATAACACACACTTTTTAGGCTAAAATTTTTAGCCTAAAGTCTATGTGCGTGTTATACGCCAATACACCCCCAGGAAAGGCAGGGGGAGAGAGGCCGTCGCTGCCCGCTTCTCTCCCTTTCCTGCCTTTCCTGGGGTCTAGAGCCCTGCTGCCGGCCCTTCTCACCCCCTGGCTATCAGCCAGGGGGAGAGAAGGGGCAGCGGCACCCATTGCCGGCGCCGCTGCCCCGTTGCCTCCCCCCCATCCCCGGTGGCATAATTACTTTTGCCGGGGTCGGGTCCACGCTGCTGCAGGCCTCCGGCGTGCGTCCCCGGCGTCGTTGCTATGCGCTGCACGGGGCGGCGCATGACGTCAGTGCGCCGCGCCGTGCATAGCAACGACGCCGGGGACGCACGCCGGAGGCCTGCAGCAGCGCGGACCCGACCCCGGCAAAAGGTAATTATGCCACCGGGGATGGGGGGGAGGCAACGGGGCAGCGGCGCCGGCAATGGGTGCCGCTGCCCCTTCTCTCCCCCTGGCTGTCGGCGCCGCTTCTCTCCCCCTGGCTATCGGCGCCGGCAATGGGGCGCCGGCACCGATAGTCAGGGGGACAGAACGGGCAGCGGCGCCGATAGCCAGGGGGTGAGAAGGGCCGGCAGCAGGGCTCTAGACCCCAGGAAAGGCAGGGGGAGAGAAGCGGGCAGCGACGGCCTCTCTCCCCCTGCCTTTCCTGGGGGTGTATCGGGGTATACACGCGCACACACGCACCCTCATTTTACCGTGGATATTTGGGTAAAAAACTTTTTTTACCCAAATACCCTTGGTAAAATGAGGGTGCGTGTTATAGGCCGGTGCGTGGTATACCCCGATAAATACGGTATATAGATAGATAGTTATTAGGTCTCCCCTAAGCCTTCTTTTTTCTAAACGAAATAACCCTAATCCTGATAATCTTTCTGGGTACTCTGGTCACCCAATTCTCCTTATTACTCTGGATTCCCATCTTTGAACCCTCTCCAGCTCCACTATATCTTTCTTGTACACTGGTGCCCAGTACTGTACACAGTATTCTATATGTGGTCTGACTAGTGATTTGTACAGCGGTAGAATTGTTTCCTTGTTGTGAGCATCATTTAGTATCATTTGCGTCCTCCTATCCCGTCCTCCTTTCCCGTCCTCATATCTCAACCTCCTTTCCTGTCCTCCTTTCCCATCTTCCTTTCCCGTCCTCATATCTCGACCTTCTTTCCTGTCCTCCTTTCTCATCCTCCTATCTCGACCTCCTTTCCCGTCCTCCTATCCCGTCCTCCTTTCCCGTCCTAATATCTCGACCTCCTTTCCCGTCCTCCTTTCCTGTCCTCCTTTTCTGTCCTCCTATCCCGTCCTCATATCTCGACCTCCTTTCCTGTCCTCCTTTCCCATCCTCCTATCTCGACCTCCTTTTCCGTCCTCATATCTCGACCTCCTTTCCCGTCCTCCTTTTCGGTCCTCCTATCATGTCCTCCTATCCCGACCTCCTATACTGTCCTCCTATCCCGTCCTCCTATCACGACCTCCTATCCCATCCTCCTATCCCGACCTCCTATTCCGTCCTCCTATCACGGCCTCCTATCACGGCCTCCTATCCCGACCTCCTATCCCGACCTCCTATGTCGACCTCCTATCCCGTCCTCCTATGTCGACCTCCTATCCCAACCCGTAATATGTGTACCAGTTATTGAAATATCTCCAGCCGTACGGAAGTTATGTGGAAACATACATTTCCCATTGATTTGCATGGGACTTTAAACAAAAACCCTGACCCTCACAAATGCGGGTAGTTAAGGGTTAAATTAACTATCCTATATTTTAAGTGGACATATAAGTAACATGTGACCAAGTATTATCGAAATATCTCCAGCCGTTTGGAAGTTATGCAGTAACATATATTTCCCATAGACTTGTATGGGACGTTAAACATAAACCCCGCCCCTGGCAAATGGGGGTGAGTAAGGGTTAAATCACCTATCCATGTGTGCCAAGTTTTATGTTAATATCTTTAGCCGTTTGGACGTGATTCTGGAACATACACACATACAAACATACATACACACACACACGTTGAGTTTTATATATATATATAGATCGATAGTTATTAGGTCTCCCCTAAGCCTTCTTTTTTCTAAACGAAATAATACTAATTTTGATAATCTTTCTGGGTACTCTAGTCACCCAATTCCCCTTATTACTCTGGATTCCCATCTTTGAACCCTCTCCAGCTCCACTATATCTTTCTTGTACATTGGTGCCCAGTACTGTACACAGTATTCTATATGTGGTCTGACTAGTGATTTGTACAGCGGTAGAATTATTTCCTTGTTGTGAGCATCATTTAGTATCATCTGCAAAGATTGACATTTACTATACAATCCCACAACAAGTTTGTTAATAAATATATTAAAAATAATATGACTCAAGATTGACCCCTGTGGTACCCCACTAGTAACAATCACCCAATAAAAATAAGTATAATTAATAACCACCCTCAGTTTCCTATCACTGAGACAGTTACCCACTTGCACACATTTTCCCCAAGCTCGAGCATTCTCATTTTATGTACCAATCTTTTATGTGGCACCGTATCAAATGCTTTGGAAAAATCAAGATATGCGACATCCTGCAATTCCCCGTGGTACAGTCTTGAGTTCACCTCCGCACAAAAGCTGACCAGGTTAGTTTGACATGAATGATCCCTTGTAAACCCATGCTGTTGTGGTGTCCCGGTACCGTATCCTATCCGGTACCTGTGTATATAGGTCCCCTTAGCCAGAGTCCCTAGGACGTCGGGGTCCTTATTGTCTTATTCACCCCTAGTCACCTCTCATCCAGATAGTAGTTATCCAGTAACCATTTAGGATATATATATATATATATATATATATATATATATATATAAATATATAGGATTGTATAAATGTAAATGAATAGTTAACTACCTGTCCATAGCGTAACAGGACCTGCGGGTCACGTGATCAGGTAAACTCTATGGTTTTGTGTTTCAGGACCTTTGGACGTCCCTATGACATATGTCTCCCATCACTCATTGTAACGATGAGTGACAGTTTATTGGACCAGTAAAAACAGCCCCGCCCCTGCCCATATAAGGGAACGGCGGCCATGTTCTCGCTCTCTTGTTCCTGTGCAATCAAGCAAGAAGCATCTGCGCTGCTGTTATCAGTGAGTCTAGGCCTGAGCCTTGCGACAACGGCAGATATCTTCTAAATTCTGAGTGTATCAATCCCTAAACACTCTGCAAGATCACCGGACCTTATCTATTCCCTAAATCCGGACGGATCTTCGCAATAATCCCTAATTCAGAGACTTTTATCTAAAGTCAAGGTCCGCAACAACTGTCAGTCATTGCACCATATAGAGACTGCATTTCAGAGACTGTTATTGTGCATTGGATGTACCGCAAGCACTTAAGTAAAGTTGTTCAAGAACCTTGTGGACCTTCAGTCATTTATACATGCACCTATCGTTACTGGGAAGGGCAGCGATAGGCCGGAGAATTATCTCAGCATACTAGCCCTCAGCCTGGCTTCACGAACTATAGGGTTAACATTAACCCCTCATCTACCGCATCATCTCAAATACTATGCACCCCCCCAAGGCCTACCACAAAGCCTTTTTGGCGTTGCATGAACAGGATTCCGGTGTGTGCCTACTACAGTCACCACTAGTGAAGTGCACTACCCCCCCCCCCCCCCCCCCCCCCCCGAAAGTGAACTTTATTCATGTGCTGTAAACCGTGTTGCTGTGTACGGGAGCGGTGCTCGTGGTGCACCATACAGGGGGGCCACGAAAAAAGTTAGGGGGGAGACGAAGATTCATCTACAATTGAAATGTGTAAACTGCGCAATGAGTTCATGCTGCGATCCTCTGGTCCGGTCTGCACAGGCAAACCGGAACTGCTGCCGGAAAAGCACGCAAAGAAAGCCCACGCTGTCAAGTTGCTGTGTCACAGCCAAAAGGGAACTCAGAGATACAGGAGTCGTTTCTGGAGGGACCGAAGTCGGGGCTGCACCGTTAGTGTCCTTCCTGCCGGGCTCCATTTTGGAGAAGCCCACTATAAAAGACGCCACGCACAGCGACCTCTTCAGTCTGCACGGAGAGCCAGAGAGTACAGATATGGCGGAGAGCAGCATTCCACGTGGTGAAGTTGGCAAAATGGCGCAGGAAAAGCAGAAAGTGGCAGTCGCAGCCCGACTTTTCCAAGAACTTGCTGTCCATCTGCAGCGGTTGTCATTAGACGAAGAGGGGGCCTGCAATCTTCCCCCACTGCCTGATGATGAAGACGATTAGCCAGAGACCCCTCCAGCGGAGAGTGCAGGGACACCTGGAGGTGCGTCACCGGTGAGATTGTCCCCTCACCACAGAACCTGGGGCTCGTGGGCCGAGATCCCGTCGGAGGAGTCTGCTGTGAGTACCCCGCCAACGGCAGCATATTCTTCCTCCTCCAGCCCTGAGGTCATACCTCGATCAAGCTTGCCAAGTGCATGACCGTGCTCACCAATATTGCCGCAATGGGTGTTCGGAGATGAGCCGGAGCTGATCGAGTACATGCACAGAGTACATAGTTACATGGTTAGTATGGTTGAAAAAAGACATTCGTCCATCAAGTTCAACCAGAGAATTGAAGGGAAGGGTGAAAGGGGATAAGGGGAAGGGATGTAGTTTTATAATTCTTCATAAGCATTAATGTTATTTTGTTCCAGGAATGTATCTAACCCTGTTTTAAAGCTATTCATTCTTCCTGCTGTGACCAGTTCCTGAGGTAGACTGTTCCATAAATTCACAGTTCTTATGGTAAAGAAGGCGTTTCGGCCCTTTAGACTAAACCTTTTCTTCTCCAGACGGAGGGAGTGCCCCCTCGTCCTTTGGAGGGGGTTTAACCTGGAACAGTTTTTCTCTATATTTTTTGTATGGGCCATTTATATACTTATATACCTTTCTCATATCCTCCCTTAAACGTCTCTTCTCAAGACTAAACAATTGTAACTCCTTTAATCGATCCTCGTAGCTAAAATGTTCCATGCCCCATATTAGTTCAGTCGCACGTCTCTGCACCCTTTCCAACTCCGCAGTGTCCCTTTTATGGACAGGCGACCAAAACTGAACAGCATATTTCAGGTGAGGCCGTACCAATGCTTTATAAAGGGGGAATATTATGTCCCTGTTCCTTGAGTCCATATCTCTTTTGATACATGACAATATCCTGCTGGCTTTGGAAGCAGCAGCCTGACATTGCATGCTATTCTGAAGTCTGTGATCTACAAGTACACCCAGATCCTTCTCTACCAGTGACTCTGCCAATTTAATCCCCCCTAAGACATACGACACATGCATGTTATTTGTACCCAGATGCATATCTTTACATTTATCCACATTAAACCTCATTTGCCAAGTGAATGCCCAGATACTTCTATCCAAGTCATCTTGTAACTTATGCACATCTTCTATAGACTGTACTGTGCTGCAAAGCTTGGTGTCACCTGCAAAGATAGAAACAGAGCTGTTAATACCATCCTCTATATTATTGATAAATAAATTAAACAACAGCGGGCCCAGTACAGAACCTTGGGGTACACCACTAATAACCGGGGACCGATCAGAGTACGAATTATTGACCACCACTCTCTGGGTACGATCCATGAGCCAGTGTTCAATCCAGTTACAAACTAAAGTTTCCAAGCCCAAAGACCTTAACTTACCTGTCAGACGTCTGTGAGGGACAGTATCAAACGCTTTAGCAAAATCCAGAAACACTATATCCACAGCCATTCCTCTGTCAAGGTGTTACGCCTAGCGCTCCGGGCCCCCGCTCCTCCCCGGAGCGCTCACGGCGTCTTTCTTCCTGCAGCTCCCCGGTCACTCCCGCTGACCGGGAGCGCTGCTCTGTCATGGCCGTTGGGGATGCGATTCGCACAGCGGGACGCGCCCGCTCGCGAATCGCATCCCAGGTCACTTACCCGTTCCCGTCCCCTGCTGTCATGTGCTGGCGCGCGCGGCTCCGCTCTCTAGGGCGCGCGCGCGCCAGCTCCCTGAGACTTAAAGGGCCAGTGCACCAATGATTGGTGCCTGGCCCAATTAGCTTAATTGTCTCCCACCTGTTCCCTGGCTATATCTAGTCTCCTCCCTTGCACTCCCTTGCCGGATCTTGTTGCCCTTGTGCCTAGTGAAAGCGTTTTGTGTGTTTAAGCCTGTGTACCAGAACTTTTGCTATCTCCCCTGACTACGAATCTTGCCGCCTGCCCCCGACCTTCTGCTACGTCCGACTTTGCTTCTGCCTACTCCCTTGTACCTCGCCTATCTTCAGCAGCCAGAGAGGTGAGCCGTTGCTAGTGGATACGACCTGGTCACTACCGCCGCAGCAAGACCATCCCGCTTTGCGGCGGGCTCTGGTGAAAACCTGTAGTGGCTTAGAACCGGTCCACTAGCGCGGTCCTCGCCATCCCTCTCTGGCACAGAGGATCCACTACCTGCCAGCCGGCATCGTGACAGTAGATCCGGCCATGGATCCCGCTGAGGTTCCCCTGCCAGTTGCCTCTGATATCACCACGGTGGTCGCCCAGCAAGCCCGACAGATCGCCCATCTAACCCACCAGCTGTCGGAAGTGTCCACCATTGTGCACCAACTTCAGTCGCAACTTCATCAGCAATCATCTCCTCCGCCAGCTCCTGCACCTCCTCCGCAGCGAGTGGCCACTCCTAGCCTCCGCCTGTCCTTGCCGGACAAATTTAATGGGGACTCTAAGTTTTGCCGTGGCTTTCTTTCGCAATGTTCCCTGCACTTGGAGATGATGTCGGACCAGTTTCCCACTGAAAGGTCTAAGGTGGCTTTCGTAGTCAGCCTTCTCTCTGGAAAAGCCCTGTCATGGGCCACACCGCTCTGGGACCGCAATGACCCCGTCACCGCCTCTGTACACTCCTTCTTCTCGGAAATTCGAAGTGTCTTTGAGGAACCTGCCCGAGCCTCTTCTGCTGAGACTGCCCTGCTGAACCTCGTCCAGGGTAATTCTTCCGTTGGCGAGTACGCCATACAATTCCGTACCCTTGCTTCTGAACTATCCTGGAATAATGAGGCCCTCTGCGCGACCTTTAAAAAAGGCCTATCCAGCAACATTAAAGATGTTCTGGCCGCACGAGAGACTCCTGCTAACCTGCATGAACTCATTCATCTAGCCACTCGCATTGACATGCGTTTTTCTGAGAGGCATCAAGAGCTCCGCCAGGAAAAAGACTTAGATCTCTGGACACCTCTCCCACAGTCTCCACTGCAATCTGCGCCTAGGCCTCCCGCCGAGGAGGCCATGCAAGTGGATCGGTCTCGCCTGACCCTGGAAGAGAGGAATCGCCGTAAGGAAGAGAATCTTTGTCTGTACTGTGCCAGTACTGAACATTTTTTGGTGGAGTGCCCAATCCGTCCTCCACGTCTGGGAAACGCACGCTCGCACCCAGCTCTCGTGGGTGTGGCGTCTCTTGATGCTAAGTCGACTTCTCCACGTCTCACGGTGCCTGTTCGGATTTCTACGTCAGCCAGCTCTCCCCTCTCAGCCGTGGCCTGCCTGGACTCTGGAGCTTCTGGGAATTTTATTCGGGAGTCCTTAGTGAATAAATTCCGCATTCCGGTGACCCGTCTTGTCAAGCCACTCCACATTTCCGCGGTCAACGGAGCCAGATTGGACTGCACCGTGCGTTATCGCACGGAGCCCCTCCTAATGTGCATCGAACCTCATCACGAGGAAATTGTATTTTTTGTCCTTCCTAATTGCACTTCTGAAGTTCTCCTTGGACTACCCTGGCTTCAACACCATTCCCCAACCCTGGATTGGTCCACTGGGGAGATCAAGAGTTGGGGTCCCTCTTGTTCCAAGGACTGCCTTCAACCGGTTCCCAGTACTCCCTGCCGTGACCCTGTGGTTCCTCCTGTATCCGGTCCCCCTAAGGTCATTAAGGACTCTGCCTGCCACAGGAAATGCCTCTCCCCCCCTCCCAGTCCCATCAGGCAAGCCTCTGTGTCCCCTCATGGCCCTCGTCCTGGTGTCACACTGCCCCGTGCCAGGTCTCGCCCTCTGCCCTCTCTCCCCATTCCTACTCCTGCTGTCCTGCCTGCCGTTGAGGAATCCCTCCATCCTTTCCCGGTGTCCTCATCCCAGGGGAGGCAGTTACTGGACAAAGAGAAGGGGAGACCTAAGGGGGGGGGTACTGTTACGCCTAGCGCTCCGGGCCCCCGCTCCTCCCCGGAGCGCTCACGGCGTCTTTCTTCCTGCAGCTCCCCGGTCACTCCCGCTGACCGGGAGCGCTGCTCTGTCATGGCCGTTGGGGATGCGATTCGCACAGCGGGACGCGCCCGCTCGCGAATCGCATCCCAGGTCACTTACCCGTTCCCGTCCCCTGCTGTCATGTGCTGGCGCGCGCGGCTCCGCTCTCTAGGGCGCGCGCGCGCCAGCTCCCTGAGACTTAAAGGGCCAGTGCACCAATGATTGGTGCCTGGCCCAATTAGCTTAATTGTCTCCCACCTGTTCCCTGGCTATATCTAGTCTCCTCCCTTGCACTCCCTTGCCGGATCTTGTTGCCCTTGTGCCTAGTGAAAGCGTTTTGTGTGTTTAAGCCTGTGTACCAGAACTTTTGCTATCTCCCCTGACTACGAATCTTGCCGCCTGCCCCCGACCTTCTGCTACGTCCGACTTTGCTTCTGCCTACTCCCTTGTACCTCGCCTATCTTCAGCAGCCAGAGAGGTGAGCCGTTGCTAGTGGATACGACCTGGTCACTACCGCCGCAGCAAGACCATCCCGCTTTGCGGCGGGCTCTGGTGAAAACCTGTAGTGGCTTAGAACCGGTCCACTAGCGCGGTCCTCGCCATCCCTCTCTGGCACAGAGGATCCACTACCTGCCAGCCGGCATCGTGACACAAGGCTTCTACTCACATCTTCATAAAAGCAAATTAGATTGGTTTGACAACTTCTATCCTTAGTAAACCCATGCTGGCTATCACTTATAATACAATTATCCCCTATGTATTCCTGTATGTAATCCCTTATAAGTCCTTCAAACAATTTACCCACAATGCACGTTAAACTTACCGGTCTATAATTGCCTGGCGAAGACCTAGAGCCCTTCTTGAAGATTGGTACCACATTCGCCTTGCGCCAGTCCCTTGGCACAATACCAGACACCAGAGAATCTCTAAATATTATGAACAAGGGTACAGATATTACTGAACTTACCTCTCTAAGAACTCTTGGGTGTAGTCCATCTGGTCCTGGAGATTTGCTTACATTTACTTTACTTAACTTACCCTGTACCATCTCTATATTAAGCCAGTTCAGTACATTAAATGATGTGTTACCAGCACTGACCTGTCCAATGTCAGCTTCTTCCATAGTATATACAGAACTAAAGAACCCATTCAGTAGCTCCGCCTTCTCTTGATCGCCCGTGACAACCTCCCCATTATCATTATTAAGGGGTCCTACATGCTCTTTCCTTGTTTTTTTTGTATTTATATATCTAAAAAAAATATTTAGGATTAGTTTTGCTTTCTTTGGCCACCTGTCTCTCATTTTGAATTTTTGCTCTTTTTATTAAATTTTTACAAATTTTATTAAGCTCCTGTACTGTTTAAATGTTATAGCTGACCCATCAGATTTGAATTTTTTGAAGGCTATTTTTTGTTGTTTATTGCTCTTTTAACATCATTTGTCAGCCATGTACGATTTAGTTTTAATCGTTTATATTTGTTCCCCTTTGGTATATATTTAGCTGTATAGTTATTTAGAGTTGATTAAAAAATTTTCCATTTACCTTCTGTATCAGTATTTGACAACACCTCCCCCCAGTCTATGTCCTGTAGTGCAGCTCTCAGCCCAGGGAAATTTGCCTTTTTAAAGTTATATGTTTTTGCCTTACCCGCCTGTCTTTGTTTGTCTTCATCGCCGGGATCCGGGTCTTCAAGGACGAGGTAAGTACTGGGGCCGGGCCCCAGCACTCCCCCGTCCCCCGCCGCATCCTCCGGTCTTCCTCCCGTCCTCTCCGGACTTTAAGGGGCCGGGCAGGACGGGAGGAAGTAACCGCCCCCCCCCCCCTGCGATTGGTCGGTTAACTAGCCGACATCTCCCAGGGAATAGGAGGAGGTGGCCGGCTTGCCACCTCGCTCCTATTCTTTAGCATGGTCCTGGCTGTCTGTGACAGCCGGGATCATGCAAAATTACCGGGCGGTCGGGTCCCAGAGACCCGATCAGCCCGGTATTGCCGCAGATCGCAGATCACATGGCCCCCCTCGGCGTTTGCCCTGGATGCCTGCTGAAGGATTTCAGCAGGCATCCGGTTCCGATCTCTGCCCGGCGCGCGTCAGGGACCGGAATACGTCAGGACGTACGGGGACGTCCTGGGTCCTTAAAGCCCAGGGTGCGGGGACGTCCCCGTACGTACTGGGTCCTTAAGAGGTTAAAGACCCAAGGCCAGAAGCGTCAGTGAGGCAAGACGTTCCTGAAAGACACAGTATGAGTCAGGAGCAGGCATTCGCAGTACCCAAGAGGGTTTCATAACCCCTTACATTTAAAGATCAATGTTGAAATTTGCATTAAGCATGTATTTAGCTACTGCTAAACATCCAAAAATTTAAGGCCCAAGGCCAGAAGCATCGGTGAACCAAGTAGTTCCTGAAAGACACAGGATGAGCCAGGAGCAGGCAATGGCAGTACCAAAGAGGGTTTCATAACCCTTATTGATAAAACAAGAGGGTTTCATAACCAACCATAATTGGGAAATGTTGGTGTAGCAGCATCTGGCATTGGTGGCTGGAAATCCTGGCTGATCCATCCCTGATTCATCTTGACAAACGTGAGTCTCTCCACATTTTTAGTGGACAGACAAGTTCGCCTTGGGGTGACTATGGCCCCTGCCGCACTAAACACTCGCTCTGATGGCCCACTACTGGCCGGGCAGGACAGCTTTTCCAGGGCAAACTCTGCTAGTTGCATCCATAAATCAAGTTTGGCTGCCCAGAAGTCCAGCGGATCTTCAATGGTTGTTGGCATGGACAATAGTGTTGCTCGCGAATATTCGCAATTCGAATATTATTCGCGAATATCGCATATTCGCGAATTCGCGAATTTCGCGAATATAGCGCTATATATTCGTAATTACGAATATTTTTTTTTTTTTTTTTTTTCTTCACAGTACACATCACAGTGATCACCCCTCTCTGCTTCCAGCTTGTGTGGTGTAAAGAAGGCTCTAATACTACTGTGTGAGACTGGTGTGCGAAAATTCGCATGTGCGAAAATTCGCATATGCTAATTTTCGCATATGCGAATTGTCACGCATGGTAATCTTCGCATACGCGAAAATAAACGAGAATACAACGAATATGCGAATATTCGCGAATATATGACGAATATTCGTCCATATATTCGCGAATATTTGCGAATTCGAATATGGCCTATGCCGCTCAACACTAATGGACAAGTCAAGGTATGCCACCACCTGCTGGTTTAGGTCCTGCTCCATGTCTACCTGCTGCTGATGAGTTGCCTCACTATGCGGGTGAAGAAAGCTACTCATCAGCGACTGTAGACTCAGTCTGCTGCTGATTGAGCTGGTACTGCTCCTGCCACCCCTCCCCTCCCCAGCAGCCATGGCAGTGGAAGGTGAGCGCAGAGGGCCCCCTGAGTCAGACCTGCGAGTGGATGGACCATGTGGCCGATAGGCATCGGCAGACTGACTACGTAGCATCTCTCTGTAGTAGCTCACTTTGTCCTCCCTCTCAGTGGGTGTAAAAAAGGCCCCCATTCTGGGCCGGTAGCGAGGGTCTAATAAGGTGGAGATCCAGAAGTCATCCCGCTGATGAATTTTGACAATTCGGGGATCACTACGCAAGCAACTGAGCATGCATCGTGCCATTTGCGCCAGTGACTCGGAGGGACTACCTGCCTCCATCTCCACTGCATACTGCCACAGTGTGTCTGGGTCCTCTGTCTCACCTTCCTCATAACCCTCCAGCTCTTCTGGCTGCTCCTGCTCCACCTCTCCTGTCCGATGACTAGAAACACCGGCCATCTCATCCAACCTAAACTGTGCTCTGCTCTGCCCCTCCTCCAGTTCAGCCCCCACAGGGCTCATGTAGCCTTGAGATGTAGGCACAACGTCTCCATTGCCGTGACCAGCCATGGTTTCAATCATTTGTTGTAGGAAATGTAGGAGTGGAATTACGTCGTTCATGGCGTAATCCAAGCGATTTACAAAAAATGTGGCTTCCTCAAAGGGCCTCAGCAAACGTCAGATGTCACGTATGATCTGCCACTGGTTCACATTGAAGTTACACAGGGGAGTACTCCTATCTGCTTGGATCATCAAGAAATCGGTGATGGCTTTTCTTTGTTCGTATAGTCTGTCCAACATATGGAGGGTGGAATTCCAACGTGTGGCAACGTCACAAATAAGACTATGTTGTGGGATACTGTTCTGACGCTGCAGCTCAAGGAAGGTGTGCTTGGCGGTGTACGAGTGGCTGAAGTGCATGCACAGTTTCCTTGCCATTTTCAGGATGTTTTGAAAATGGGGTGAAGACTAGAGGAAGTGCTTAACAACCAGATTCAACACGTGTGCCATGCAGGGCGCATGTTTCACACTTCCTTGTCGCAGCGCGGACACTATGTTCTTCCCATTGTAGGTCACCATGGTTCCCATTTACAGATTTTGTGGAGTAAGCCATACTCAGATTTCTTTACGAATGAACTTTAGCAGTTCCTCCCCTGTGTGACTCCATTCACCAAGGCAAACCATGTGAAGAACAGCTTGACACCGCCGTGCCCTACACACATGGTACGATGAAGGGCCACCGAGATTTGGACGTGCAGTGGAGGCCGAGGACACGGTGAAGGATGAGGAGGCAGCATTGCACACTGTAACAGGATCAACTGCCTGGGAGCAAGAGCGTGGAGGAGGAAGCGGTGTGACCTGTCCAAGTTGCTGTTGTGGCTGTGCAGGAACCCCATTTACCCAGTGGGCCGTAAAAGACAAGTATTGTCCCTGCCCGTAGTTACAGCTCCACACGTCGGCGCTGCCATGCACTTTTGAACACACCGACAGGCTCAAGGATTGGCCCACCTTCTCTTGTACAAACTTATGCAGGGCTGGTACTGCCTTTTTCGCAAAGAAATGACTGCTTGGGACTCTCCACCTCGGTTCGGCACAAGCCATCAATTCTCTGAAAGGTGCAGAGTCCACCACTTGAAAAGGGAGGGACTGCAACACCAGCAACTTGGACAGGAGCACATTCAACTTCTGCACTGTTGGATGAGTGGGCGCATACTGTTGTCTCTTGGACATGGCTTTGCCGATGGATTGTTGGCGGAATGGCTGACTAAAAGCGGGAGAAGCAGGAGCGACAGAAGGAGGGTTTGACACACAGCTCCCTTCGGCTGAGGTGGTGGAGCCTTGGCTGGATGAAGGAGGGAGCGGATGGCCACTGGGTGATTCAGCAGGCTGGACCACTACATCGGAGCCACGGTTAGTTACATAGTTACATAGTTAGTACGGTCGAAAAAAGACATATGTCCATCAAGTTCAACCAGGGAATTGAAGGGTAGGGGTGTGGCGCGATATTGGGGAAGGGATGGGATTTTATATTTCTTCATTAGCAATAATGTTATTTTGTTTCGGGAATGTATCTAATCCTGTTTTAAAGCTGTTAATTTTTCCTGCTGTGACCAGTTCCTGAGGTAGACTGTTCCATAAGTTCACAGTTCTCATGGTAAAGAAGGCGTGTCGCCACTTGAGACTAAACTTTTTCTTCTCCAGACGGAGGGAGTGCCCCCTCGTCCTTTGGGGGGGTTTAACCTGGAACAGTTTTTCTCCATATTTTTTGTATGGGCCATTAATATACTTATATACGTTTATCATATCCCCCCTTAAACGTCTCTTCTCAAGACTAAACAACTGTAACTCCTTTAATTGCTCCTCATAGCTAAGATGTTCCATGCCCCATATTAGTTTAGTCGCGCGTCTCTGCACCCTTTCCAGCTCCACAGTGTCCCTTTTATGTACAGGCAACCAAAACTGAACAGCAAATTCCAGGTGAGTCCGCACCAATGCTTTACAAAGGGGGGAGTATTATGTCCCTGTTTCTTGAGTCCATGCCTCTTTTGATACATGACAATATCCTGCTGGCTTTGGAAGCAGCAGCCTGACATTGCATGCTATTCTGTAGTCTGTGATCTACAAGTACACCCAGATCCTTCTCTACCAGTGACTCTGCCAGTTTAATCCCCCCTAAGACATACGACGCATGCAGGTTATTAGTACCCAGATGCATAACTTTACATTTATCCACATTGAACCTCATTTGCCAAGTGGATGCCCAGACACTTAGTCTATCCAAGTCATCTTGTAACCTATACACCTCCTCTATAGACCGTACCGTGCTACAAAGCTTGGTGTCACCTGCAAAGATAGAAACAGAGCTGTTAATGCCATCCTCTATATCATTGAAAAATAAATTAAACAACAGCGGTCCCAGTAAAGAACCTTGGGGTACACCACTAATTACCGGGGACCAATCAGAGTACGAATCATTGACCACCACTCTCTGGGTACGATCCATGAGCCAGTGTTCAATCCAGTTACAAACTAAAATTTCCAAACCCAAAGACCTTAACTTACCTGTCAGACATCTATGAGGGACAGTATCAAATGCTTTAGCAAAATCCAGAAACACTATATCCACAGACATTCCTCTGTCAAGGCTTCTACTCACCTCTTCATAGAAGCAAATTAGATTGGTTTGACAACTTCTATCCTTAGTAAACCCATGCTGGTTATCACTTATAATACAATTATCCCCTATGTATTCCTGTATGTAATCCCTTATAAGTCCTTCAAACAATTTACCCACAATGCACGTTAAACTTACCGGTGTATAGTTTCCTGGGGAAGACCTAGAGCCCTTTTTGAAGATTGGCACCACATTCGCCTTGCCCAAGTCCCTTGGCACAATACCAGACACCAGTGAATCTCTAAATATCATGAACAGGGGTACAGATATTACTGAACTTACCTCTCTTGGGTGCAATCCATCTGGCCCTGGAGATTTGCTTACATTTATATTACTTAACTTACCTTGTACCATCTCTACAATAAGCCAGTTCAGTACATTACATGATGTGTTACCAGCACTGACCTGTCCAATGTCAGCTCCTCCTTCTTCCCTAGTATATGCAGAACTAAAGAACCCATTCAGTAGCTCCGCTTTCTCTTAATCGCCTGTGACAACCTCCCCATTATCATTATTAAGGGGTCCTACATGCTCTGTCCTTGTTTTTTTTGCATTGATATATCTAAAAAAATATTTAGGATTAGTTTTGCTTTCTTTGGCCACCTGTCTCTCGTTTTGAATTTTTGCTGTTTTTATTACATTTTTACAGATTTTATTAAGCTCCTTGTACTGTTTAAATGTTATAGCTGACCCATCAGATTTGAATTTTTTGAAGGCTATTTTTTTTGTTGTTTATTGCTCTGTTAACAATTTGTCTGCCATGTAG
The DNA here is from genome assembly GCF_029499605.1 of Hyla sarda. Taxonomy (NCBI): domain Eukaryota; kingdom Metazoa; phylum Chordata; class Amphibia; order Anura; family Hylidae; genus Hyla; species Hyla sarda. The sequence goes on along the minus strand of NC_079195.1, from coordinate 159,765,391 downwards.
GATTTAGTTTTAATCGTTTATATTTGTTCCCCTTTGGTATATATTTAGCTGTATAGTTATTTAGAGTTGATTTAAAGATGTCCCATTTACCTTCTGTATCAGTATTTGAGAACACCTCCCCCCATTCTATGTCCTGTAGTGCAGCTCTCAGCCCAGGGAAGTTTGCCTTTTTAAAGTTATATGTTTTTGCCTTCCCCGCCTGTCTTTGTTTTCTACATTTTAAGTCAAAAGTAACTATATTGTGGTCGCTATTACTAAGGTTTTCCCGCACAGTTACATTACCAACCAGCTCTGCGTTGTTGGAAATCTCTTCAGTGATATTAGGGGGTCTGTAGATTACACCAAGTATTATTTTTTCAGTATTTCCCTCCTTTTGTAATTCTACCCACAGTGATTCCACCTCCTCAGAATCATCACACACTATGGCATCGTTCACACTGACTTTCATACCACTTCTAACATACAGACAGACTCCACCACCTTTTCTGTTCATTCTATCTTTGTGAAACAATGTAAACCCCTGCAGATTGACAGCCCAGTCATGCGAGGAGTCCATCCATGTCTCAGTGACCCCAACTATATCAATATGTTCCTCCAGTATCAAGGCCTCAAGCTCCCCAATTTTATTTGCTAGGCTTCTGGCATTTGTGAACGTACACTTTACATTTCCATCCTTTATGTTATTGGGGTTAATGGCATTCAAGGGTGTAAGTTTTATTTTCCTATGAAGCCTATTCCTATTAACTATTCTAACCCCTCCCTCCGCTCCACCCACAGGTACATTTATAATTCCCACCTCTCTATCTACACTATCTTCCCCCTCTTTGCTGTAGGTTCCCTCCCCCCAAGTCCCTAGTTAAAACACTCCTCCACCCTTCTAGCCATGTCCCCAAGCACAGCTGCACCCTCCCCATTGAGGTGCAGCCGGTCCCTACGGTAGAGCCGGTAACCGACAGCGAAGTGAACCCAAACCCTTCCTTCCTACACCAGCTTCTGAGCCACTTGTTTACCTCCCTGATCTCCCGCTGCCTCTCTGGTGTGGCTCGTGGTACTGGTAGTATTTCAGAAAATACTACCTTGGAGGTCCTTGCCTTAAGCTTGCGGCCTAAGTCTTTTTTACGTACACTCCACCTACCTCTTACTTTGTCATTGGTGCCAATATGTACCATGACTGCTGGGTCCTCTCCAGCCCCGCCCAGCAACCTGTCAACCCGATCCGTGATGTGCCGAACTTGTGCGCCAGGCAGACAACACACTGTTCCTGGTCTTTGTGACAGATCGCCCTGTCTGTCCCCCTAAAAATTGAGTCCCCCACCACTAGTACCTGTCTGGCCTGCCCTGTACTCCACCCTCCCTCCTTACTGGAGCAGACACCCCCCTGGCGGTCAGAGGCAGTATCCTGCTGCAGTTCTGCTAGCTCTGTAATGGCATCCCCCTCATCTGCCAAGCGGGCAAACTTGTTGGGGTGTGCCAGTTCAGGACTAGCCTCCCTGACACTTTTTCCCCTACCCCGCTTTCTAACTGTAACCCAGCTACTGCCTGACTGTCCTGCAACTCTGTCCCACTGTCCTCCCCCACCTCTACTCCCGAGAGTGCCTGCTCAGTGAGCAGGAGACTCCTCTCCATGTTGTTAACGCTTCTCATTGTTGCCAGTCGCCCCTCTAGATGCAGGATCTGGGCTTCCAAACGGACAACTAGCACACATCTCACACAACAATATGCACCCTCAAACTGTTGTTCAAGGATTGCATACATTGAACAGGATGTACATTGGACTGCATTGTCCCACATGGAGGCCATCTAGTTATGGGGATTTCACAAATGTAGAGGCAAAAAACAGACAGTCAAAATTACACTTAACCTCCTGCTTTCAAACTCCTGTTTTTGAAACTCCTCTTTCACGCCCCCTCTTACACAGCAACACTCAGAAGAGCAAGCTCTCAATAAGAGTCCCAAGCTAAGATTTATATACCTGTGCCCAATCTACTCCTCCTCCCCCTAGAGGTGGAACAGAGAAAAAATGGTGGCGAAGCATGTGTTGACACAGGGCCGTGGTGCCGACATTGGGACCCGGGCCACGCTTCACCTTCTGCCGACAGATCTTGCATGTGGCTACGTGAACCTCCTCCGGATGCCTTATAAGAAACTTCCACACCGCCGAGTAGCTGATTTTCCCACCCGCAGTCCACACTAATTGACTGCTACTGGCACCGTCTACAGGAACCCCTGTTCCCCTACCTCCCGGAAAGGTAGGCTGCCACGAAGCAGGTGGTCTCCCCCGGGCACGTTTGGCTCCTGAATTTCCACTCCTGCCACCACGCTGACTTCCAACCGTGCTATCGCCTTGCTGCCTCAAGGGCAACCTGCAACTCTCTGCTCCTGATGATGAAGAAGCCCCTTCTGCACCCGGCTCCCAATTGCGATCGGCTTCATCATCATCAACAGGAGTGTGCACGTCACTGATGTCCTCCTCAGGTTCCCCAACAGTGTCTGCTTCAGGACCCTGAACACTTGCAACACCGCCTCCCATGTCACTCTCCGCATCACTACTTGGCCACCTAGTGGAGCAAGCGGCGCATGTCTCCGCCCCTTCTTGGCTGTCCAGTAGCTGCTGACTGTCCTCTATTAGATCGTCCTCAGTAAATAGTGGAGCTGAACCCACAGCATAAGATACTTCTTTAGGAGAGGGAACAGCAAAGGACAAAGGCAATGGGAGGACAGGGACCCCCCCCCCCCCCCCCGACTGTGATGATGTGGATGAACATGTTAACCAATCGACGACAGCAGATGGGTTGCAGGTGGAGACACGACCGCTGGCTGATAACGGAAGCTCAGGCCTCTCGCTGCGACTCCTGCTGCCACTCGCCCCAAGTCTGCTGCCAACTATGCCTGAAGTATTTAGGCCCCTGCCACTCCTCTGTGCACGTCCTGGCACTTCTCTGCCTGGCATTTAGTGTGTTTATGAGGGTATTACAATACGCTACACTACTCTTTAAACAGTATTTGTCTAGAACAGCAGCAGGTGATTACTTACGGCTGTCCTTTCACAGTATGTAGGCCCTTTACAGATTAACAGGTACAAGATGGTACACTACTTGGATGTACATATGCGGTATGCACTGATGAGGGCAGTAAGATGCGCAACTATAGGCAGAAAAAACTCAATTTTTTAAAAACATCAGCCGGTTAATACTATTGTTTGGACTTTGACAGTATGGAGCACCTTGACAGCTTAACAGGTACTAAATGGTACAATACTTGGATGTACCTATGCGGTATGCACTGATGAGCGCAGTAATATGCGTAACTATACGCAGAAAAAACTCTGTATTTTTGTAAAACACCAGCCGGTGGATACTATTGTTTGGACTTTGATGGTATGGAGCACCTTGACAGATTAACAGGTACTAAATGGATCAATACTTGGATGTACCAATGCGGTATGCACTGATGAGGGCAGTAATATGTGTAACTATATGCAGAAAAAAAATTTATTTATTTTTTTTAAACAGCCGGTGAATACTATTGTTTGGACTTGCACAGTATGTAGCCCCTTGACGGATTAACACGTACAAAATGGTACAAATGCACTACAGTCCACTGAACAATCACGTATTTCTGAACAGCAGCAGGACCCAACAGTGCAGCACCACAAAAAAATACAGGGATTAAACCCTAAATTGCACTCTGTCCCACAATTCTGAGCAGCAGAAGATTTGTGGAGCAAAAAAAAAAAAAAAAACTCAATTGGGCTGAAAAATGAGGAGATAAGATGCTTCAGAAAGTTCAGGCAGCTTGGAGATCTGTATGAGGCAGCTGACAGCTATCTGCCCCTCTCTGCTGCAAAGCTCAATAACGTGAATAGGAGGTTTAGCTATCAATGATCCTTCTCAGTGTAACAGCAAAGCACTCTTCACTCCTGTCTTTCCCTAATGCTGATGTGACTAGCAGTTGCAGTGTAACGCTGTCGTATGAGCTATTCACACACACGCAGTACCGTCCTCTCTATCTGAGTGCATAGATGAACTGAAGAGAGGCAAGATGGCCGCTGATTATATAGGGGCTGTGACATCACAGGGGTCAGTGAACACTGATAGGCTGCATCTCACATGTGATTCAGGGTCAGCCCACCTACCTTCATTCCCGCCGTTCTTTCCTGCCCTCCCATAATCCCCTGCCCCATGTACTCACATGTGGATCCGCCATCTTAGGTCTCCAATAGCCTGGAACACTGTAAAATGGAGTTTAATGAAGCGATTCGCGCGATCAAATCAAATTTTTCATGAAATTCGTAACGAATTCGGGTTTGTCAACTTCGATTCGCTCATCTCTAAAAATAACAATAATCTACAAGACAGATAAGTAAGTAGCTATTGCCCATGAATTATTCATACAGTTTCAATCAGTCTCTTCAGAGGTAATCATGCCCGCAATTGAGATCCAAGACTCTAGGTACAGGTAAAGAGACCAAATTGTTACGCCGAGCGCTCCGGGTCCCCGCTCCTCCCCGGAGCGCTCGCTTCACTCTCTCCGCTGCAGCGCTCCGGTCACGTCCTCTGACCCGGGGCGCTGCGATCCCGCTGCCAGCCGGGATGCGATTCGCGATGCGGGTAGCGCCCGCTCGCGATGCGCACCCCGGCTCCCCTACCTGACTCGCTCCCCGTCTGTTCTGTCCCGGCGCGCGCGGCCCCGCTCCCTAGGGCGCGCGCGCGCCGGGTCTCTGCGATTTAAAGGGCCACTGCGCCGCTGATTGGCGCAGTGGTTCCAATTAGGGTAATCACCTGTGCACTTCCCTATATTACCTCACTTCCCTTGCACTCCCTTGCCGGATCTTGTTGCCTTAGTGCCAGTGAAAGCGTTCCTTGTGTGTTCCTTGCCTGTGTTTCCAGACCTTCTGCCGTTGCCCCTGACTACGATCCTTGCTGCCTGCCCCGACCTTCTGCTACGTCCGACCTTGCTTCTGCCTACTCCCTTGTACCGCGCCTATCTTCAGCAGCCAGAGAGGTGAGCCGTTGCTAGTGGATACGACCTGGTCACTACCGCCGCAGCAAGACCATCCCGCTTTGCGGCGGGCTCTGGTGAAAACCAGTAGTGGCTTAGAACCGGTCCACTAGCACGGTCCACGCCAATCCCTCTCTGGCACAGAGGATCCACTACCTGCCAGCCGGCATCGTGACAGTAGATCCGGCCATGGATCCCGCTGAAGTTCCTCTGCCAGTTGTCGCTGACCTCACCACGGTGGTCGCCCAGCAGTCACAACAGATAGCGCAACAAGGCCAACAGCTGTCTCAACTGACCGTTATGCTACAACAGTTACTACCACAGCTTCAGCAGTCATCTCCGCCGCCAGCTCCTGCACCTCCTCCGCAGCGAGTGGCCGCTCCTGGACTACGCCTATCCTTGCCGGATAAATTTGATGGGGACTCTAAGTTTTGCCGTGGCTTTCTTTCCCAATGTTCCCTGCATCTGGAGATGATGTCGGACCTGTTTCCCACTGAAAGGTCTAAGGTGGCTTTCGTAGTCAGCCTTCTGTCCGGAAAAGCCCTGTCATGGGCCACACCGCTCTGGGACCGCAATGACCCCGTCACTGCCTCTGTACACTCCTTCTTCTCGGAAATCCGAAGTGTCTTTGAGGAACCTGCCCGAGCCTCTTCTGCTGAGACTGCCCTGTTGAACCTGGTCCAGGGTAATTCTTCCGTTGGCGAGTATGCCGTACAATTCCGTACTCTTGCTTCAGAATTGTCCTGGAATAATGAGGCCCTCTGCGCGACCTTCAAAAAAGGCCTATCCAGCAACATTAAAGATGTTCTGGCCGCACGAGAAATTCCTGCTAATCTACATGAACTTATTCACCTAGCCACTCGCATTGACATGCGTTTTTCCGAAAGGCGTCAGGAACTCCGCCAAGATATGGACTCTGTTCGCACGAGGCGTTTCTCCTCCTCGGCTCCTCTCTCCTCTGGTCCCCTGCAATCTGTTCTTGTGCCTTCCGCCGTGGAGGCTATGCAGGTCGACCGGTCTCGCCTGACACCTCAAGAGAGGACACGACGCCGTATGGAGAACCTCTGCCTGTACTGTGCTAGTACCGAACACTTCCTGAGGGATTGTCCTATCCGTCCTCCCCGCCTGGAAAGACGTACGCTGACTCCGCACAAAGGTGAGACAGTCCTTGATGTCTACTCTGCTTCTCCACGTCTTACAGTGCCTGTGCGGATGTCTGCCTCTGCCTTCTCCTTCCCTGCTGTGGCCTTCTTGGACTCTGGATCTGCAGGAAATTTTATTTTGGCCTCTCTCGTCAACAGGTTCAACATCCCGGTGATCAGTCTCGCCAGACCCCTCTACATCAATTGTGTAAATAATGAAAGATTGGACTGTACCATACGTTTCCGCACGGAGCCCCTTCTTATGAGCATCGGATCTCATCATGAGAGGATTGAACTTTTGGTCCTCCCCAATTGCACCTCAGAAATTCTCCTTGGACTTCCCTGGCTTCAACTTCATTCCCCAACCCTGGATTGGTCCACTGGGGAGATCAAGAGTTGGGGGTCCTCTTGTTCCAAAAACTGTCTAAAACCGGTTCCCAATAACCCTTGCCGTAACTCTGTGGTTCCTCCAGTAACCGGTCTCCCTAAGGCCTATATGGACTTCGCGGATGTTTTCTGCAAAAAACAAGCTGAGACTCTACCTCCTCACAGGCCTTATGATTGCCCTATCGACCTCCTCCCGGGCACTACTCCACCCCGGGGCAGAATTTATCCTCTCTCTGCCCCAGAGACTCTTGCCATGTCCGAATACGTCCAGGAGAATCTAAAAAAGGGCTTTATCCGTAAATCCTCCTCTCCTGCCGGAGCCGGATTTTTCTTTGTGTCCAAAAAAGATGGCTCCCTACGTCCGTGCATTGACTACCGCGGTCTTAATAAAATCACGGTTAAGAACCGCTACCCCTTACCCCTCATCTCTGAACTCTTTGATCGCCTCCAAGGTGCCCACATCTTCACTAAATTGGACTTAAGAGGCGCCTATAACCTCATCCGCATCAGAGAGGGGGACGAGTGGAAAACGGCATTTAACACCAGAGATGGACACTTTGAGTATCTGGTCATGCCCTTTGGACTGTGCAATGCCCCTGCCGTCTTCCAAGACTTTGTCAATGAAATTTTTCGTGATCTGTTATACTCCTGTGTTGTTGTATATCTGGACGATATCCTAATTTTTTCTGCCAATCTAGAAGAACACCGCCAGCATGTCCGTATGGTTCTTCAGAGACTTCGTGACAACCAACTCTATGCCAAAATTGAGAAATGTCTGTTTGAATGCCAATCTCTTCCTTTTCTAGGATATTTGGTCTCTGGCCAGGGACTACAGATGGATCCAGACAAACTCTCTGCCGTCTTAGATTGGCCACGCCCCTCCGGACTCCGTGCTATCCAACGCTTTTTGGGGTTCGCCAATTATTACAGGCAATTTATTCCACATTTTTCTACCATTGTGGCTCCTATCGTGGCTTTAACCAAAAAAAGTGCTGATCCCAAGTCCTGGCCTCCTCAAGCAGAAGACGCCTTTAAACGACTCAAGTCTGCCTTTTCTTCGGCTCCCGTGCTCTCCAGACCTGACCCTTCCAAACCCTTCCTATTGGAGGTTGATGCCTCCTCAGTGGGAGCTGGAGCTGTTCTTCTACAAAAAAATTCTTCCGGGCATGCTGTCACTTGTGGTTTTTTCTCTAGGACCTTCTCTCCAGCGGAGAGGAACTACTCCATCGGGGATCGAGAGCTTCTAGCCATTAAATTAGCACTTGAGGAATGGAGGCATCTACTGGAGGGATCAAGATTTCCTGTTATTATCTACACCGACCACAAGAACCTCTCCTACCTCCAGTCTGCCCAACGGCTGAATCCTCGCCAGGCCCGGTGGTCTCTGTTCTTTGCCCGATTTAATTTTGAGATTCACTTTCGTCCTGCCGATAAGAACATTAGGGCCGATGCTCTCTCTCGTTCCTCGGATGCCTCAGAAGTTGATCTCCCTCCGCAACACATCATTCCACCTGACTGCCTGATCTCCACTTCTCCTGCCTCCATCAGGCAGACTCCTCCAGGAAAGACCTTTGTTTCTCCACGCCAACGCCTCGGAATCCTCAAATGGGGTCACTCCTCCCATCTCGCAGGTCATGCGGGCATCAAGAAATCTGTGCAACTCATCTCCCGCTTCTATTGGTGGCCGACTCTGGAGACGGATGTTGGGGACTTTGTGCGAGCCTGCACTATCTGTGCCCGGGATAAGACTCCTCGCCAGAAGCCCGCTGGTTTTCTTCATCCTCTGCCTGTCCCCGAACAGCCTTGGTCTCTGATTGGTATGGATTTTATTACTGATTTACCCCCTTCCCGTGGCAACACTGTTATTTGGGTGGTCGTTGATCGATTCTCCAAAATGGCACATTTCATCCCTCTTCCTGGTCTTCCTTCTGCGCCTCAGTTGGCTAAACAATTTTTTGTACACATTTTTCGTCTTCACGGGTTGCCTACGCAGATTGTCTCGGATAGAGGTGTCCAATTCGTGTCTAAATTCTGGAGGGCTCTCTGTAAACAACTCAAGATTAAATTAAATTTTTCCTCTGCATATCATCCCCAGTCCAATGGACAAGTAGAAAGAATTAACCAGATCTTGGGTGATTATTTGCGACATTTTGTTTCCTCCCGCCAGGATGACTGGGCAGATCTCCTTCCATGGGCCGAATTCTCGTATAACTTCAGGGTCTCTGAATCTTCCTCCAAATCCCCATTTTTCGTGGTGTACGGCCGTCACCCTCTTCCCCCCCTCCCTACCCCCTTGCCCTCTGGTCTGCCCGCTGTGGATGAAATTTCTCGTGACCTTTCCATTATATGGAGAGAGACCCAAAATTCTCTCTTACAGGCTTCTTCACGCATGAAGAGGTTCGCGGATAAGAAAAGAAGAGCTCCCCCCGTTTTTTCCCCTGGAGACAAGGTATGGCTCTCCGCTAAATATGTCCGCTTCCGTGTCCCTAGCTACAAGTTGGGACCACGCTATCTTGGTCCTTTCAAAATTTTGTGCCAAATTAATCCTGTCTCTTATAAACTTCTTCTTCCCCCTTCTCTTCGTATCCCTAATGCCTTTCACGTCTCTCTTCTCAAACCACTCATCCTCAACCGTTTTTCTCCCAAATCTGTTCCTCCCACTCCTGTTTCCGGCTCCTCGGACGTCTTCTCGGTCAAGGAAATTTTGGCTGCCAAAAAGGTCAGAGGGAAAAATTTTTTTTTAGTAGACTGGGAGGGTTGTGGTCCTGAAGAGAGATCCTGGGAACCTGAGGACAACATCCTTGACAAAAGTCTGCTCCTCAGGTTCTCAGGCTCCAAGAAGAGGGGGAGACCCAAGGGGGGGGGTACTGTTACGCCGAGCGCTCCGGGTCCCCGCTCCTCCCCGGAGCGCTCGCTTCACTCTCTCCGCTGCAGCGCTCCGGTCACGTCCTCTGACCCGGGGCGCTGCGATCCCGCTGCCAGCCGGGATGCGATTCGCGATGCGGGTAGCGCCCGCTCGCGATGCGCACCCCGGCTCCCCTACCTGACTCGCTCCCCGTCTGTTCTGTCCCGGCGCGCGCGGCCCCGCTCCCTAGGGCGCGCGCGCGCCGGGTCTCTGCGATTTAAAGGGCCACTGCGCCGCTGATTGGCGCAGTGGTTCCAATTAGGGTAATCACCTGTGCACTTCCCTATATTACCTCACTTCCCTTGCACTCCCTTGCCGGATCTTGTTGCCTTAGTGCCAGTGAAAGCGTTCCTTGTGTGTTCCTTGCCTGTGTTTCCAGACCTTCTGCCGTTGCCCCTGACTACGATCCTTGCTGCCTGCCCCGACCTTCTGCTACGTCCGACCTTGCTTCTGCCTACTCCCTTGTACCGCGCCTATCTTCAGCAGCCAGAGAGGTGAGCCGTTGCTAGTGGATACGACCTGGTCACTACCGCCGCAGCAAGACCATCCCGCTTTGCGGCGGGCTCTGGTGAAAACCAGTAGTGGCTTAGAACCGGTCCACTAGCACGGTCCACGCCAATCCCTCTCTGGCACAGAGGATCCACTACCTGCCAGCCGGCATCGTGACACAAATACTGAGTCCCGTTAGATGGGGGACCAATCAGTACAAGACCGTAGCCCTTAAAAGGAGGGAAAGGTATTAGATGATGACACACCACCAGAGCAAAAATAGTCCCTAGTTACTATGAGCAAGATTGCAGATTGATGAAAGAAATATTCCCGAATTGGCCGGCAGCAAGATAGAAGCAACACACATCAAAGACCAAGCTGTGGTAAGCTTATTCCATAATGTTGAGTCCAGAGACAAAATCTCCTGCAAAAAATAATAAAAATTATGGGACAAAATTGAAAAGAAAAAAATTGCACTTTTTGGTAAAAATGACATCTCATATTAATTCTATAGGTCTATACAGTTACAAAGATACCCAATTTATGTAGGTTTTATTTTATTTTATTTTACTACTAAAAAAAAGATTATAACTACATGCACTAAAGTTAGTATGTTTAAAATTGTCATATTCTGACCCCTATAACTTATTTATTTTTCCGTATATGGGGATGTCTGAGGGATCATTTTTTGCGCTGTGGTCTGTAGCTTTAATTTTGTATTAATGGGACTTTTTGATCGCTGTATACGTCAGTATCTTTTTACATACACACCATTGACCATGCGGTTTAATTAATGTTATGTTTTTACAGTTCGGACATTTACGGCATGCAGCAATATCACATGTTTTTACACCTTTTTTTTTGCCCCCATAGGGGACTATAACATGCAATCCTTTGATTGCATACACTGGTCAATGCTTTGCCATAGCATTGATCAGTGTTATCTTTGTTCCATTGCTCCAGCCTGCAGAGATCGGACAGTGAGGAGGCAGGTAAGGGCCCTCCCACCATCCTTCTAAGCTGTTTGGGACACCGTGGTGGTCCCAATCAGCTCCGCTGAGTTGCCGGTAATTATTATTTTTTTATTTTTTATTTTAGACACCACAATCAACTTTGATCTCGGCATCTAAAGGGTTAATGCCAGGCATCACCACGATCGGTGATGTCCTGCATTAGACACAGGTCCTGACTGTTGATAGCCACTGGGACTACTCCCCTATGGTACGGGGTCAGCTCGTGACCCAGCATCATAGCAGGGGAGTGTCCTTAACCTCTTGGGGACGAAGGGCGTACAGGTACGCCCTTGCTCCCTGCTACTTAACCTCTTCAGGACATACGGCGTATGGATACGCCCTGCATTCCGAGTCCTTAAGGACCGAGGGCGTATCCATACGCCCGTGGGAAATCCGGCTCCCACCGCTAGCCGGAGGGGCGCCGGAGCCGGATGCCTGCTGAAATCGTTCAGCAGGCATCCCGGCATATCGCCCAGGGGGGTCATTATGTCCCCCCATGTCGGCGATCGCAGCACATCGCTCATCAATTCAGATGAGCGATGCGCTGCGATTCCGTTCCCCGCCGCTCGCCGGGCGGGGATCGGAGCCGGATGTCTGCTGATTTCTATCAGCAGACATCCCGGCAGTGTGCCGGAGGAGGTCCGGAGGACCTCCTATACCGGCGATCGCTGCAGGACGCCGGTAACTACTAACCGGCGTTCTGCAGCGGTTCCGGGTCCTCAGGGTCACGTGTGACCCTGTTACCCGGATATAGATGGTGACTGGTGGTGTAGTATACACCACCAATCACCATCCTTGCTGTACTGGGGGCTGGCATTGTGGCCACCCCCCTCAGTACAGTTATGATTGGGTGGCCAAAGTGGCCACACCAATCACAATGTAATAGGAGGGGATGGTGGGGGCTAGGAGCACGTTGCTCCGTTCTGCCCACCATTCCACAGAGATCTGGTGTGCAAGACGGAGCCCCGTGCTGCCCACCATCCCCTCAGTAAAAAAAAGTGCCCCTTGCCCCCTTTCTGTGGCCCCTTGGCACAGAAATCCCCAGTGATAGCTTTAGATTTAGGTAGGGACAGGTTAGGGTTAAAAAAAAAAAAGTTTTTTTTTTTCTTTTTTCGGCGTACCTCAGTGGGTGTCCGTGGGTCCGTAGCACCTTTAGCTGCGTGACCCCGGCCCGCCAGCCTTTTTTTTTTGGGCGCAGATCTTTTTTTTTCTTTTTTCCCTAAGCGTGTGTGCGGACCCTTTTAGTTATAAAAGAGCGGTCCGCCACCGTTTGTTAAAGGCCACCCGCCGCTGATCAGTCCCGTAGTACTGATCAGCGTTTTTTTTTGTGGTGCCGGCGCTTTTTTACGCGTTTTCTAGCGCTTTTTTTGCACCCATAGGCGGTCCGTGCCACCAGTAGCAGGCGTGTACTGTGTGGCCGGACCTTACCTGTGTGTGCGGCGTGCCTCACCGCTGTCAGTGATTTATCACTGATCAGCGTTTTTTTTGTGGTAAAGGCACTTTTTTCGGTTAACGCATATTTTTTTTGCACCCATAGGCGGTCCGTGCCACCAGTAGCAGGCGTGTACTGTGTGGACGGACCGTACCTGTGTGTGCAGCCTGTCCCACCGCTGTCGGTGATTTATCACTGATCAGCGTTTTTTTTTTTGTTCAGGCGGGTGCATTTTTTTCCGGGGTTAAGCGTTTTTTATTTTATTTTTCGGGTTTTTTGTGTGGGGGTCTGAGTACAAGCCACCAGCCACTGTTCTGGGCTGAGTGGCCGGACCCCCCTCTGACTTCTGCGCCCCCTGCCGCCACAAGCGCTAATCAGTGCGCACACCACTGATTAGATAAACGCTTATTTTTTTGGCGCAGGGTTTTTTTTTGCGCTAGAAGTCCCCCTTTTTTTTTTAAAAGTCCCCTTTTTATTTTATATTTTTTTCTGTTAGGGCGGGTTAGTTTAGTTAGGTTAGGCTAGGGCGGGTTAGGGAGGTAGTATCGCACCACACCACACGCAGCACACACACCAATAAAGTTTCTCCCCCCACACACACACACACCCGTATCCCCATTAGAGTAGGGAAATGTCCCGCAGAGCGTTTTCGGCGGAGGAGGCATATGCCATAATTGCCTCCGACACAGAGAGCGGCTCAGAGGACGATGAAGACCCCACCTTCCTTATTTCATCGTCCTCCTTATCATCTAGTTCTGATGATGAGCCACCAAGGCGGCGGAGATGCCGCCGTGCGGTGCCGCAAACCTCCTCTGCCCTTGACCCTGTGCCCCATGCTAGTATGAGTCCCCCTGGCGCTCATACTAGTGAAGCCCCCCTGCCAAGGTCACTGGTACCTCGTACCGGAGAACTTGTCTGGGCTGAGCCAGCGGACCACGAGCCCGTGATTCCTGAGTTTGTTGGCGACTCAGGAATCAAGATTAACATCGCCGGGTTCACTGAAAAGGACTTTTTCGGTCATTTTTTCAGTGACGACTTTGTTAATCTAATGGTTACACAGACGAATCTGTACGCCCAACAGTTCATCGCCGCTAACCCGGGCTCACTTTTAGCTAGACCCGGCGGCTGGACTCCAGTCGATGCAGCCGAAATGAGGACCTTTTGGGGCCTCGTGCTGCATATGGGTCTAGTTAAAAAACCCAGTGTCAGGCAATATTGGAGTGGGGACGTCTTTTACCAGACACCCCTCTACAGTATGGCCATGGCACGTTCCCGGTTCGAGGCCATTCGGAGATGTTTGCATTATGCTGATAATGCGGCATGTCCCCCCCGAACTGATCCCGCGTATGACCGCCTGTATAAAATCAGGCCGGTCATCAATCACTTCGGGGCCAGATTTTGGGAGGCCTATGTCCCTGGAAGGGAGGTCGCTATTGATGAGTCGCTCATCAGCTTTAAGGGGAGACTCAGCTTCCGGCAATACATCCCTACCAAGCGAGCGCGGTATGGCGTGAAGATGTATAAACTTTGCGAGAGTACCTCCGGGTACACTTGCAAGTTTATAGTGTATGAGGGACGAGATTCCTGCATTGAACCCCCAGATTGTTCCCCCACTCTGGGTGTTAGCGGGAAAATCGTTTGGGGCCTTTTGCACCCATTGCTAGATAAAGGTTACCACCTTTACGTGGATAACTTATACTATTAGATAACTTATATATACTTATATACTATTAGATAACTAGATAACTTATACTAGTATCCCTCTCTTCACATCCCTCGCCGCCAGATCCACGCTCGCTTGTGGGACAGTCCGGAAGAATCAAAGAGGCCTTCCTTCCCATCCCCTGCAGACTCCTATCCCCCGGGGTGAGTCCCGTGCCCTCACCCATGATAACCTGTTGTTGGTCCGGTATAAGGACAAGAGGGATGTCCTTATGCTCACCACAATTCATGGGAATGGCAGCACCCCTGTCCCTGTGCGAGGTACAGTGGGATCGGTCCTCAAGCCCGATTGTATTCTGGACTACAATCAGTATATGGGAGGAGTTGATCTTTCTGATCAAGTCCTCAAGCCATATAATGCCATGCGGAAAACAAAGATATGGTACAAAAAAGTTGCGGTCTACATGGTACAGGTTGCCATGTACAACTCTTTTGTACTGTACAAGAACGCTGGCAACACAGGGACATACCTGGAGTTCCAAGAGGAAGTTCTAAAGGCCCTCATCTATGGTGACCGCCAAAGAGCGGGTCAGAGCACCTCTGGAACTTCAGGTCCCCGGATCGTCCCCGGCCAACACTTTCCAGGTGTGATCCCCCACACTGGAAAGAAGGGACGATCTCAGAAGAAATGCAGAGTGTGTCGCAAGAGGGGGATTCGGAAGGACACCACCACTCAATGCGACACTTGCCCCGATCATCCGGGCCTCTGCATAGGCTGCTTCAGGGAGTATCACACTTCCATGGAGTACTAAATTTTCCGTCATTTGCCCTAATTTTCATTACCCACAATTCGACTCCAATGTACCAGTCCAGGGTACATTGTCTTCAAAATTTTATACCAAACCCCCCCCCCCCCCCCCCAAAAAAAAAAAATAACCTTTTTCTCAATACCCCCAATATCTTTTTTTTTTTCTTCCCCCTAAAAAATGGGTCATGGGACACAGAGTCAACAGCATTGGAGGTTTGCAGTTGCCTCAAATGCGCAACGCTCTCTCTCCCCACCTGAGCGGGTTGCGCATTTGAGGTAACAGAATAGGGACGGCCCCACACATCCCCTTCCCAGAATGATGATTCAGAGTATAGGGTTTGGGGCGGGCATCCTTTTTACTTTTGGCTGTACTCTGGGTCATCATTCTGGGAAAATAATTGGCATATCAGTTCTAAAATTGCAATTTTCTTCCCCCCATAGTACACTTCATCCATTCCTGGAAAATAAATGAAGGGAACACCCATCTGTTCCAAATCTCCACTTCACCCTATACACCTTCCCTAGGGGGTGTACTGTTTGTAATAATCTCACATATGGGTGTTCCTTTCTTGTATTTTCCTCTGAATGTATGTAACTGTTAGGTCCGTAACAAACATCCGCCTCAAATGTGAAGAGTTCTCGCTGAGCTCTGTCGTATTTCCAGGCGACAATTCAGAGTCACATGTTAGTTGTTCCCAAAAAGATGAAGCAGAGCATAGGTTTAAAATTGCAATTTTCAAAAGCTACCCTTCATCCATTCCTGGAAAATAAATATAGGAAACACCTGTGCGTTAGAGATGTCCTCTTTACCCCTATACCCATTCCTCAGGGTGGGTACTTTCTGTAATGGTGTCACATGTGGGTGTTTCATTTTTGTATTTTCCTCGGAATGTATGTAACCGTCAGCTACTGATATGCCATAGGCCACAAATACAAAGTGACCTCTATGACTTCTGAGCCTTGTTGTGCGCCCGCTCAGCACGTTACCCCATATGTGGATGGATTTTTATAGTCAGGGGAAAAAGCCCTCCAAAATTTGTAACCCAATTCCTCATATTACCCCTTGTGAAAATGTTAAAAATTGGGTAACCCCAGCATTTTAGTGTAAAAAAATCAAATTTTTCAATTTAGGCCCACTTTTCAAAAAACCTGTGAGGTGTAAGAACTTACTGTAACACTGTTACGTTCCCCGAGGGGTCTAGTTTCCAAAATGTAATGCCATGTGGTTTTTTTTCTGCTGTCCTGGCACCAAAGGGGCTTCCTAAATGAGGCATGCCCCCAGAGCAAAATTTGCTTCCAAAAAGCCAAAATGTGACTCCTTCTCTTCTGAGACCTGTAGTGCGCCAACAGAGCACTTTTTACCCCCATATGGGGTGTTTTCTGAATCGGGAGAAATTGGGCTTCAAATTTTGGGGGGTATTTTCTGCTATTACCCTTTTCAAAAATGTAAAATATTTGGGAAAACAAGCATTTTAGGTAAAAATTTTAAATTTTTTTTTACATTTGCAAAAGTCATGAAACCCCTGTGGGGTATTAAGGTTCACTTTACCCCTTGTCATGTTCCCCAAGGGGTCTAGTTTCCAAAATGGTATGCCATGTGTTTTTTTTTTGCTGTCCTGGCACCATAGGGGCTTCCTAAATGCGGCATGCCCCCAGAGCAAAATTTGCTTCCAAAAAGCCAAATGTGACTCCTTCTCTTCTGAGACCTGTAGTGCGCCAGCAGAGCACTTTTTACCCCCATATGGGGTGTTTTCTGAATCGGGAGAAATTGGGCTTCAAATTTTGGGGGGCATTTTCTGCTATTACCCTTTTCAAAAATGTAAAATTTTTGGGAAAACAAGCATTATAGGTAAAAATTTTAATTTTTTTTTTACATTTGCAAAAGTCATGAAACCCCTGTGGGGTATTAAGGTTCACTTTACCCCTTGTTATGTTCCCCAAGGGGTCTAGTTTCCAAAATGGTATGCCATATGGTTTTTTTTTGCTGTCCTGGCACCATAGGGGCTTCCTAAATGCGGCATGCCCCCAGAGCAAAATTTGCTTCCAAAAAGCCAAATGTGACTCCTTCTCTTCTGATACCTGTAGTGCGCCAGCAGAGCACTTTTTACCCCCATATGGGGTGTTTTCTGAATCGGGAGAAATTGGGCTTCAAATTTTGGGGGGTATTTTCTGCTATTACCCTTTTCAAAAATGTAAAATTTTTGGGAAAACAAGCATTTTAGGTAAAAAATTTTACTTTTTTTTTACATTTGCAAAAGTCATGAAACCCCTGTGGGGTATTAAGGTTCACTTTACCCCTTGTTATGTTCCCCAAGGGGTCTAGTTTCCAAAATGGTATGCCATATGTTTTTTTTTTTGCTGTCCTGGCACCATAGGGGCTTCCTAAATGCGGCATGCCCCCAGAGCAAAATTTGCTTCCAAAAAGCCAAATGTGACTCCTTCTCTTCTGATACCTGTAGTGCGCCAGCAGAGCACTTTTTACCCCCATATGGGGTGTTTTCTGAATCGGGAGAAATTGGGCTTCAAATTTTGGGGGGTATTTTCTGCTATTACCCTTTTCAAAAATGTAAAATTTTGGGGAAAACAAGCATTTTAGGTAAATTATTTTTTTTTTTTTACATTTGCAAAAGTCATGAAACCCCTGTGGGGTATTAAGGTTCACTTTACCCCTTGTTATGTTCCCCAATGGGTCTAGTTTCCAAAATGGTATGCCATGTGATATTTTTTTGCTGGTTTGACACCCTAGGGGCTTCCTAAAGGTGACATGCCCCCCAAAAACCATTTCAGAAAAATGTTCTCTCCAAAATCCCCTTGTCGCTCCTTCGCTTCTGAGCCCTCTACTGCGTCCGCCGAACAATTAACATAGACATATGAGGTATGTGCTTACTCAAGAGAAATTGGGCTACAATTACAATACAAGTAAAAATTTTCTCCTTTTACCTCTTGCAAAAATTCCAAATTGGGTCTACAAGAACATGCGAGTGTAAAAAACGAAGATTTTGAATTTGCTCCTTCAGATTGCTGCTATTCCTGTGAAACACCTAAAGGGTTAAAACACTGACTGAATGTCATTTTGAATACTTTGGGGGGTGTAGTTTTTATAATGGGGTCTTTCATGGGGTATTTCTAATATGAAGACCCTTCAAATCCACTTCAAACCTGAACTGGTCTCTGAAAAATAGCGAGTTTGAAAATTTTGTGAAAAATTGGAAAATTGCTGCTGAACTTTGAAGCCCTCTGGTGTCTTCCAAAAGTAAAAACTCATAAATTTTATGATGCAGAAATAAAGTAGACATATTGTATATGTGAATAATAAAAAAAAAAAATTGGAATATCCATTTTCCTTACAAGCAGAGAGCTTCAAAGTTTGAAAAATGCAAAATTTTAAATTTTTTCATGAAATTTGGGGATTTTTCACCAAGAAAGAATGCAAGTTACCACAAAATTTTACCACTATGTTAAAGTAGAATATGTCACAAAAAAACAATCTCAGAATCAGAATGATAACTAAAAGCATTCCAGAGTTATTAATGTTTAAAGTGACAGTGGTCAGATGTGCAAAAAACGCTCCGGTCCTTAAGGCCAAAATGGGCTTGGTCCTGAAGGGGTTAAGGACCAAGGGCGTACCTGTATGCCTGTGGGAATTTTGGTCCAGCCGCTCGCCGGGCTGGGACCAGAGCGGGGTGACTGCTGATATCTATTCACACCGGCGATTTGCGACTATTCCGGGTCATATCGGTCTCCAAGACACCCACGATCCCCCTGAAGGGATAGGAGTGAGATGGCAGGGGGTGAGGTGCCACCCCTCCTATCCCTGCTATTGGTCATCTAGAAGCGACGATCAATAGCAGATCGGGGGAGGGGGGTTAACTTTCGGTTTCCCTGTTCTACCCACCCACAATAAGCTGGGCAGAATGGGGAAAACAACGAGGATCGGCGCCGATGGTCCACTTACCCATCGGCGGCGGCAACGGGTGACGATCGTCGGCAGAAGAGGACGGCGATGAGGCCCCTACGGAAGCCGGTGAGTTGCCTAGCAACATCTGGAGGGCTACAGTTTGAGACCACTATACAGTGGTCTCTAAACTGCAGCCCTCCAGATGTTGCAAAACTGCTAATCCCAGCATGCCCAAACTCTCTGCATGCTGGGAGTTGCAGTTGCGTACCTCCAATTGTTGCATAACTACATCTCCCAGCATGCCCATTGGCGATCAGTACATGCTGGGAGTTGTAGTTTTACAACAGCTGGAGGCACACTGGTTGGAAAATAGTTAGGTAGGTAACAGAAAATAACTGAAGGTTTTCCAACCAGTGTGCCTCCAGCTGTTGCAAAACTAAACTTCCAGCATGCACGGTCTGTCAGTACATGCTGTTATTTGTAGTTTTGAACCAGCTGGAGGTCCCCCCCCCCCTGTGAATGTACAGGGTACATTCACACAGGCGGGTTTACATTGAGTTTCCTGCTTCAAGTTTGAGCTGCGGCAAATTTTTCGCGGCAGCGCAAACTCCTAGCGGGAAACTTACCGTAACCCGCCAGTGCGAATGTATCCTAAAAACACTACACTACACTAACACAAAATAAAGGGTAAAACACTACATATACACCCCCCTTACATTGTCCCCCCTTACATTGAGAGAGAGCAATGCGCATTTGAGGACTAAATTAGGGATTGCATAGGGGTGGACATAGAGGTATTCTACGCCAGTGATTCCCAAACAGGGTGCCTCCAGCTGTTGCTAAACTCCCAGCATGCCTGGACAGTCAGTGGCTGTCCGGAAATGCTGGGAGTTGTTGTTTTGCAACAGCTGGAGGCTTTGATTAGGAAACATTGCCGTACGATACGTTTTTCATTTTTATTGTTACCTAACTCAGTATTTTCCAACCAGTGTGCCTCCAGCTGTTGCAAAACTACAACTCCCAGCATGTGCTGATTGCCGAAAGGCTGGGAGATGTAGTTATGCAACAGCTGGAGGTACGCAACTACAACTCCTTGCATGCCGAGACAGCTGTTTGCTGTTTGGGCATGCTGGGATTTGCAGTTTTGCAACATCTGGACGGCTACAGTTTAGAGACCACTGTACAGTGATCTCCAAACTGTAGCCCTCCAGCGGTTTCAAAACTACAATTCCCAGCATTCTAGGAGTTGTACTTTTGCAACAGCTGGAGGCTCTGTTTTGGAAACACTGCCATACGATACGCTGGGAATTGTAGTTTTGAAATCGCTGCAGGGCTACAGTTTGGAGACCACTGTACAGTGGTCTCTAAACTGTAGCCGTCCAGATGTTGCAAAACTGCAAATCCCAGCATGCCCAAACAGCAAACAGCTGTCTCGGCATGCTGGGAGTTGTAGTTGCGTACCTCCAGCTGTTACATAACTACATCTCCCAGCCTTTCGGCAATCAGCACATGCTGGGAGTTGTAGTTTTGCAACAGCTGGAGGCACACTGGTTGGAAAATACTGAGTTAGGTAACAATAAAAATGAAAAACGTATCGTACGGCAGTGTTTCCAAATCAAAGCCTCCAGCTGTTGCAAAACAACAACTCCCAGCATTTCCGGACAGCCACTGACTGTCCAGGCATGCTGGAAGTTTAGCAACAGCTGGAGGCAACCTGTTTGGGAATCACTGGCGTAGAATACCTCTATGTCCACCCCTATGCAATCCCTAATTTAGTCCTCAAATGCGCATTGCTCTCTCTCACCTCGAAGCCCTGTCGTATTTCAAGGAAACAGTTAAGGGCCACATATGGGGTATTTCCGTACTCGGGAGAAATTGCACTACAAATTTTGAGGGGCTTTACTCCTTTTACCCCTTATGAAAAGTAAAAGTTGGGGGCTACACCAGGCTGTTAGTGTAAAAAAATAAAAAATTGTCACACTAACATGCTGGTGTTGCCCCATACTTTTTATTTTCACAAGCGGTAAAAGGGAAGAAAAAAAAAATTTGTAAGGCAATTTCTCCTGAGTACGGACATACCCCGTATGTGTGCGTAACATGCTCTGCGGGCGCACAAGAAGGCTCAGGATTGAGAGCGCACTATATACATTTGAGGCCTAAATTGGTGATTTGCACAGGGTGTAAAGTCCTTGCGCACTACAATGCTCAGAAGAGAAGGAGCGACATTGGGATTTTGGAGAGAAAATTTGCCAGGAATTGGAGTCCATGTGTGTTTACCCACAGGTAAACAGGTGTCTGACAGATTTTTGGAACAGTGGTCCGTGAAAATAAAAAAAAATTTTTTTCACTTGCACAGCCCACTGTTCCAAAGATCTGTCAAACGCTAGTGGGGTGTAAATACTCACTGCACCCCTTATTAAATTCTGTGAGGGGTGTAGTTTCCAAAATGAGGTCACATGTGTGGGGGTCCACTGTTCTGGCACCACGGGGGGCTTTGTAAATGCACATGGAACCTGACTTCCATTTCAAACAAATTCTCTCTAAAAGCTCAATGGCGGTCCTCCGCTTCTGAGCATTGTAGCAGAGCACTTGATGACCACACATGGGGTATTTCCATACTCAGAAGAAATGGGTTTACAAATTTTGGGGTCATTTTCTCCTATTACCCCTTGTAAAAATGTAAAATTTGGGGAAAACCCAGCATTTTAGTGAAAATATTTTTTTTTTTATTTGTATATCGCACTTTAACAAAAAGTCGTCTAACACCTGTGAGGTGTTAAGGCTCACTGTACTCCTTGTTATGTTCCTTGAGGAGTGTAGTTTCCAAAATAGTATGCCATGTGTTTTTTTGTTTTGTTTTTTTTTTTTGCTGTTCTGGCACCATAGGGGCTTCCTAAATGCGACATGCCCCCCCAAAAACCATTTCAGCAAAATTTGCTTTACATAAGCCAAATGTGACTCCTTCTCTTCTGAGCATTGTAGTTCGCCCACAGAACATTTTATGTCCTAACATGGGGTATTTACATACTCAGAAGAGATGGGGTTAACATTTTTGGGGGGCAATTTTCTCCCATTACCCTTTGTAAAAATTGTAAATTTGTGAAAAAAACTGCACTTCAGTGAAACAAAAATGCTTTTCATTTACACATCTGACTTAACGAAAAGTCATCAAACACATGTGAGGTGTTAAGGCTCACTGGACCCCTTGTTACGTGCCTTGAGGGGTGTAGTTTCCAAAATGGTATGCCATGTGGGGGGGGGGGGGGGGAGTTCTGCTGTTCTGTCCCCAAAAACCATTTCAAAAAAATTTGCTTTCCAAAAGCCCAATGTCGCTCCCTCCCTTTTGAGCCCTCTAGTGCACCCACAGATCACTTTACATCCCCATATGAGGTATTTCCTTACTCAAGAGAAATGGGGTTTAAAATTTTGCAGGACATTTTCACCTATTACCCCTTGTGAAAATGAAAAATTTCGGGTAATATCAGCATTTTAGTAAAAAAAAAAAATGTTTTCATTTTCACGTCCAACTTTAACGCAAAGTCGTCAAACACTTGTGGGGTGTTAAGGCTCACTGCACCCCTTGTTACGTTCCTTGAGGGGTGTAGTTTCCCAAATAGTATGCCATGTGGGGTGTTTTTCGCTGTTCTGGCACCATGGGGGCTTCCTAAATGAGACATGCCCCTCAAAAACCATTTCAGCAAAATTCGCTCTCCAAAATCCCATTGTCTCTCCTTCTCTTCTGAGCCCTCTAGTGAGCCCACAAAGCACCTATGAGGTATTTCCTTACTCGAGAGAAATTGGGTTACATATTTTTTCTCCTTTTACACCTTGTAAAAATAGAAAATATGGGTCTACAAGAATATGTTAGTGTAAAAAAAAAAGATTTTGAATTTTTGCCTCCACTTTGCTGCTATTCCTGTGAAACACCTAAAAGGTTAAAAAAAATTCTGAATGTCATCTTGAATACGTTGAGGGGTGCAGTTTTCATAATGAGGTCCATTATGGGGTATTTGTAACATAAAGACCCTCAAATTCACTTCAAAACTGAACTGGTCCCTGAAAAATTCAGATTTTGAAATTTACTTGAAAAATTGCTGCTATACTTTGAAGCCTTCTTTTTTTTTACTAAAATGCAGTTTTTCCCCTAAATTTTACATTTTTACAAGGGGTAATAGGAAAAAATAACCCCCAAAATTTGTAACCCCATTTCTTCTGAGTATGGAAATACCCCATGTTAGGACGTAAAATGCTCTGCTGGCGAATTACAATGCTCAGAAGAGGAGGAGCGCTATTGAGCTTTTGGAAAGAGAATTAGTTAGGAATGGTAGTCAGGGTCCAGGTGTGTTTACAAAGCCCCCCGTGGTGCCAGAACAGTGGACCCCCCCCACATGTGACCCCATTTTGGAAACTACACCCCTCACAGAATTTAATAAGGGGTGCAGTGAGTATTTACACCCCACAGATCTTTGGAACAGTGGGCTGTGCAAATGAAAAATTTAATTTTTCATTTTTACGGACCACTGTTCCAAAAATCTGTCAGACACCTGTGGGGCGTAAATTCTCAATGTACCCCTTATTACATTACGTGAGGGGTGTAGTTTCCAAAATGGGGTCACATATGTCGGGGGTCCATTGTTCTGGCTCTATGGGGGCTTTGTAAACACATGTGGCCTTCAATGCCGGACAAATTTTCTCTACAAAATGCCAATGGCACTCCTTCTCTTCTGAGCATTGTAGTGCGCCTGCAGAGCACTTTAAATTCACACATGGGGTATGTTCTTACTCAGAAGAGATGGGGTTACAAATTTGGGGGGCTTTTTTCCTATTTTCCCTTGTGAAAATGAAAAATTTAGGGTAACACCAGCATTTTAGTGAAAAAATATAATTTTTTTCATTTTCCCATCCAACTTTAATGAAAATTCGTCAAACACCTGTGGGGTGTTCAGGCTCACTATACCCCTTGTTACGTTCGGTGAGGGGTGTAGTTTCCAAAATGGGATCACATGTGGGTATTATTTTTTTTTTTGCGTTTGTCAGAACCGCTGTAAAATCAGCCACCCCTGTGCAAATCACCAATTTAGGCCTCAAATGTACATGGTGCGCTCTCATTCCTGTTCCTTGTTGTGTGCCCGCAGAGCATTTTACGCCCACATCTGGGGTATTTCCGTACTCAGGAGAAATTGCGTTACAAATTTTGGGGGTCATTTTTTCCTTTTACCTCTTGTGGAAATAAAAAGTATGGGGCAATGCCAGCATGTTAGTGTAAATTTTTTTTATTTTTTTACACTAACAGGCTGGTGTAGCCCCCAACTTTTCCTTTTCACAAGCGGTAAAAGGAAAAAAAGACCCCCAAACTTTGTAGTGCAATTTCTCACGAGTACGGCGATACCCCATATGTGGCCCTTAACTGTTTCCTTGAAATACGACAGGGCTCCGAAGTAAGAGAGCACCATGCGCATTTGAGGACTAAATTAGGGATTGCATAGGGGTGGACATAGGGGTATTCTACGCCAGTGATTCCCAAACAGGGTGCCTCCAGCTTTTGCTAAACTCCCAGCATGCCTGGACAGTCAGTGGCTGTCCAGAAATGCTGGGAGCTGTTGTTTTGCAACAGCTGGAGTCTCCTTTTTGGAAACCCTGCCGTACAAGACGTTTTAAATTGTTTATTGGGGGGGGGGGGGGGGACAGTGTAAGGGGGTGTATATGTAGTGTTTTACCCTTTATTATGTGTTAGTGTAGTGTATTGTTTTTAGGGTACGTTCACACTGGCGTGTTACAGTGAATTTCCCGCTAGGAGTTTGCGCTGTGGCGAAAAATTTGCCGCAGCCCAAACTTGAAGCCTTAAATTTACTGTAAACCCGCCCGTGTGAATGTACCCTGTACGTTCACATGGGGGGGCAAACCTTCAGCTGTTTCAAAACTACAACTCCCAGCATGTACTGACAGACCGTGCATGCTGGGAGTTGTACTTTTGCAACAGCTGGAGGCACACTGGTTGGAAAACCTTCAGTTAGGTTCTGTTACCTAAATCAATATTTTCCAACCAGTGTGCCTCCAGCTGTTGCAAAACTACAACTCCCAGCATGTACCAATCAACGAAGGGCATGCTGGGAGATGTAGTTATGCAACAGCTGGAGAGCTACAACTCCCAGCATGCCGAGACAGCTGTTTGCTTTCTGGGCATGCTGGGAATTGCAGTTTTGCAACATCTGGAGAGCTACAGTTTTTAGACCACTGCACAGTGATCTCCAAACTGTGGACCTCCAGATGTTGCAAAACTACAACTCCCAGCATGCCTAGACAACAAACATGTGGGCATGCTAGGAGTTGTAGTTTTGCAACATCTGGAGGGATATAGTTTAGAGACCACTGTATAGTGGTCTCAAACTGCAGCCCTCCAGCTGTTGCAAAACTACATATTCCAGCATGCCCAAACAGCTGTCTGGGCATGCTGGGAGTTGTAGTTTTGCAACATCTGGAGGGCTACAGTTAGGGACCACGGTCTCAGACTGTAGCCCTGCAGATCAACTTACTGGCTTCCGTAGGATCCCGGCAGCCGTCCTCTTCTGACGCACGTGACGCCGCCCGCCGATCAACGTCGCCGCAGCCTCCGGATCGGTAAGTGGACGTCGGCGCCCGGTCCCCTTCAGTTCCCCATTCTGCCCCGCCTATTGTGGGTGGGCAGAACGGGGAAAACGAAAGTTAACCCCCCCGCCCCCGGGGTCGTCGCCTCTGAAGCTCAATAGCAGACCAATAGCAGGGATAGGAGGGGTGGCAACCCTGCCACCTCACTCCTATGCCTACAGGGGGATCGTGGGTGTCTTAGACAACCGCGATTCCCCTTCTTTTCCGGGCCACCGGGTCACAATAGACCCGTATGACCCGGAATCAGAGCAAATCGCAAGTGTGAATTCACTTGCGATTTGCGCCGATCGCCGACGGGGGGGGGGGGGGGGGGGGTCTGATGACCCCCCTGGGCATTTGCACGGGGTGCCTGCTGATTGATATCAGTCACCCCGGCCCGGTCCCCGCCCGGCACGCGGCAGGGACCGAAATTCCCACGGTTGTATGGATACGCCCTGGGTCCTTAAGTACCAGGACGTCAAGGCATATCCATACGCCCTAGGTCCTTAAGTGGTTAAATACGTGCTGGCCACGCCCACCGAGTGACACCATTACTAGAGGGGCGTACGCATTACGATGCATTTGACAGCACAGAACAGTTGCGGCTCGGGTGGTATACATAAAGAGTGAAGTGTCAGGTAAGTCTGACCTTGGATCACTTAAAGCAACCGCATCATTAACCCAATTCTGCCTAATATAGTATACATTTAGAAAGAGGAGAATTAGACATTGTCACAGCACCAAGGACAATGACTTCGCAACAGGGATTCCAGTTAGTAAGGGACTGTTCATAGGAGAGGTAAAGTCCAATTTTAGCCACCATGATAATGGATAGGATAATGTAAATAACCTGATGGGGCAAATAGAATACTAGCCATAGTTGTTGCTAAAGGACATTTAGGACCAAGAAAACAGTGGTAATTAAAAAAATAAAAAACACTATAATCAAAAATATAGGATTAATATTTAAATTTTATTAAGGAAGAGGGAGTAAATGGGCAAACGAGGGAGAGAAAAGGGGGGGGGGTTTGGAAGGACGAGGGCAATATTTGCTCAAATTGTTCCACGTAGGTCCCACACATTGGGAGGAGTGGGCTAATCTAAATGAATAGGGAGGAAGAGATTATTGCATGGCTCTAGAGAACCTATGATGTCCCTGGTATACCCTAAATAATAGGGCCCTGAGCATAGGCGGGGTGGCAGCCCTAAGAAGGGCGGTCCGGCACCGGAACCTCCTAGAAGCCACTAGTTGACCCTAATTAGAATGGATGACCGCTCACTCCTAACGGCTGACTACAGCCGTCCCTGACTACCTACAGGTCATCCTGTGTGGGACCAACTGGAACAATGTAGACAAAAATTTATAAAAAAACATCCATATTGAATCTGTTCGTTAAGACCTGCGGGGGTCACTGTATTAAGCCTATGTATCCAGAGACATTCTTTCTGGAGCAAGATTCTATCCAGATCCCCCTTTCTCTCAGATATAAATGCCCTTTCAATGCCAACAAATGACAATTGGTGCAAGGTACCCCCATGAAAATGATTCATGTGGTTGGCAACTGATGTGTCTCGAGAGTTCCTAAAATTCTTTTCTTAAATTCCCTACTTGTTTTTCCCACATAGAACATGGGGCAGGGACACATAGCTATATAGATTACTCCTTTTGAGGAGCAATTTATGTAGTGTGGAATGGTAAACCGTTCATGATGATGTGGTATTTTGTATGTCTTAGTAACATATTGGCAAGCCCGAAAATGGCCACATTTAAGCAGCCTTTTGTTGGTGACATGCGACCCAGCCAGTTTTGTGCTACAGAATCCGTTTGTCGAAGATGGCTGTGGACAAGCATGTCACCAAGGCTGCGGCCTCTTCTATATGTTATTTGAGGGGTATTGGTAATAATTTCCTACCTTCAGTATGTCCCAGTGTTTCGTGATAATCTGCCGCCGTATAGGGATGGAATATTTATCATACATGCCGATGATTCTGGCAGGAGGTGAATTAGTGGCAGATTCACTATTTTGTTTGGGCACCAAAAGTTCACTACGTGGTCTCATAGAGGCCTCTCTCTGAGCCTTATTCAGTACATAATCTGGATATCCTCTGTTGCGAAATCGCTGTTTCATAATTTGTTCTTTTTTGTAATCCTCGGGGCGGGAGCAATTCCTCCTGAGGCGGAGAAACTGTCCTTTTGGGATCCCCCTTTTTAGGGGGCCCGGATGACAGCTCTCCCACCTCAGGAGGTTGTTTGTAGAAGTAGCTTTATGAAAGATAGTATTTTGCAAAGTTCCATCTCTCTCCCTAATTATACTGACATCTAGAAAGTTGAGAATCCTTTCTTGTATCTCAAATGTAAAGAAAAGGCCTATGTTGTTAATATTAATCGCCTGTACCAACTGTCTGAAGGTATCTTTTGTCCCCTTCCATAGCACAAACACGTCATCGATAAATCGTAGCCATATTAAGGCATGCTCACTAAAGTGTTCCCTATCGTCTGAGAATAGGGTGGTGGCCTCCCACCAGCCCAGGGTGAGGTTTGCATAGCTGGGGGCACAGGGGCTCCCCATTGCGGTCCCCCTGAGCTGGTGGTAGACTCGGCCTTGAAATAGGAAATAGTTATGGGTAGGTACGAACTTCAATAGTTGAAGAACAAACGTGTTGTGTTCCTGGAAGGGGGCACCTCTCATATCTAGAAAATACGCTACTGCCCCTAGCCCAACATGATGGTGTATAGATGAGTAGAGGGCTTCTACGTCTATGCTAGCCATGATGGTCTCATTATCAATAATGACGCCCTCTATTCGTTGGAGCAGATCCATGGTGTCTCTCAAATATGAGGGTAAAGAGAGGACATATTGGCGTAAGATTTTATCAATGTAGATGCCCACGTTTTGCGAGATACTACCCACCCCAGACACAATGGGGCGTCCTTTCAGGGGAATAAGACCCTTATGTATTTTAGGTAATGCGTAAAACGTGGGGATCACTGGTGAAGATGGTTTCAAAAAGTCATTCTTTTTGATCAATAAGTTTCTTTAAGAGGGCCTCTTTCAAGATGTGAGGTCATGTGATAGAACCTCATAGGTATCGCGGTCATCAAGTAGTCTCTTAAACATTCTGATATGTTTTGGCTTATCTAGTAAAACAATGTTACCATCTTTATCTGCGGATTTTATGACCAATTGATCATTCCGCTGTAATTGTTTCAAAGCAAATTTTTTCTTGATGTCTAAGGTTATCTCTATGGCCTGAATACTTAGATGGTATAGTTTTAATATCTCTGAGAACAAGTTGAAGGAACACATCTATGCAAGACGTGTCCCCTATAGGTGGAAACAACTTGCTAGTTAGTTTCAGGTCACTATATG
Organism: Hyla sarda; assembly: GCF_029499605.1. Classification (NCBI taxonomy): domain Eukaryota; kingdom Metazoa; phylum Chordata; class Amphibia; order Anura; family Hylidae; genus Hyla; species Hyla sarda. The sequence goes on along the minus strand of NC_079195.1, from coordinate 159,736,659 downwards.
GACCCTGACCTGGTGTACGTTCGTTTTCGTCCAATAGTTCAACCAGTTGTCTAGTAGCTGTAAGATCCTGTTCTGTCAGACCCAAAGTTTGTAATTCTCGTTTATCCCTTAGCTTGAAAAATTTGTGCCAATTGAGGCGCCAGGCAAAGAGATGTAGATCCTTTGTCCACTCAAAGCTATCATGTTCAACCGAGGGGACAAACGACAGACCCTTAAGGAGAACCTGTGTTTGAATTTCCGTCAATGTGAAGCTAGAGGGGTTAATGACCTGAGATTGAATTGTGTCATTTGGTACGAGGCTAGAGGAATTGGTGACCTGTACTAGAGTTGCATCACTTAGTGTCTGTACTGTGGTCTGCGGGGGGGAGGGCCCCGAAGCTGATATGGGTCCCTCGGGTTCCCTTCTAAAAAAGGCGAGGAGGAGGAGGATGTGGCACCACCACATGCTCCCATTTGATTGTGATATGACCCTCTATAACCACCTCTTCCTCGTCCCCTCTTATTTTTAAGACCCTCTGTTAGCCCCTCCTCTCTGGCTCTGTGAACCTGTTTATGAATGATCAGTGTCCAAAGACGTGATGTCTGTCTCAGTGTCTTTTGCTGATATATTTTTATCAAGGACACTGTACAAACGGTTTTCCTTAAAGTCTGCCAAATCTCTGATGAATTGTTCGTGTTTTCTTTGTTTAAGTTGATATTGGTATCTCTCAATTTGATTTTGTAATTGTGTTTCTTTATTGGTGAACTCTGGATTTGTTTTAAAACGAAGTACCACCTCTTTTTGTTCTTGCAACCTGTATTTATTATACAGCCTATACTGATCTATGTGTGTATACATCAAGATTGGTGATTGTTATCCCTATTTTACATATTTCTACTGATGTACTGTATCCCCATTACTCTATGTCCCATGCTCAGATGCTGTAGTAGTCTGCCTGTTGCTGTTCCCTTTTTAATATCTTGGTTTTAACCATAGTCACTAATATATTTTTTGCTAATAAAGTCTATGCACATTTGTTTAAAGAATGATTTTGTCTCAGTGTACTCCTTTGGGTATTTGTGTTTCCCTATAGGGATGATGACAACTATGTCCTCAAAAACCCAGTCTCTGGTCAAATTTACAGCCATTGCCAAATGTATTCCTCCTCCTCCACCAAACAATAATGTGCAATAGGAAATAAAAAGAAACACCAGGCCTTTGTCTGTAAAGATTAATGATTCTAAAAACCTTTTTGTCAATTGCAGACTGTGTTACAATAGTTAAGTGTTTTGGAACTGGTTATTGTGGTATATACAGGGGGCTACTTCAGAAACAGGAGGAGAGGCAATCTTGAGGAAGATATTGCAGGTGGTGGAAACTAGGAAAATACATTCTGTACGTACTGTGGATAAAGAGGAACCAGGAACCTGATCAGTTCCTAAAAATTTTGAACAGATGAAGGTTCTGTTCTGGAAAATATTTGGGCAAAGTGTTAGATTTGCTCTGGAAAACTTATCAATACCATTCGAGGAAGAATGGGGAACTTGTTCAGTAATGGGCTAAGGATGGGCTCCATTCCACCTGTGAGTGAGTGTTGGAGAAGGTAAATACGCTGTGAAGGGAATGAGGAAAGTTATTTTTTTTTTTTTTTTAAGACAGCAGGTATGCCCTCTGAAGGAAGGAAAGTGAGTGGGATCTTGGAAGGAATCTAACATATCAATCATGTTATATTTTTTTTTTAATGAGTATTGTATTTCTATAATGATGGAAGACTTAAAGTCAAACTTCTCTTTCCTATCTCTAATGTGAGGTATGATATATGTTTAAACTTTGTTGTATAGAAAGATAGAATCTCCGATGTATAGTGCCATGTCTAAAATGGCGTTCAGGGACTAGCCAACACCCAAGCATTCCAAAAGGAGGGTCTTGTATGTTATAGACAAAGAAATGTGTAATTGAAGTAGCAGGAGATTTTGTAAATGGTTTAGTAAACTTTTACATACCGTATATACTCGAGTATAAGCCCAAGCCGACCCGAGTATAAGCCGAGACCCCTAATTTCAACCCAAAATCCCAGGAAAAGTTATTGACTCGAGTATAAGCCTAGGGTGGGAAATACATCATCCCCCCCTGTCATCATCCAGACCCCCATCATCATCCAGACCCGTCATTAACATCCTCATCATCATCACCGCCTGTCATCATCCAGACCCTCATCATCATCACCTGTCATCATCCCCTTGTCATCATTCCACACATCCCCCCTTCATCATCCCCTTGTCATCATCCCACACATCCCCCCTTCATCATCCCCTTGTCATCATCCCACACATCCCCCCTTCATCATCCCCTTGTCATCATCCCACACATCCCCCCCTTCATCATCCCCTTGTCATCATCCCCACCCCCCTTCATCATCCTCTTGACATCATCCCACACACCCCCTTCATCATCCCACCCCCCCCCTTCATCATCCCACACCCCCCCCTTCATCATCCTCTTATCATCCGCCATCAGTGGTCTTCAACCTGCGGACCTCCAGAGGTTTTAAAACTACAACTCCCAGCAAGCTTGCTGGGAGTTGTAGTTTTGAAACCTCCGGAGGTCCGCAGGTTGAAGACCACTGCGGCCTTCGACATCATCCAGCCCCCTCTTACCCCCCTTTAGTTCTGTACAGTACTCACCTCCGCTCGGCGCTGGTCCGGTCCTGCAGGGCTGTCCAGAGAGGAGGTGGTCCGGTGGAATAGTGGTTCCGGGCTGCTATCTTCACCGGGGGCGCCTCTTCTCCGCGCTTCCGGTCCGGAATAGAGGCGTTGCCTTGACAATGACGCAGAAGTACGTTGGCAATGAATGCACCTCTGCGTCGTTGTCAAGGCAACGTGACTATTCTGAGGCCGGGCCCGAAGCGCTTAGAAGAGGCCTCCCCGGTGAAGAAAGCAGCCCGGAACCAATATTCCACCGGACCACCTCCTCTCCGGACAGCCCTGCAGGACCGGACCAGCGCCGAGCGGAGGTGAGTACTGTACAGAACTAAAGGGGGGTGAGAGGGGGCTGGATGATGTCGAAGGCCGCAGTGGTCTTCAACCTGCGGACCTCCGGAGGTTTCAAAACTACAACTCCCAGCAAGCCCGGACAGCCGATGGCTGCCCGGGCTTGCTGGGAGTTGTAGTTTTGAAACCTCTGGAGGTCCGCAGGTTGAAGACCACTGCGGGTGGGGAGTTCACTCGAGTATAAGCCGAGGGGGGTGTTTTCAGCACGAAAAATCGTGCTGAAAAACTCGGCTTATACTCGCGTATATACGGTACTTTAGAAATTATGTAAAAGTTGCAAGATTAGTTGAAATTCGGGAGTATGCAATGTCTGGTTGAATAGTGGTAGCAGAATACAATTTATCTGAATACAATTTCTCAGCAAATGTGTGTTTATGTCAGTCCAGTTTGGTATATGTGTTTCCCATGTTTTGGAGTCCAAGGTTTGTATTTAATCAATAGGTCTTTAGCTGTTGTTGACATGCTTTGATTTGGGTTTTGCCCAAATCAAAGCATATCATGTCCTGAAATCATGTTTTGATACATGTGTTTATTGTTAACGGACTGGTGCCCAGTTGTCATTTTTAGGGTTCACTTCTCCCTGCACCAAAATAAGACAAGTACATTTTCTTCTCTGTTTTTCTCAGGGTTCTGTGTTAGAGCAGTAATCTTAGTTTTTACTATGAATACATTGTTTGATTTAAAAAAAAACTGACCATGAATCCAGTACATTGCTTCCTGGATTAAGGAGGGAGGGGAGGAGGATGATTCTAGACTCTCTCTTTTGTTAAATACATGACTGACACCCGTCATCAACATGACTGTCTAGAACTGATGTCACAAGAGACAGCAGGGTTCTCACAGGTAAGACATGATTAAAAACCCCACTTCAAGTTCTTTGTAGATGGGAGCAGATGTCCAGAAGATGGCAGATTCTTTACGGGGTATGCTGTAAATATATTACAAAAAGTAGTCAAAGCTGAACCACTCATACCTTATTGCCCAAGGAAAAAAGCAGAGATGGCTGCACTGACTGAGGCCTACAGACTCTCTGAGGGTAAAACCGCTAACATTTTCACAGATTTATCTGGTAGGCTTTTCTTACCTCTTCCGGCGAACCAATCAAAAATGCAGAGAGAATCAGAGTACTCATGCAGGTTCTGCTACTTCCGGAGGAGGTGGGAATTGCCATACTCAAAGCTCATAAAAAAGGAAATTCATAAGAAGAAAGAGACAATGACATGGCTGACAAAGCCACAAAAGCAGCAGCAAAGATGACTAGGGTACAGAGGCAGGATGTTTCTCTCTTGTCTTTACAAGAAGATGAGGCTGGGGATCCCACAGTACTGCAGATGCTGAAGGAGCAAGAACTGTGGTCAAAAATAGCTATGATAGCACTAACAGACCGACACTGGATAGCTCTTGTATTTTCTGTAACTACTAAGTTCACACAAGCTTGTATGACCTATGCTCTACACAATCCAGGGAGGACTGTACCAGCCCCCAAAAACATACCCAAAGTCACTCTGCCGTTTCAGAGAGTCCAGGTAGATTACATAAGCTTGAAAGTGGAAAGACTAAATGGTACACTTATAAAATAAGATCCAGAAGACCATGGAGGAGACAAGGAAGCTCTGGACAGAATGTCTCTCCCTGGCCCTCTTTTTTTTGTCAGGTTCACACCACAAAGGTCCACAGGGTTATCCCCCTATGAAATATTGTTTGGATTGTCACCCAGGACAGGATTGTTTTTTCCTCAGCAGCTACAGCAGCATTTAAACCTCATCAGTTATGTCCAGGCATTACATAAAAAGTGCATAAACAAGTGTTTGATTCTATTCCAGATGTTGATTCAGATGGTAAAGCACATGATATAGAGCCTGGAGAGTGGGTGGTGATAAAAAGACACATGAGAAAAAGTCTTGAACCCCGATTTGATGGCCCCTTCCAGGTCTTGCTGACAACTGCCACTTTGGTAAAATTGGAAGGGAAACCCAATTGGATTCACGACAGACACTGCAAGAAAGTGACCCCACCTGATATAAAATGAGGCACTCTCCATTCATCATGATCATTATTGTTGGACTGATATTTTTGTTTACACTGGACATTCTGCAGACTGGTCAATTGCTGAGCCAGACTGAGAACATATGGATATACCTGGCCAGACAAGTGCTAATTGTCTCCCACTTCTGTCTGGGCAATATACTGATTGTGAATAACCCCATATCTACATGTCTCATAGCCATACCCTCACCTGTACAGACATTAACCCCTTAAGGACTCAGGGTTTTTCCGTTTTTGCACTTTCGTTATTTCCTCCTTACCTTTTAAAAATCATAACCCTTTCAATTTTCCACCTAAAAATCCATATTATGGCTTATTTTTTGCGTCGCCAATTCTACTTTGCAGTGACATTAGTCATTTTACCCAAAAATGCACGACGAAACGGAAAAAAAAATCATTATGCGTCAAAATCGAAAAAAAATGCCATTTTGTAAATTTTGGGGGCTTCCGTTTCTACGCAGTGCATATTTCGGTAAAAATTACACCTTATCATTATTCTGTAGGTCCATACGGTTAAAATGATACCCTACTTATATAGGTTTGATTTTGTCGCACTTCTGGAAAAAATCATAACTACATGCAGGAAAATTTATATGTTTAAAAATGTCATCTTCTGACCCCTATAACTTTTTTATTTTTCCACGTACAGGGCGGTATGAGGACTCATTTTTTGCGCCGTGATCTGAAGTTTTTATCGGTATGATTTTTGTTTTGATCGGACTTTTTGATCACTTTTTATTCATTTTTTAATGGTATAAAAAGTGACCAAAATACGCTTTTTTGGACTTTGGAATTTTTTTGCGCGTACGCCATTCACCGTGCTTTTTAATTAATTATATATTTTTATAGTTCGGACATTTACGCACTCACCGATACCACATATGTTTATTTATTTTTATTTTTTACACTTTTATTTTTTTTATGGTAAAAGGGGGGTGATTCAAACTTTTATTAGGGAAGGGGTTAAATGAACTTTATTAACACTTTTTTTTTTTACTTTTTTTTTTGCAGTGTTATAGGTCCCATAGGGACCTATAAAACTGCACACACTGATCTTTTACACAGATCACAGGCGTGTATTAACACGCCTGTGATCAGTGTTATCGGCGCTTAACTGCTCCTGCCTGGATCTCAGGCACGGAGCAGTCATTCGCCGATCGGACACCGAGGAGGCAGGTAAGGGCCCTCCCGGTGTCCGGTCAGCTGTTCGGGACGCCGCGATTTCACTGCGGCGGTCCCGAACAGCCCGACTGAGCAGCCGGGTCACTTTCACTTTCACTTTAGAAGCGGCGGTCAGCTTTGACCGCTGCTTCTAAAGGGTTAATACCGCACATTGCCGCGATCGGCGATGTGTGGTATTAGCCGCGGGTCCCGGCCGTTGATGAGCGCCGGGACCGACGCGATATGATGCGGGATATAAATATACGTCCTGCGTTGTTAAGGGGTTAACAACCATCTTTAGTGCGACACACTAAAGATGGTTGTTAATGTGCTGTACGTGCTACACAAGGATAAACATGCAGAAGATCGAGACGTTACACAACATATCTTTTTATATGCAATAAATGAAGAAGTAGTAAAGGGAGGCACATACCAAAAAACACGTGTGTAAATATAAGGGTGGAAGTAGCGAGTACAAACAAAAATATGGGTCCACGTCTGAAAAGGTAAAAAACAAAGCAGTCCAACCAATATAATAAATTGTAGTCTAGTGGTGGTGCCAGGATCCAAGAAATAGGAACAAATGTGCAATAAACAAGAGAAAAGATCCAGCAACTCACCGCCGAGACGACCGAACAAGTGGAGGGACAGCGAGGAAGCAGGTGGACAGATGGATGAAACGGGAGGCTCAGAGGCCTCGGAGCCTCCCGTTTCATCCATCTGTCCACCTGCTTCCTCGCTGTGCCTCCACTTGTTCGGTCATCTCGGCGGTGTGTTGCCGGATCTTTTCTCTTGTTTATTGCACATATCTTTTTATATGCCTATTTTTGTTTGAACCAAACATTACTGACTCCAAAGATTCACAACAAGGTAGAGATAGTTACCTTTAACATATCAAAAGGTAAGCTCTGTGACGGAACCGAAAGTAACTGCACAAGGATAGTCAATAAAATGAAATCTAAAACCATAATCTTGTAGCCTAGCCACATTAGACATGTCAAGCTACCTTTAGGATAGTTCTTTTCATGTGGCAACACCTCCTACCCCTTACATCCCTGCCAACATAACGGGGGGGGGGGGACCCTGTGCACTGAGAGTGTTGAGTGTGATATTACCACAGGTCCCAGGGGTAGGGAAAGTACAGGAGTCTAGAAGAAAAAGGGTAATAATCATTCATTTAGATCCAGACTGCGATAGAAAAATTCACCCTGTTGTCCCGGTCAGAATATGTTACTTTAGCGGCTTCACTGATTGGAGCCCCAGGTCTTGCAGCATCTAATGCCCGATCAATAAGTAAGTTGGATTGTGGCATGGTAAAAAGCATTAATTACACTTCCAAAGTGCTTGAAGAAATGTTATCAGATATACAAACTAACAGAAAGGCGGTTCTGAAGAACAGAGCCGCCATAGACGTATTGCTCAAACATAATCATGGCTGTGAGGAAACAGAAGTTACAGTGCATAGTGAAAGTATTCGGGCCCCCTTGAACTTTTCAACCTTTTGCCACATTTCAGGCTTCAAACATAAAGATATAAAACTGTAATTTTTTGTGAAGAATCAACAAAATGAATTGGATATTTCAAACTTTTTTAACAAATACAAAACTGAAAAATTGAGCGTGCAAAATTATTCAGCCCCTTTACTTTCAGTGCAGCAAACTCTCTCCAGAAGTTCAGTGAGGATCTCTGAATGATCCAATGTTGACCTAAATGACTAATGATGATAACTAAAATCCACCTGTGTGTAATCTAGTCTCCTTATAAATGCACCTGCGATAGTCTCAGAGATCCGTTTAAAGCGCAGAGAGCATCATGAAGAACAAGGAACACACCAGGCAGGTCCGAGATGCTGTTGTGGAGAAGTTTAAAGCAGGATTTGGATACAAAAAGATTTCCCAAGCTTTAAACATCTCAAGGATGTGCAAGCAATGATATTGAAATGGAAGGAGTATCAGACCACTGCAAATCTACGAAGACCTGGCCGTCCCTCTAAACTTTCAGCTAATACAAGGAGAAGACTGATCAGAGATTCAGCCAAGAGGCCCATGATCACTCTAGATAAACTGCAGAGATCTACAGCTGAGGTTGGAGACTGCACAAATCTGGCCTTTATGGAAGAGGGGCAAGAAGAAAGCCATTTCTTGAAGATATTCATAAAAAGTGTTGTTTAAAGTTTGCCACAAGCTACCTGGGAGACACACCAAACATGTAGAAGAAGGTGCTCTGGTCAGATGAAACCAAAATTGAACTTTTTGGCAACAATGCAAAACGTTATGTTTGGCATAAAAGCAACACAGCTCATCACCCTGAACACACCATCCCCACTGTCAAACATGGTGGTGGCAGCATCATGGTTTGGGCCTGCTTTTCTTCAGCAGGGACAGGGAAGATGGTTAAATTGATGAGAAGATGGATGGAGCCAAATACAGGACCATTCTGGAAGAAAACCTGATGGAGCCTGCAAATGACCTGAGACTGGGACGGAGATTTGCCTTCCAACAAGACAATGATCCAAAACATAAAGCAAAATCTACAATGGATTGGTTCACAAATAAACATATCCAGGTGTTAGAATGGCCAAGTCAAAGTCCAGACCTGAATCCAATCGAGAATCTGTGGAAAGAACTGAAAACTGCTGTTCACAAATGCTCTCCATCCAACCTCACTGACCTCCAGCTGTTTTGAAAGGAGGAATGGGCAAAAATTTCAGTCTCTCGATGTGCAAAACTGATAGAGACATACCCCAAGCGACTTACAGCTGTAATCACAGCAAAAGGTGGCGCTACAAAGTATTAACTTAAGGGAGCTGAATAATTTTGCACGCCCGATTTTTCAGTTTTTTATTTGTTAAAAAAGTTTGAAATATCCAATACATTTCATCCACTTCATGATTGTGTCCCACTTGTTGTCGATTCTTCACAAAAAATTACAGTTTTATATCTTTATGTCTGAAGCCTGAAATGTGGCAAAAGTTTGAAAAGTTCAAGGGGGCGGAATACGTCCTGGCGTTTTCCGGTCCCTGCCGCGCGCCGGGCCGAGATAGGAAGCGGATGCCTGCTGAAATGCTTCAGCAGGAATCCAGGGCAAATGCCGAGGGGGGCCATGTCTGCCCCTGCGATCTGCGGCTATACCGGGCTGATCGGGTCTCTGGGACCCGACCGCCCGGTAACTTTGCATGATCCCGGTTGTCACAGACAGCCAGGACCATGCTGAAGTATAGGAGCGAGGTGGCAAGCCTGCCACCTCCTCTTATCCCCTTCGATTCTTCGGTTAGCTAACCGACCAATCGCAGGGGGGGGGCGGTTACTTCCTCCCGCCCTGCCCGGCCCCTGGAAGTCCGGAGAGAATGGGAGGAAGACCGGAGGATGCGGTGGGGGACAGGGAGTGCTGGGGCCCGGCCTTGGTACTTACCTCGTCCCTAAAGACCCGGATCCTGGCGGCGGAGACGGCGGCGGTGGCGACAGGTGAGTGGATCTTCGGCGGCGTAGCGGGACCTTTACATCAGTCCAGACCGCCGTAAAGCGATCTGGACTGCTCCATCTGGTCCCCTTACACTACAACTCCCAGCATACCCAGACAGCCCTTGGCATCTGGGCATCCTGGGAGTTGCAGGTTTGCAACATCTGGAGGTCCACAGTTTGGAGACCACTGTGCCCTTCCAGATGTTGCAAAACTACACATCCTCAGCATGCCCTTACTGTCCAGGCATGCTGGGAGTTGTAGTTCTGTAACATCTGGCCCTTCAGATGTTGCAGAACTACAACTCCCAGCATGCCTGGACAGTTTTGGCATACTGGGAGTTGTAGTTTTGCAACATCTGGAAGGGCACAGATTGGGAACCACTGTATTAGTGGTCTGCAAACTGTAGTCTTCCAGATGTTGCAAAACTACAACTCCAAGCATGCTGGGAGTTGTAGTTTGGCAACATCTGGCTCTAAAGATGTTGCCGAACTACTACTTCCAACATGCCTGAGAATGTTTGGGAGTAGTGGTTTTGCAACAACTGGAGGCACACTGGTTGGGAAACATTGTCTGTTTCCTAACTCAGTGTTTCCCAACCCGTGTGCCTCCAGCTGTTGCAAAACTATAACTCCCAGCATGCTGCACTCATAGACTGTGCATGCTGGAAGTTGTAGTTTTGCAACAGCTGGAGGTCTTCCCCCCCCCCCCCCCCCTGTGAATGTACAGGGTACATTCACATGGGCAGGGGGCTTACAGTGAGTATCAGGCTGCAAGTTTGCGATGCAGCAAATTTTGCGTGGCAGTTCAAACTCGCAGCGGGAAACTCGCTGTAATCCCGTGTGACTGTACCCTAAAAACACTACATTACACTAACACAAAATAAAATAAAAAGTAAAAAACACTACATATACACATACCCCTACACAGCCCCCCTCCCCAGAAAAACATCTGGTATGCCATTGTTTCCAAAATGGAGCCTCCAGCTGTTGCAAAACAACAACTCCCAGTATTGCCGGACAGCCGTTGACTGTCCAAGCATGCTGGGAGTTTTGCAACAGCTGGAGGCACCCTGTTTGGAAATCACTGGCGTAGAATACCCCTATGTCCACCTCTATGCAAATCCCTAATTCAGGCCTCAAATGCATATGGCGCTCTCACTTTGGAGCCCTGTTGTATTTCAAGGCAACAGTTTAGGGCCAAATATGGGAAATCGCCATACTCGGGAGAAATTGCCTAACCAATTTTGGGGGGCTTTTTCTCCTTTCACCCCTTATGAAAAGGTGAAGTTGGGGTCTACACCAGCATGTTAGTGTAAAAAAATAATTTTTTTACACTAACATGCTGGTGTTGCGCTATACTTTTCATTTTGACAAGAGGTAAAAGGGGAAAAAGCCCCCCAAAATTTGTAATGCAATTTCTCCCGACTACAGAGATACTACATATGTGGGCACAAAGTGCTCTGGGGGCGTACAACAAGGCCCAGAAGGGAGAGTGCACCATGTACATTTGAGGTGATTTGCACAGGTGTGGCTGATTGTTACAGCGGTTTAGAAAAACACAAAAAAAACCACACATGTGATCCCATTTCGGAAACTACACCCCTCACGGAATGTAATGAGGGGTGCAGTGAGAATTTACCCCCCACTGGTGTCTGACAGATCTCTGGAACAGTGGGCTGTGCAAATTAAAAATTTTGTACAGCCCACTGTTCCAAAGATCTGACAGACACCAGTGGGGGGTAAATGCTCACTGTACGTTTCTCAAGGGGTCTAGTTTCCAAAATGTTTTTTTTTTCTTTTCCGTATATACTCGAGTATAAGCCGAGTTTTTCAGCACGATTTTTCGTGCTGAAAACACCCCCCTCGGCTTATACTCGAGTGAACTCCCCCACCCGCAGTGGTCTTCAACCTGCGGACCTCCAGAGGTTTCAAAACTACAACTCCCAGCAAGCCCGGGCAGCCATCGGCTGTCCGGGCTTGCTGGGAGTTGTAGTTTTGAAACCTCCGGAGGTCCGCAGGTTGAAGACCACTGCGGCCTTCGACATCATCCAGCCCCCTCTCACCCCCCTTTAGTTCTGTACAGTACTTACCTCCGCTCGGCGCTGGTCCGGTCCTGCAGGACTGTCCGGTGAGGAGGTGGTCCGGTGGGATAGTGGTTCCGGGCTGCTATCTTCACCAGGGAGGCCTCTTCTAAGCGCTTCGGGCCCGGCCCCAGAATAGTCACGTTGCCTTGACAACGACGCAGAGGTACGTTCATTGCCAACGTACTTCTGCGTCATTGTCAAGGCAACGCCTCTATTCCGGGCCGGAAGCGCGGAGAAGAGGCGCCCCCGGTGAAGATAGCAGCCCGGAACCACTATCCCACCGGACCACCTCCTCACCGGACAGTCCTGCAGGACCGGACCAGCGCCGAGCGGAGGTGAGTACTGTACAGAACTAAAGGGGGGTGAGAGGGGGCTGGATGATGTTGAAGGCCGCAGTGGTCTTCAACCTGCGGACCTCCGGAGGTTTCAAAACTACAACTCCCAGCAAGCCCGGACAGCCGATGGCTGCCCGGGCTTGTTGGGAGTTGTAGTTTTGAAACCTCTGGAGGTCCGCAGGTTGAAGACCACTGAGGGCGGATGATGAGAAGAGGATGATGAAGGGGGGGTGTGAGATGATGACAAGGGGATGATGAAGGGGGGTGTGTGGGATGATTACTGTCACGATGCCGGCTGGCAGGTAGTGGATCCTCTGTGCCAGAGAGGGATTGGCGTGGACCGTGCTAGTGGATCGGTTCTAAGTCACTACTGGTTTTCACCAGAGCCCGCCGCAAAGCGGGATGGTCTTGCTGCGGCGGTAGTGACCAGGTCGTATCCACTAGCAACGGCTCAACCTCTCTGACTGCTGAAGATAGGCGCGGTACAAGGGAGTAGACAGAAGCAAGGTCGGACGTAGCAGAAGGTCGGGGCAGGCAGCAAGGATCGTAGTCAGGGGCAACGGCAGGAGGTCTGGAACACAGGCTAGGAACACACAAGGAACGCTTTCACTGGCACAATGGCAACAAGATCCGGCAAGGAAGTGCATGGGAGGAGGATAGATATAGTCAGGGACCAGGTGGAAGCCAATTAAGCTAATTGGGCCAGGCACCAATCATTGGTGCACTGGCCCTTTAAGTCTCAGGGAGCTGGCGCGCGCGCGCCCTAGAGAGCGGAGCCGCGCGCGCCAGCACATGACAGCAGGGGACGGGAACGGGTAAGTGACCTGGGATGCGATTCGCGAGCGGGCGCGTCCCGCTGTGCGAATCGCATCCCCAACGGCCATGACAGAGCAGCGCTCCCGGTCAGCGGGACTGACCGGGGAGCTGCAGGGAGAAAGACGCCGTGAGCGCTCTGGGGAGGAGCGGGGACCCGGAGCGCTAGGCGTAACAGTACCCCCCCCCTTAGGTCTCCCCTTCTCTTTATCCGGTAACTGCCTCCCCTGGGATGAGGACACCGGGAAAGGATGGAGGGATTCCTCAACGGCAGGCAGAACAGCAGGAGTAGGAATGGGGAGAGAGGGCAGAGGGCGAGACCTGGCACGGGGCAGTGTGACACCAGGACGAGGGCCATGCGGGGACACAGGGGCTTGCCTGATGGGACTGGGAGGGGGGGAGAGGCATTTCCTGTGGCAGGCAGAGTCCTTAATGACCTTAGGGGGACCGGATACAGGAGGAACCACAGGGTCACGGCAGGGAGTACTGGGAACCGGTTGAAGGCAGTCCTTGGAACAAGAGGGGCCCCAACTCTTGATCTCCCCAGTGGACCAATCCAGGGTTGGGGAATGGTGTTGAAGCCAGGGTAGTCCAAGGAGAACTTCAGAAGTGCAATTAGGAAGGACCAAAAATACAATTTCCTCGTGATGAGGTCCGATGCACATTAGGAGGGGCTCCGTGCGGAAACGCACGGTGCAATCCAACCTGGCTCCGTTGACCGCGGAAACGTGGAGTGGCTTGACAAGACGGGTCACCGGAATGCGGAATTTATTCACTAAGGACTCCCGAATAAAATTCCCAGAAGCTCCAGAGTCCAGGCAGGCCACGGCTGAGAGGGAAGAGCTGGCTGAAGTAGAAATCCGAACAGGCACCGTGAGACGTGGAGAAGCCGACTTAGCATCAAGAGACGCCACACCCACGAGAGCTGGGTGCGAGCGTGCGTTTCCCAGACGTGGAGGACGGATTGGGCAATCCACCAAAAAATGTTCAGTACTGGCACAGTACAGACAAAGATTCTCTTCCTTACGGCGATTCCTCTCTTCCAGGGTCAGGCGAGACCGATCCACTTGCATGGCCTCCTCGGCGGGAGGCCTAGGCGCAGATTGCAGTGGAGACTGTGGGAGAGGTGTCCAGAGATCTAAGTCTTTTTCCTGGCGGAGCTCTTGATGCCTCTCAGAAAAACGCATGTCAATGCGAGTGGCTAGATGAATGAGTTCATGCAGGTTAGCAGGAGTCTCTCGTGCGGCCAGAACATCTTTAATGTTGCTGGATAGGCCTTTTTTAAAGGTCGCGCAGAGAGCCTCATTATTCCAGGATAGTTCAGAGGCAAGAGTACGGAATTGTATGGCGTACTCGCCAACGGAGGAATTACCCTGGACCAGGTTCAGCAGGGCAGTCTCAGCAGAAGAGGCTCGGGCAGGTTCCTCAAAGACACTTCGAATTTCCGAGAAGAAGGAGTGTACAGAGGCAGTGACGGGGTCATTGCGGTCCCAGAGCGGTGTGGCCCATGACAGAGCTTTTCCAGACAGAAGGCTGACTACGAAAGCCACCTTAGACCTTTCAGTAGGAAACTGGTCCGACATCATCTCCATGTGCAGGGAACATTGCGAAAGAAAGCCACGGCAAAACTTAGAGTCCCCATTAAATTTGTCCGGCAAGGACAGGCGGAGGCTAGGAGTGGCCACTCGCTGCGGAAGGGGTGCAGGAGCTGGCGGAGGAGATGGTTGTTGCTGCTGTAGCTGTGACTGTACTTGCTGTAGTTGTGACTGGAGTTGCTGTGTCATGGTGGTCAAGTACGACAGCTGGTGATCTTGTTGGGCGATCTGACGAGCTTGCTGGGCGACCAGCGTAGGGAGGTCAGCGACAACTGGCAGAGGAACTTCAGCGGGATCCATGGCCGGATCTACTGTCACGATGCCGGCTGGCAGGTAGTGGATCCTCTGTGCCAGAGAGGGATTGGCGTGGACCGTGCTAGTGGATCGGTTCTAAGTCACTACTGGTTTTCACCAGAGCCCGCCGCAAAGCGGGATGGTCTTGCTGCGGCGGTAGTGACCAGGTCGTATCCACTAGCAACGGCTCAACCTCTCTGACTGCTGAAGATAGGCGCGGTACAAGGGAGTAGACAGAAGCAAGGTCGGACGTAGCAGAAGGTCGGGGCAGGCAGCAAGGATCGTAGTCAGGGGCAACGGCAGGAGGTCTGGAACACAGGCTAGGAACACACAAGGAACGCTTTCACTGGCACAATGGCAACAAGATCCGGCAAGGAAGTGCATGGGAGGAGGATAGATATAGTCAGGGACCAGGTGGAAGCCAATTAAGCTAATTGGGCCAGGCACCAATCATTGGTGCACTGGCCCTTTAAGTCTCAGGGAGCTGGCGCGCGCGCGCCCTAGAGAGCGGAGCCGCGCGCGCCAGCACATGACAGCAGGGGACGGGAACGGGTAAGTGACCTGGGATGCGATTCGCGAGCGGGCGCGTCCCGCTGTGCGAATCGCATCCCCAACGGCCATGACAGAGCAGCGCTCCCGGTCAGCGGGACTGACCGGGGAGCTGCAGGGAGAAAGACGCCGTGAGCGCTCCGGGGAGGAGCGGGGACCCGGAGCGCTAGGCGTAACAATTACAAGGGGATGATGACAAGGGGATGATGAAGGGGGGTGGGGATGATGACAAGGGGATGATGAAGGGGGGTGGGGATGATGACAAGGGGATGATGAAGGGGGGATGTGTGGGATGATGACAAGGGGATGATGACAGGTGATGATGATGAGGGTCTGGATGATGACAGGCGGTGATGATGATGAGGATGTTAATGACGGGTCTGGATGATGACAGGGGGGATGATGTATTTCCCACCCTAGGCTTATACTCGAGTCAATAACTTTTCCTGGGATTTTGGGTTGAAATTAGGGGTCTCGGCTTATACTCGGGTCGGCTTATACTCAAGTATATACGGTACGTATGTAAAAGTCGTGAAACCCCTGTGGGGTATTAAGGCTCACTTTATTCCTGGTTACGTTCCTCAAGGGGTCTAGTTTCCAAAATGGTATGCCATGTGGGTTTTGTTTTTTTTGCTTTCCTGGCACCATAGGGGCTTCCTAAATGCGACACGCCCCGGAGCAAAATTTGCTCTCAAAAAGCCAAATATGACTCCTTCTCTTCTGAGCATTGTAGTTCGCCCGTAGTGCACTTCAGGTCAACTATGGGGTACCTCCATACTCAGAAGAGATGGAGTTACAAATTTTGGGAGGTATATTCTGCTATTAACCCTTGAAAAAATGTGAAATTTGGGGGGAAACACACATTTTAGTGAAATGTTTTGTTATTTTTTTACATATGCAAAAGTCGTGAAACACCTGTGGGGTATTAAGGCTCACTTAATTCCTTGTTACGTTCCTCAAGGGGTCTTGTTTCCAAAATGGTATGGCATGTGTTTTTTTTTTTGCTGTTCTGGCACCATAGGGGCTTCCTAAATGCAACATTTCCCCAAAAAACCATTTCAGAAAAACGTACTCTCCAAAATCCCCATGTTGCTCCTTCGCTTCTGAGCCCTTTACTGCGCCCGCCGAACACTTTACATAGACATATGAGGTATGTGCTTACTCGAGAGAAATTGGGCTACAAATGTAAGGATACATTTTCTCCTTTTACCCCTTGTAAAAATTAAAAAATTGGGTCTACAAGAACATTCGAGTGTAAAAAATTAAGATTGTGAATTTTCTCCTTCACTTTGCTGCTATTCATGTGAAACAAAGGGTTAAAACGCTGACTGAATGTCATTTTGAATACTGGGGGGTGCAGTTTTTATAATGGGGTCATTTGTGGGGTATTGATGAAGACCCTTCAAATCCACTTCAAACCTGAACTGGTCCCTGAAAAATAGTGAGTTTGGAAATTTTGTGAAAAATTGGAAAATTGCTGCTGAACTTTGAAGCCCTCTGGTGTCTTCCAAAAGTAAAAACTTGTCAATTTTATGATGCAAACATAATGTGGACATATTGCATATCTGAATAAAAAAAAATTTGGAATATCCATTTTCCTTACAAGCAGAGAACTTCAAAGTTAGAGAAATGCTAAATTTTCTAATTTTTCATCAAATTTGGGGATTTTTCACCAAGAAAGGATGCAAGTTACCAACATTTTTTACCACTATGTTAAAGTAGAATATGTCACGAAAAAACAATCTCGGAATCAGAATGATAACTAAAAGCATTCCAGAGTTATTAATGTTTAAAGTGACAGTGGTCAGATGTGCAAAAAATGGCTGGGTCCTAAAGTGTAAAATGGATGGGTCCTTAAGGGGTTAAATGATTTTCTGCCAACAGTATGCTGAGATCCAGGATCTTAGGATACTCTTGGAATATAGCATAAGGGGTGTTAAGGAGGAAATTGATGATTTGTAATCCAAGGAGTGAAATTGATAAGGAAATCAAATGGTTAAAATAAATGAACTCTACAAAATACTTAAATGCTTACAAATCATTATTTGCAGATGTGTCGCATCCCAATCGTCTCACCTGTCCCGTTCCCCGGCTGTCATGTCCCGGCGTGCGCGGCCCCGCTCTCTAGGGCGCGCGCGCGCCGGCTCTCTGAAATTTAAAGGGCCAGAGCACCACTAATTGGTGCCTGGCCCAATCAGTTGTATCACTCCCATTCCTTATAAAAACCCACTTCCCCTTCCTGTCCTTGCCGGATCTTGTTGCCCTAGTGCCCTGAGAAAGCGTTTTGTGAATCCCAAGCCTGTTTATCCAGACCCTTGCCGTTGCCCCTGACTACGACCCATTGCTGCCTGCCCTGACCTTCTGCTACGTCCGACTTTACTCTTGCCTTGTCCCTGTGTCAGCCTGTCTCAGCTGTCAGTGGGGTTGAGTCGCTATCGGGTGGAACGACCTGGGGGTTACCTGCCGCTGCAAGTCCATCCCGCTTTGCGGCGGGCTCTGGTGAAAACCAGTAACCCCTTAGATTCCGCTCCCCTGGTATGGCCCACGCCCTCACCTCACTGACACAGAGGAACCACCTCCAGTATCCTCTCTGCATACCAGTCCGGATCCTGACAGTAGATCCGGCAATGGATCCCGCTGAGGTGCCGCTGCCTATTGTCGCTGACCTAACCACCGTGGTTGGCCAGCAATCACAGCAGATCGCGCAACAAGGACAGCAGCTGACTCAACTGACCATTATGCTGCAACAGCTTCTGCCGCAACTACAGCAACCATCTCCTCCGCCAGCTCCTGCATCTCCTCCGCAGCGAGTGGCTGCTCCCAGCTTCCGCCTGTCTCTACCGGACAAGTTTGATGGGGACTCTAAACAGTGCCGTGGATTCCTGTCCCAGTGATCCCTACACCTGGAGATGATGTCGAACCAATTCCCTACTGAATGGTCTAAGGTGGCTTTCGTGGTCAGTCTCCTGTCTGGAAAGGCCTTGTCATGGGCCACACCGCTTTGGGACCGCAACAATCCCGCTACCGCTACTATCCAGTCCTTCTTCTCTGAAGTACGTAGTGTTTTTGAGGAGCCAGCCCGGGCTTCCTCAGCCGAGACTGCTTTGCTGAACCTCGTCCAAGGGAGTTCTTCTGTGGGTGAATACGCCATCCAGTTCCGCACCCTCACCTCAGAGCTATCCTGGAATAATGAGGCCCTCTGCGTGACCTTCAAGAAAGGCTTATCCAGTAACATCAAAGATGTCCTGGCCGCACGAGAAATTCCTGCTAATCTGTCAGAACTAATCCATTTGGCCACCCGCATCGACATGCGTTTCTCGGAAAGACGCCAAGAACTTCGTCAGGAAAAGGATCTTGTTTACACCAGGCGGTTTTTCTCTCAGGCTCCTCTCTTCCAACGTCCTTTGCAATCTGTTCCTGTGCCTTCCACAGAGGAGGCTATGCAAGTGGATCGGTCTCGCCTGACCCTACAAGAGAAGACTCGCCGCTGAAATGAGAATTTGTGCCTGTACTGTGCTAGTACCGAACATTTCCTAAAAGACTGTCCTATCCCCCCTCCGCGTCAGGAGAAATGCACGCACCTAGTTCACAAGGGTTTAACGACACTTGGTGTGAATTCTGCTGAATTCTGTGAATTCTGATGTCTCACATCTGCTTCCACTAGTCAAACCTCTGAGGCTTCTTCTTTACCAGGCCTTCCCAAGGCTTACCAGGACTATTCAGATGTATTCTGCAAAAAGCAAGCAGAGATCTTACCTCCACATAGACCTAATGATTGTCCCATTGACCTTCTTCCTGGTACCACTCTGCCCCGTGGCAGGATTTACCCTCTGTCAGCCCCAGAGACTCAAGCCATGTCGGAGTATATCCAGGAGAACTTAAAGAGAGGTTTTATTCGGAAATCCTCATCCCCTGCTGGAGCGGGGTTCTTCTTTGTTTCTAAAAAGGATGGATCCTTAAGCCCATATATTAACTACCGTGGTTTAAACAAGATTACCATAAAAAAACGCTATCCCCTGCCTTTGATCTCCGAACTCTTTGACCGTCTACACGGAGCAAGTATCTTCACCAAACCGGACTTAAGGGGCGCATATAATCTCATTCGCATCCGTAAAGGTGATGAGTGGAAAACCGCTTTCAATACCAGAGATGGACATTTTGAATATCCAGTTATGCCCTTTGGGCTCTGCAACGCCCCTCCAGTCTTCCAGGACTTTGTTAATGAGATCTTTCGGGACTTATTGTATACCTGTGTTGTGGTCTACTTGGATGACATCTTGATTTTTTTCTCTAATTTAGAGGAACACCGTCGTCATGTCCGTCAAGTGCTCCAAAGATTCTGTGAAAACCACCTGTACGCTAAATTTGAAAAATGTCTCTTTGAATGTAACAGTCTTCCTTTCCTAGGTTACCTAGTCTCTGGCCAAGGGCTTCAAATGGATCCAGATAAACTGTCGGCGGTTTTGGATTGGCCACGCCCTTCTGGACTCCGTGCTATCCAACGCTTCCTGGGATTCGCCAACTATTATCGACAGTTTATTCCCCACTTCTCCACCATTGTGGCCCATATTGTGGCTCTGACTAGGAAGAATGCTAATCCAAAGTCGTGGCCTCCACAAGCGGATGAGGCCTTCGAACGTCTCAAAGCTGCCTTCGCCTCTGCACCAGTTTTGTCCAGAACTGATCCATTGAAACCATTCTTCCTGGAAGTAGGCACTTCCTCAGTCGGAGCCGGAGCCATACTTCTGCAAAAAAAGGCTACCGGACGTAACATTACTTGTGTTTTTTTCTCAAAGACTTTCTCTCCGGCAGAAAAGAACTACTCTATTGGAGATCGTGAACTCCTGGCCATCAAGTTAGCACTCGAGGAGTGGAGACATCTTTTGGAGGGTTCCAAACACCCCATTGTCATTTACACTGACCACAAGAATTTGTCTTACCTCCAGTCCACTCAGCGTCTGAATCCTCGTCAGGCTAGATGGTCGTTGTTTTTGCCCATTTCAACTTCGAGATACACTTCCGTCCCGCTGACAAGAATGTCAGAGCTGACGCCCTTTCTCATTCCTCTGATGCCTCCGAGTCTGAAGCCCCTGTGCAGCATATTATACCACCTGAGTGCCTGGTCTCCTCTGCTCCAGCCTCACTGGGGCAAACCCTACCTGGGAAGACTTTTGTTCCTCCACGCCTTCGCCTCAGGATCCTCAAATGGGGGCATTCTTCTCACCTGGCTGGTCATGCTGGCATTAAAAAGTCCACTCAGCTAATCTCCCGTCTGTATTGGTGGCCTACACTGGAGGGTGACGTTACTGATTTTGTTCGGGCTTGTACTGTTTGTGCCCGGGATAAAACCCCTCGCCAGAAGCCTTCTGGACTCCTCCATCCTTTGCCCGTTCCTGAGCAACCATGGTCCCAAATTGCCATGGATTTCATTACAGATCTTCCCGTATCCCATGGCAACACCGTCATCTGGGTGGTCGTTGATCGTTTTTCCAAAATGGCTCACTTCATTCCGCTTCCAGGCCTTCCTTCTGCGCCACAGTTGGCAAAGCAATTTTTTCTGCAGATTTTTCGTCTTCACGGGCTTCCCACGCATATCGTCTCGGATAGAGGCGTTCAATTTGTGTCAAAATTTTGGAGAGCTCTCTGTAATCAACTAAAGATCAAATTAAATTTCTCGTCCTCCTATCACCCCCAATCCAATGGACAAGTGGAAAGAGTAAACCAGATTCTTGGTGACTACTTGCGACATTCTGTCTCCTCCCGCCAAGATGATTGGGTTGACCTTCTGCCCTGGGCTGAATTCTCGTACAATTTCAAAAACTCTGAATCCTCCGCCAAATCCCCATTCTTTGTGGTGTACGGCCGTCACCCTCTGCCCCACTCCCCATTCCCACTTCTTCTGGAGTTCCTGCCGTGGATGAAGTAACCTGGGACTTCTCCGCTATCTGGAAGGAGAATCAAAAGTCGTTCCTACTGGCCTCGTCTCGAATGCAGAGACATGCAGCCAAAAAAAGAAGAACTCCTCCTGTCTTTCTCCCTGGGGACAAAGTGTGGCTCTCTGCCAAATACATACGCTTTCGTGTCCCTAGCTACAAGTTGGGTCCTCGCTATCTCGGTCCTTTTAAAAATCGAGAATCAAATTAATTCTGTCTCTTACAAATTTATCTTCCTTCTTCTCTTCGCATTCCTAACTCTTTCCATGTGTCTCTTCTCAAACCTCTTGTGCTTAACCGCTTTTCTCCCAAGGTTACTGTTCCCGCTCCTGTTTCTGGCCCCTCTGATGTCTTCGCTGTCAAAGAGATCCTTGCCTCCAAAATCGTCCGAGGTAAAAGATTTTTTTTAATTGATTGGGAGAATTGTGGCCCTGAAGAGAGGTCCTGGGAACCTGCTCCTCCCCGGAGCACTCGCTGCGTTCTTCTGTCTGCAGCACCCCGATCAGACCCGCTGACCGGGAGCGCTGCACTGTTACTGCCGGTGGGGATGCGATCCGCCCGCGGTTCGCATCCCAATCGTCTCACCTGTCCCGTTCCCCCGGCTGTCATGTCCCGGCGCGCGTGGCCCCGCTCTCTAGGGCACGCGCCGGCTCTCTGAAATTTAAAGGGCCAGAGCACCACTAATTGGTGCCTGGCCCAATCAGTTGTATCACTCCCATTCCTTATAAAAACCCACTTCCCCTTCCTGTCCTTGCCGAATCTTGTTGCCCTAGTGCCCTGAGAAAGCGTTTTGTGAATCCCAAGCCTGTGTATCCAGACCCTTGCCGTTGCCCCTGACTACGACCCATTGGTGCCTGCCCTGACCTTATGCTACGTCCGACCTTGCTCTTGCCTTGTCCCTGTGTACCGCGCCTGTCTCAGCTGTCAGTGGGGTTGAGTCGCTATCGGGTGGAACGACCTGGGGGTTACCTGCCGCTGCAAGTCCATCCCGCTTTGCGGCGGGCTCTGGTGAAAACCAGTAACCCCTTAGATTCCGTTCCCCTGGTTATGGCCCACGCCATCACCTCACTGACACAGAGGATCCACCTCCAGTGTCCTCTCTGCATACCAGTCCGGATCCTGACAATGACTCAGCAGATGAGTGGGAAAAAAATATGTGAGAATTAATAGTTGAAAAACTTAAGACATACATCTTTTTTAAAGTGAGATTCTTGTATGCATAGTATATCTGCCTTTTGTGCAAATCCTTTTTTTCAAGTAAGAAATCTCTTAAAGGGACTTTTGAGACCTTTAACATTTAAACTTAAAGAAGTACTCCACTGGCCAGTGTTCAGAACAAAATGTTCCAAACGCTGTTTTCATGCTGCGGGGGTCAGCCGTGCCCCTCGTGCCGTCATGATAACGCCCCCTCAATGCAAGTCTATGGGAGGGGTTGTCACGCCCCCTCCCATAGACTTGCATTGAGGCAGCGTGTCCATGATGGCATGAGGGGCATGGTCGACCCCCGCAGTGCGAAAAGAGCGTTTGGAACATTTTGTTCCGAACGCTGGCTGGTGGAGTACACCTTTAAAATCTTAAACTACATAATATAGTAGAACAGTACAAGATTCATAAAACCTTGAGAGAAGAAAATGTTAAATAGATTCTTAGTGTTTCGGCAATCAGGGCATTCTTTTAATGTAAAACAATTGCACTGCAGATTTTTTTTTTTATGAAATTAAAAGCAACATTGTATATAACAATATATAAAGAGAAAAATAAAAATAGTTTGCAGTATAATACTTTGCAATCGGGGAAATTGCAGTAAGAAATAAGTATAAAGCCTGAGACAGGGCAAGTAATGTCTTGTTTCTTGAAGATGTTTCCTTGGTAAAAACATTTTAGTCTTTGGTAAAACATTTGTATTGGGGGTGTCAATATGAATATGCCATTGCGAATTAAGGTAGAAGAAACAGACATGGTCGCACATCTACAATCTTGTATAATGATCTAATTGCTTCTCAGCATAATATCAAAAACAAACAGGTTGTTAGTATACATTTTTGATCAAAAAGTACAAGCCCACTCGCCACGTCAAGGCCACCTATTTAGAGTGGGTCCCTAATGTCCCTAGCATAAAATGGAGTAGCACTGGGCGGCGACCACCACCGCAGCGACACCAGTGCCCACGGGGGGGGGGGGGGGGGAACGAACCACTGGCAGAGCGGCCCCAATGCCACTCAAACCAGTCTATGGGCCGCACCCCCCCCCCCCCCCCCACAGACACGGCGCCACGGCAGCAACGGACGCCGCGCAGCACCACACCAGTGTGAACAAGGTGTAACAGCACACTTACCATGCTCTCCCAGTCAGACTGGGAGGCTCCTAGGAAAGAAATGGCCCTTATGTAGCTAACTACTACTTATATAGGGTTGGTCTGAGGGGGTGGGGATGAGTGCAGACACATGTTCAAACAAAAAAAGGAGGGGATAGAAAACACAATGTGAATTCAGGTAGAAGAAACAGACATGGTCGCACATCTACAATCTTGTATAATGATCTAATTGCTTCTCAGCATAATATCAAAAACAAACAGGCTGTTAGTATACATTTTTGATCAAAAAGTACAAGCCCACTCGCCACGTCAAGGCCACCTATTTAGAGTGGGTCCCTAACGTCCCTAGCATAAAATGGTGTAGCACTGGGCGGCGACCACCACCGCCGTGACACCAGTGCCCACGGGGGGGGGGAACGACCCACTGGCAGAGCGGCCCCAATGCCACTCAAACCAGTCTATGGGCTGCACCCCCCCCCCCCCCCCCCCCACAGACACGGCACCACGGCAGCAACGGACGCCGCACAGCACCACACCAGTGTGAACAAGGTGTAACAGCACACTTACCATGCTCTCCCAGTCAGACTGAATATGCCATTGCTTGAGTAGGCCTTGTTTGGAAATAATAAGTTCAGTGGGAAATCCCCATCTGTATTGGATATTATCTCTTAAAAGGGGCGTGGCCAGGTTGGCAGGGTGAAAACAGCATTCGGAACATTTAGTTCCAAAAGTTGGCAAGTGGAGTACCCCTTTAAAGCTTTGGTAATTGAATGAAGTTTACATCTGCTGTCTAGAGTCCTTTGTGTATAGTGTATAGTGAGAGATTGTTAAATGGTTCTGCAAAAGATTCCAGTTTCCTGTTTTGTTGTAGGAGCATTTCTTTAATATGAAGAAACGTATTCTAACAATCTGAAAAAGAAATGTATTCTAACATATCTTGGAATAGATTCAGGAATAGATTTAGGTTTAAAAAGGCTATGTGCTCTGTTGATAATTAGCTCACGTGTCTCTATTTTTGGAAGAGTTGCAGCAAGTAGTCTTTGGACATAATTTGTTAGTACTCAGTTAGATACACATCAGGAATACCTAGAATTTTTATATTATTCCACCTTCCATATCAGCAATTTTAAGTTTCATAGTCTTATTTTCTATACAAAGTCTTTCTATTTAATCTTGTAGGCTTTTTTGCATATGTGAGATTTTCTCTACAGTATCATCAATTTCAACCACCCTAGATTCAAGGGTATCAATTATATTAGAAGTAGGTACCAGAACATTGTTGAAGCGAGAGCAGAATATTTTTAATAAAGCCTTCAGAGGCGGTTTTGTGCATAGAGGCTTCTCTATCAGCAATCGCAGGTTCGGTGTTATTATCCCATTCCAATTCCTGAGGATCATAGTTGTCATCATCATTTTCATCTGCTCATTTGATCTTTTGTCTTGCAGGGCTATTTAAAGGTGTTGAATTAGAAACTTTGTGTGGGTTTTTTTTTTTTCTCTTTCAAGTCTTTTAGATGAACTACTTGTTCTGGAGGGAGATGATAATTTGGTCTGTTTACTAATTTTAAAGCTATTATCTAAGATCGTTAGTAGGTTATTGGTTTGAGTTTCCTTTTCTGATAAAGATATGGTAGAAGTATTTTGTGGACATCTGTTATTAGAGGAGGCTAGATTATTTTTCAGTATGATGTCATCTTTATTTATTTTTTGTATTAGACAGCTTATGTATTTAGTTGTGTTTATGACAGTTGGAAGCCATATTGAGACAATATAATACTACAGGGTGTATTAAGATTTTTTTTGTTATATTATAGAATTATAATTATATATTAATCTCACTTATTCAATTATCCTATGGATTATATATTATTTTGTAAATTCACTTAATATAGTTAAAGATTGGCTTTAAATAAGTAGTATCATAAAATAGTATCAGAGCAGTTGAGTAAATTGAAAGAAAATGGCAGTTAGTAGCCTTCCCTTAGGCTTGCCTTCTTCCTTCCTTATATTTTACAATATAATTATTAATCTTTCTCATATATATATATATATATATATATATATATATATATATATATATAATCTCCATTTCTTTTTATCCCTTCTCTTCTTCTTGCTTACCCCTATCACTGTTATACAATAGTACACTTCTATGAACGGGGAGGTGAGAGAGATAGATGGGCGGATATGGAGGATTGTCTACAGTGGCGCACTTTCAGCCCGTCAGGCTGGGATGGGTTTTTTAGTCTCCGTCCTCCTGAGTTATTTGTAAAAAGACATAACGCTCTTTTTGGTCACACACTAAAGAATATAAACTAATATTTATTTTCATATACATCAGTATTGAAACTCCTGTGGAGAAATTTGAGTAAGTGTAGTGGAATTCCAACTTTGCCTACCTCTTTCTAATTAGATGTAAGGAATATGTGGTTAAACGTGTTTCCACTGAATATATTATTGATGGCAAATAATTCATGAAACACTGCTAATCTTTTTCTCCCTTTCATTAACACCTCTTATGTTCCATACCACTTCAGTGCTTTCTTTTGGTCCCCTAGCCATCACCTTTGGATTGTTATATCCTCACCTCTCCTACTGATCATGCTCGTACATGGGCTCGTACCTCTCCCTCCTCATGCCTTCGCCCCCCAACCTCGCACTGATCTCTACATTAATGCAGATCTCTATACCTTGTCAATTTCCTCCCACCTCCTTTCCCCAACCCCCTCATATCGCCTAGACACAAGTCCCTTCATGCAGCGGTTAGATTTCCATTACTGTAGATAATCTGAAAGTCTTTCTCTATCCAGCCAATCTTGTGCTTCCTCACAACTCTGTAGAAAGTGGGACCTGTCTTTATATTCAAACCTTATAGTGTCTGAAAAAGCAGACAGAATGACACTTTTCCTGCCGTAAGTTGTTTCTTGGTTTCTCTATATGAGGCCCGTCTCATCTGGGTAGCCATGGAGTAGTCAGGGACGATAAACCTCTCTTTATTATACTGTATAGGACCCTGTTCTTTGGCTTTCTGTAAGATCCCTATAATTGATTCAGCACTTTTATTATAATCGTTCTTGGGGGACTACCTGGTGGCAATTTCCTTGTGGGTATTCTATGCGCCCTCTCTAAGGCAAAACCTGGGAGAGAAATTGGGACCAATCATTTCTGACAAAATGTCCTCATATCTCCCCCTTCAACTTCCTCCAGGATTCCCAATATTCTAATATTGTTTCTCCTTGCCTTGTCTTCGTAAATCAATTATCTTATCCCTTAGGGTATCAATATCCTTTCTGCTTCCTTCTGACTCAACTTTCATTTTTGAGAACTCATTCTCCATTTCTGGCAATTTCCATGAGTTCCAAGGTTTTTTAAGTGACGTTTCCTTAAAAATTTTCAATCATAACTTCTGTTGACAGGGTGCCGACTTGTATGTTACATAGTTAGTATGGTTGAAAAAAGACATACGTCCATCAAGCCCGACCAGGGAATTGAAGTACAAGTGTTCAAGTACACTAATGAAGTTGTTACATTTCTGTATTTATTTCAAAATTTCTTCTAACATCCGTGAGGTTGTTACTCCTTCCTCTTACCCCAGGTTTTTAACTTCCCGTAAAATTGAATAACGCAAACCGGTTGCCCCACTTGAGGAGTTTTCTGGTGAAGCAGTTTTTGCACTTGACGTTTTGGGTATTGCGGGTGGGGTGTTAAAGTGTCTCCATTCTCTCTGCTGGTGGAGCAGCTTTAGGGGCGTTATTCCCTCCTAACCTCCTCTGATTACCTCTTTCTGGCAATATAGATTTTTAAGCATGTATGTACTGTTTATGTATATGCACTTAATGCGCTTGTCTGTTCATCTGTTCAATTTTCCAGAGGCAGCGTGTATCACACACAATTATTATTCTTATATTTATTCAAGCCAAAAACTCAGTTTGTAGGCACTCCTCAGAGAGTCTCACTCTAGTGTACTTAACCCCTTAAGGACTGAGCCCTTTTTCACCTTAAATGGGTACTCAGCCCCTAGCATCGTATCCCCTATGCAAAGGATATGGGATAAGATGTCAGATCTCTGGGGTCCCGCTGCGGCACCCCGCTATCATTACTGCACAAAACTGTGGCCCTCCAGATATTGCAAAACCACAAATCCCAGCATGCCCTGACAGCAATCTGCTGTCTGGACATGCTGAGAGTTGTAGTCTTGCAACATCTGGAGGGCTACACTTTAGAGACCACTGTATAGTGGTCTCAAACTGTAGCCCTCTAGATGTTGCTAGGCAACTCACCAGCTTCCATAGTCTGCAGCAGGGAGCGAGCAGCACCTCATCACCACCTGCCGATCGTCGCCTGCTGCCGCCCCCAATGGTATGTAACCTCCGGCGCCGGTCACTGTCGGTTCTGCCCGGACTACAGTGGGTGGGCAGAATGGGGTAACCGACTTTAACCCTCCCCCCCCCCGATCTGCTATAGGTCAGTCGCTTCTGACTGACCAATAGCAGGGATAGGAGGGGTGGCACCCCTGCCACCTCACTTCTATCCCTTCAGAGGGATCTGGGTGTCCTAGACAGCCCCGATCTCTCTTATTTTCCGGGTCACTGGAGACCCGTTTGACCCGAAATCGCTGCAGATTGCCGGTCTGAATTGACTCAGGACCCCCCTTGCTAATGTGCCGGGATGCAGGCTGAATGATTTCAGCAGGCATCCCGGTCCAGTCCCCAACCGGCTAGTGGCAGAGACCAAAATTCCCACGGGCGTACCCATACGCCCTCAGTCCTTAAGGGGTTAAACTATAAATGGACTTCAATGTCACACCTACCATATTACCACAAATAATATACAGATGTACATATTTTTGTTACTGTTACTCACAATTAGTTGCTCAATTTGAAATGTCAGTGTACAAAGGTGCCTGTATTGGGGCAGAAGAAAGGAAATACTTCCATTAGTCTCTTGGTTTTCAGGATTTAACGCCATACTCCTTGCACTTGGCCCCTTTTCGGCCAAAGCAACACCTTAGCAACCCACATTTTTCCACTCGCACCTCACTAAACATACAGTGCTGACAACAGGCTAATTTCTCTTCTTAAAACACAGTTCTGTAAAGTTCCTGAGGGGAATTTTCAAAACTGGTAAGGGACTTCTTTTTGCTTATTCTATGCGCACATATTGTTGCATGTGCGCCAAAGCAACTTTTTGAAGGCAGTGGCTGATAAGCAACTTTTGTTACAAACCCTAGGTAAGCAAGTTTTCAATATTTCCCTTTGCAGTAGTAGTAAATTTATTATAGCGTCATTTGCAAATAAAAGTCGCGCGGAAGTAAGACATACCGCACAGCAAATCAAATAAAATCCTGTCTTTTGAAATTTGCTTTGTGAGGTGATTTTGAAAGTTTGACTTTCATGCCCAAAATTTACCACTGTCATGCGACATTTTGGTAAATTCTAAGCAAGAAAGAAAAAACAAAGAAGAAATAACGTTTGATGATTTCCCCCCCGTCTTTACTTCTATCCACTAGAGACCAGATAAAGTTCACGGCTCCCAGCGCTGGGCATGCCAGCGTCTGGTCTCTGGCTTCCATGTCTGTGCTGTGGGTCACTTGATCAGCTAACTCCACCATACAATTTTACATTCCTGGATCGCACCATTCCTGTCTTAGCAGGGGGATTAATCAGGTATTCACACTGGTGTTCCTCCTCTTAATGGGCACCACACCTTCTGCCCTGTGCCGTTCAGTAATCCTGTCTCTCCATCTCTCTCTCTCCGATTCGCATCTTCCTCTATATAACCCACTTGGCCACCTGTGACCTGCCTGTCAGCTCCATTTCCCCCATATCAGTTGGATTCCAAGGTACCTCAGCTTAGCTTACACCTGCCGCTACCAGCAGGAACCATGCCCCGCAGGAGGGAGGTCCGTGAGCACGTCCTCATGGCATGACGTCCACTCTGGTGATCCAATATAATAAGGATTACAGTCGTCACATGATGTGGTGGTCACAGCAGCAGACAGATACATATAGGGGGAGATTTATCAAAACCTGTGCAGAGGAAAAGTTGCTGAGTTGACCATAGCAACAAATCAGTTTGCTTCTTTCATTTTGCAGAGGCCTTTTTCAAAAATGAAAGAAGAAATGTGATTGGTTGCTATGGGCAACTGGTCAGCTTTTTCTCTGCACTGGTTTTGATAAGTCTCCCCCATAAAGAACAAAAAAACTTCATATGTCAAATGTCATATCATATTATAATCAAGGAGCAACATGTGGTTACATTCAGTGTATTGGCAAATTTAGAAACCAACAATCTGGAAATTGCAGGGAGGTTGTAAAATTTTAGAAAAAAAAATTATATATATTAATAAAAAACAAGTTGTCTATGTGTATCCTTGAGAGAAACCCTATTTTCAGCTTGTGAAAAGTTTACAGAACACTCACTGAAGCAAGAGGCATACAGGATACAGCTGCATCTGCCCTGAGAGTCAGCACTGGACAGACAGTCTAAAATGACATAAGCTCTTATTAATGTTAATAAGTATGACAAAGTATAGTGATGCTGTCCCTGAGACTTTCGCATTTTAAAGCTAAAGTTGTATCAAATGTGGCAACGCTGTGCAATAAGGATAATAAGAATTATACTAAAAATAATAATTTTACAAAAATAATCTCCCTAGTTATGTTCTTTCAACATATCCTGGCCAAAAGCAAAAGCTAAAAGGACTATTTAGGTTCCTCCGGTGTTTCTCCCACGTTATTCTGTCGAGTGATCCTGGCTTTGCGGGTATGGTGTTCTGCCTCCTGCAGGTGCTTGCTTACAAGTGCGGCTCCTTGAAGCTCTGATACAGATTGAGACTTTACACCATGCCCCGCTAGAGAATGTTCCACAGACTGGAAGACAAGCTTCTTTTTACGTCGGGATCTTCTTCGGGCAGATGATGATGTAGTATGGCGGACTGGAGAAGAAGGAGCGCTGCATCTGAACACCTGTAAATTTACCAATTATAATACAATTCAGTTATGTAATCTTTTTCATCTCTTTTGCTATGTCCCAATTACAGTATATTACATCTGTTTATATAAAGAAATTTACACACCACAAATGATATTCATGCAAACATATAACTTAGATTTTTGATAACTAAAGTAAGATACTGAAATGTTTTTTTTATAATCTTTTTTCATTTTTCTTAATGTTTTTTCTTTCATTTTTGTTCATTATTATGAGGCAACAATACTGTATTGGAAGAGATTTAGCTCTGTTTAGAGATATCATAACAACAAGAGAACACATGTAATAGAAAATTTCATATTAAAAAGCCATACAAATTGATAAGATAGTACCCGGTACCCCCCATGTGGTGGAGAAAGGGGGAGATTTATCAAAACCTGTGCAAAGGAAAAGTTGCCCATAGCAACCAATCAGATTGCTTCTTTCATTTTGCAGAGGTCTTGTTAAAAACAAAAGAAGCAAGCTGATTGGTTGCTATGGGCAACTTTTCCTCTGGACAGGTTTTGCTCAATCTCCCCCAAAATGTATTGTGTGTCAGGGGGTGCCTGGGACTATCTTTTGTTTAAAATGTTAAGGATTGTTAATATAAATTGTGTCTCACTAATTTTGTTATAAAAGATCTATTGGTCTATTACATGTATTCTCTTTTTGTTATGGTATTTCTATTTCGTAGGGCCAAATTACTTTTTTAGTGGGGCTCTTCTTTTGTTTGCTTAGAGATATGTCCATGGAGCTGCTTTAGAACATAAGAAACAAAAAAATCTGGAGATTACTTATATTGCTATTGGAGAGTTTTCCTGATATGCTCTGTATAACGGTCAGTGTGCAGGGAGAGAGAAGTGGTAAGCTTTGGCCATTACCTAATGTGAAAGATGTGATCCTCTGCTATCTATATATAAGTGGCACCTTCATTGTAATCCTGTCTGTGATGTTAACTAGAGACTGCTGAAAAAAGATCTCTATAGAACAGAAGTGTAAGCTTATTATTAATCAGACTTTATGGCCAGAATGAAAACTGCTAAATTTTAGGATTGTTTTAATAAAATATAAAAACGTAATTTAAACTATAGGTAATTTTCTGATGACACATTCAATTTTCAGTGTAGTAATGTAGTAACACTACTGAGGGTGAAACCCTTAGACTAATGCCCCAAACTAAGATACCCCCACTACTACTTATAAACTTTATTACCGTATATACTCGAGTATAAGCCGACCCGAGTATAAGCCGAGACCCCTAATTTCAACCCAAAATCCCAGGAAAAGTTATTGACTCGAGTATAAGCCTAGGGTGGGAAATACCTCATCCCCCCCTGTCATCATCCAGACCCGTCATTAACATCCTCATCATCATCATCCCCTTGTCATCACCCCACACATCCCCCCTTCATCATCCCCTTATCATCCCACACATCCCCCCTTCATCATCCCCTTGTCATCATCCCACACATCCCCCCCTTCATCATCCCCTTATCATCCCGCACATCCCCCCTTCATCATCCCCTTATCATCCCACACATCCCCCCTTCATCATCCCCTTATCATCCCACACATCCCCCCTTCATCATCCCCTTGTAATCATCCCACACACCCCCCCCTTCATCATCCCCACCCCCCTTCATCATCCCCACACCCCCCCCTTCATCATCCTCTTCTCATCATTCGCCCTCAGTGGTCTTCAATCTGCGGACCTCCAGAGGTTTCAAAACTACAACTCCCAGCAAGCCCGGGCAGCCATCGGCTGTCCGGGCTTGCTGGGAGTTGTAGTTTTGAAACCTCCGGAGGTCCGCAGGTTGAAGACCACTGAGGCCTTCAACATCATCCAGCCCCCTCTCACCCCCTTTAGTTCTGAGTACTCACCTCCGCTCGGCGCTGGTCCGGTCCTGCAGGGCTGTCCGGAGAGGAGGTGGTCCGGTGGGGAGATGGTCCGGGCTGCTATCTTCACCGGGGGGCGCCTCTTCTCCGCGCTTCCGGCCCGGAATAGAGGCGTTGCCTTGACAATGATGCAGAATTACGTTGGCAATGAACGCACCTCTGCGTCGTTGTCACGGCAACGTGACTATTCTGAGGCCGGGCCCGAAGCGCTTAGAAGAGGCCTCCCCGGTGAAGATAGCAGCCCGGAACACTATCCCACCGGACCACCTCCTCACCGGACAGTCCTGCAGCACCGGACCAGCGCCGAGCGGAGGTGAGTACTCAGAACTAAAGGGGGTGAGAGGGGGCTGGATGATGTTGAAGGCCGCAGTGGTCTTCAACCTGCGGACCTCCGGAGGTTTCAAAACTACAACTCCCAGCAAGCCCGGACAGCCGATGGCTGCCCGGGCTTGCTGGGAGTTGTAGTTTTGAAACCTCTGGAGGTCCGCAGGTTGAAGACCACTGCGGGTGGGGGAGTTCACTCGAGTATAAGCCGAGGGGGGTGTTTTCAGCACGAAAAATCGTGCTGAAAAACTCGGCTTATACTCGAGTATATACGGTAAGCTCTGTGGAGCATAAAACCCAAAAGTGCAAACTTGTTTAAAAACACAGAGTGTTACCGATCCAATGCTGCTTCATTAGTAATTAAGTGTCAGAATGCACATCACATTTAACTTAATGTGTGATACGCTGCATAATGTCTGTATCGCCACAGCTGTAACTAGATGGAGGGATGTGCATTCAGTTAAGAATACTGCTAAGGTATTGTTGGTATGGCACTCTGCTAAATAAAATCGCATTGTTAGCCTGTCCAACGTTTCACCAATGGACTCTGCTTTGTCAAGGACTCGTGGGCTAATGCCGGGGTTTGCATCTGCTGGCTCTTATATAATCTTGGTTCCACATCACATCCTGAAGGCGTATTAGCCAATCAGGATTCAGCACTCTCGTTCTCGTAAGATCCCGCGCTTGCGCGGGCATGTAGTCATTAACCCCTTAAGGACCGGGGTTTTTTCCGTTTTTGCATTTTCGTTTTATGCTCCTTGCCTTTAAAAAATCATAACTCTTTCAATTTTGCACCTAAAAATCCATATGATGGCTTATTTTTTGCGCCACCAATTTTACTTTGTAATGACGTCAGTCATTTTGCCCAAAAATCTACGGTGAAACAGAAAAAAAAATCATTGTGCGACAAAATTGAAAGAAAAACGCCGTTTTGTAACTTTTGGGGGCTTCCGTTTCTACGTAGTACATTTTTCGGTAAAAATGACACCTTATCTTTATTCTGTAGGTCCATACAATTAAAATGATACTCTACTTATATAGGTTTGATTTTGTTGGACTTCTGGAAAAAATCATAACTACATGCAGGAAAATTAATACTAAAATTAATATTAAAATTGTCATCTTCTGACCCCTATAACTTTTTTATTTTTCCGTGTATGGGGCGGTATGAGGGCTAATTTTTTGTGCCGTGATCTGAAGTTTTTAACGGTACCATATTTGCATTGATAGGACTTTTTATTCATTTTTAGATTATATAAAAAGTGACCAAAAATGCACTATTTTGGACTTTTTTGCGCGCACGCCATTGACCGAGCGGTTTAGTTAATTATATATTTTTATAATTCGGACATTTCCACAAGCGGTGATACCATATATGTTTATTCTTATTTACACTGTGTTTTTTTTTTTATTGGAAAAGGGGGGGTGATTCAAACTTTTAATAGGGGAGGAGTTAAATGATCTTTATTCACTTTTTTTTTCCACTTTTTTTTTGCAGTGTTATAGGTCCCATAGGGACCTATAACACTGCACACACTGATCTTCATCATTGATCACTGGTTTCTCATAAGAAACCAGTGATCAACGATTCTGCCGCATGACTGCTCATGCCTGGATCTCAGGCACTGAGCAGTCATTCGGCGATCGGACAGCGAGGAGGCAGGTAGGGGCCCTCCCGCTGTCCTGTCAGCTGTTCGGGATGCCGCGATTAGCCGCGGCTATCCCGAACAGCCCGACTGAGCTAGCCGGCCACTTTCAGTTTCGCTTTTAGCCGCGCGGCTAAAGGGTTAATAGCACGCTGCGCGCTATTAGAGGCGGGTCCAGGCTTCACTATGACGCCGGGCCTACCGTGATATGACGCGGGGTTACTGTGTAACCCTGCGTTATATCAGGAGAGCAGGACCAAGGACGTACCTGTACGCCCTTGGTCCTTAAGGGGTTAAGGGTGCCGTACTCTCATATTGCGCATGATTCCGGACTTAAAAGAAATCTCTCTGGTGCGGGTATGTGCGCCGCGTACTCGTTTTGCGCATGACATTCAACTTAGAAAAATTCCACTTGTACAGGTCATTATGCACTACCATATTGTTGCTGGACTTGGAGAGATCCCTTTTCTCCTATATGTTAATATACATGTTAGCGAACCTATAGAGTCTATAATGTATTTATCTTAGTCAGTACTAGAGATATCGCGAATTGTTCGCCGGCGAACAGTTCCCGGCGAACTTAGCATGCTATGTGAAGTTCGATTCGCCACCTATACTTTAACATTGCGGTGAACTTTGACCCTGTGAGTCAGAGTCAGCAGACACATTACAGCCAATCAGCAGCAGTCCCTCCCTTCCAGACCCTCCTACCTCCTGCACGGACGCCATTTTACCTTCATTCGGCATGCTGCAGGCTTAGAAAGTGGAGGGACAGAGAAGCTGCTCCTGCTGTAATAGGGAAAGCGATAGCTAGGTTGTTGCTAGGTGGTGTATTCAGGGTCCACTTTACTCCTAAAGCACTAGTCTAACACCTGCTTTAAGGACAGCACCCAAAAAAAGCCCTTTTTAGGGCTCAAATATCATTCTGTGTGTCTTGCAACAGCTGGAGGGACCCTGGTTGGGAGGGAACCGCTGGTTAAAAGGGGTACTCCAGTGTAAAACTTAATTTTCTTCAAGCAACTAACTACAGTATTAAAAGGGTTATAAGTTCAGTCCATGTGTCTTGCAACAGCTGGAGGCACCCTGGTTGGGAGGGGACCGCTGGTTAAAATGGGTACTCCAGTGTAAAACTTAATTTTCTTCAAGCAACTAACTACAGTATTAAAAGGGCTATAAGTTCAGTCCGCTTAAAAGGGGAACTCCGCTGGCAACCTTTTTTGCTCATTGTCACACTAGTGCAAATCACATTTGATGTGAAAGTTGTTCAAAAAAAAATAATAAAACCAGGGCTGTGAAATAAAACCAGTGCTGCCTAAAGGGGGGCTCTAACTATGTGCTGCCTAATATGGGGGAATCTATGTGCTGCCTAAAGGGGGGATCTAAATATGTGCTGCCTAAAGGGGGCTCTATGTGCTGCCTAAAGGGAGGCTCTAACTATGTGCTGCCTAATATGGGGGAATCTATGTGCTGCCTAAAGGGGGGCTCTAACTATGTGCTGCCTAACATGGGGGAATCTATGTGCTGCCTAAAGGGGGATCTAACTATGTGATGCCTAAAGGGGGGATCGAACTATGTGCTGCCTAAAGGGGGCTCTATGTGCTGCCTGAAGGGAGGCTCTACCTATGTGCTGCCTAATATGGGGGAATCTATGTGCTGCCTAAAGGGGGATCTAACTATGTGATGCCTAAAGGGGGGCTCTATGTGCTGCCTAAAGGGGGCTAAAGCACGTTATTCCAAAGAATTTAGGAATAATAGGTGATGTATGCCCTTTATGGATTAAAACCAGACTCTGCATCAACTATGTAATTTTCCATTTGAGTTTTGCCATGGATCCCCCTCCAGCACGCCACAGTCCAGGTATTAGTCCCCTTGGAACAACTTTTAAATCACTATTGTGGCCAGAAAGAGTCCCTGTGGGTTTTAAAATTCGCCTGCCCATTGAAGTCAATGGCGGTTCGCCCATTTGCGAACATTTGTGGAAGTTCGCGTTCGCCGTTCGCGACATCACTAGTCAGTACACATATTTTTATGTCAGGACTCCAAAATCTGAATGTTCAATTTCTATATTAGGCATGTTTGGATACCATTAAGATTATATCCAATATGTTCATGTCACGATGCCGGCTGGCAGGTAGTGGATCCTCTGTGCCAGAGAGGGATTGGCGTGGACCGTGCTAGTGGATCGGTTCTAAGTCACTACTGGTTTTCACCAGAGCCCGCCGCAAAGCGAGATGGTCTTGCTGCGGCGGTAGTGACCAGGTCGTATCCACTAGCAACGGCTCAACCTCTCTGGCTGCTGAAGATAGGCGCGGTACAAGGGAGTAGACAGAAGCAAGGTCGGACGTAGCAGAAGGTCGGGGCAGGCAGCAAGGATCGTAGTCAGGGGCAACGGCAGGAGGTCTGGAACACAGGCTAGGAACATACAAGGAACGCTTTCACTGGCACAATGGCAACAAGATCCGGCAGGGAAGTGCAGGGGAAGTGAGGTGATATAGGGAAGTGCACAGGTGAAGACACTAATTGGAATCACTGCGCCAATCAGCGGCGCAGTGGCCCTTTAAATCGCAAAGACCCGGCGCGCGCGCGCCCTAGGGAGCGGGGCCGCGCGCGCCGGGACAGGACCGAGGGAGAGCGAGTCAGGTACGGGAGCCGGGGTGCGCATCGCGAGCGGGCGCTACCCGCATCGCGAATCGCATCCCGGCTGGCAGCAGAATCGCAGCGCCCCGGGTCAGTGGATCTGACCGGAGCGCTGCAGCGGAGAGAGTGTAGCGAGCGCTCCGGGGAGGAGCGGGGACCCGGAGCGCTCGGCGTAACAGTACCCCCCCCCTTGGGTCTCCCCCTCTTTTTAGGGCCTGAGAACCTGAGGAGCAGACTTTTATCTAGGATGTTGTCCTCAGGTTCCCAGGATCTCTCTTCAGGACCACAACCCTCCCAGTCCACTAAAAAAAAAGTTTTCCCTCTGACCTTTTTAGAGGCTAAGATCTCTTTGACAGAGAAGATGTCCGAGGAGCCGGAAACAGGAGTGGGAGGAACAGATTTGGGAGAAAAACGGTTGAGGATGAGTGGTTTAAGAAGAGAGACGTGAAAGGCATTAGGGATACGAAGAGAAGGAGGAAGAAGAAGTTTGTAAGAGACAGGATTAATTTGACACAAAATTTTGAAAGGACCAAGATAGCGTGGTCCCAACTTGTAGCTAGGGACACGGAAGCGGACATATTTAGCGGAGAGCCATACCTTGTCTCCAGGGGAAAAAACGGGAGGAGCTCTTCTTTTCTTATCCGCGAACCTCTTCATGCGTGAAGAAGCCTGTAAGAGAGAATTTTGGGTCTCTCTCCATATAATGGAAAGGTCACGAGAAATTTCATCCACAGCGGGCAGACCAGAGGGCAAGGGGGTAGGGAGGGGGGGAAGAGGGTGACGGCCGTACACCACGAAAAATGGGGATTTGGAGGAAGATTCAGAGACTCTGAAGTTATACGAGAATTCGGCCCATGGAAGGAGATCTGCCCAGTCATCCTGGCGGGAGGAAACAAAATGTCGCAAATAATCACCCAAGACTTGGTTAATTCTTTCTACTTGTCCATTGGACTGGGGATGATATGCAGAAGAAAAATTTAATTTAATCTTGAGTTGTTTACAGAGAGCCCTCCAGAATTTAGACACGAATTGGACGCCTCTATCCGAGACGATCTGCGTAGGCAACCCGTGAAGACGAAAAATGTGTACAAAAAATTGTTTAGCCAACTGAGGCGCTGAAGGAAGACCAGGAAGAGGGATGAAATGTGCCATTTTGGAGAATCGATCAACGACCACCCAAATAACAGTGTTGCCACGGGAAGGGGGTAAATCAGTAATAAAATCCATACCAATCAGAGACCAAGGCTGTTCGGGGACAGGCAGGGGATGAAGAAAACCAGCGGGCTTCTGGCGAGGAGTCTTATCCCGGGCACAGATAGTGCAGGCTCGCACAAAGTCCACAACATCCGTCTCCAGAGTCGGCCACCAATAGAAGCGGGAGATGAGTTGCACAGATTTCTTGATGCCCCCATGACCAGCGAGATGGGAGGAGTGACCCCATTTGAGGATTCCGAGGCGTTGGCGTGGAGAAACAAAGGTCTTTCCTGGAGGAGTTTGCCTGATGGAGGCTGGAGAAGTGGAGATCAGGCAGTCAGGTGGAATGATGTGTTGCGGAGAGAGTTCAACTTCTGAGGCATCCGAGGAACGAGAGAGAGCATCGGCCCTAATGTTCTTATCGGCAGGACGAAAGTGAATCTCAAAATTAAATCGGGCAAAGAACAGAGACCACCGGGCCTGGCGAGGATTCAGCCGTTGGGCAGACTGGAGGTAGGAGAGGTTCTTGTGGTCGGTGTAAATAATAACTGGAAATCTTGATCCCTCCAGCAGATGCCTCCATTCCTCAAGTGCTAATTTAATGGCTAGAAGCTCTCGATCCCCGATGGAGTAGTTCCTCTCCGCCGGAGAGAAGGTCCTAGAAAAAAAACCACAAGTGACAGCATGCCCGGAAGAATTTTTTTGTAAAAGAACAGCTCCAGCTCCCACTGAGGAGGCATCAACCTCCAATAGGAAGGGTTTGGAAGGGTCAGGTCTGGAGAGCACGGGAGCCGAAGAAAAGGCAGACTTGAGTCGTTTAAAGGCGTCTTCCGCTTGAGGAGGCCACGACTTGGGATCGGCATTTTTTTTGGTTAAAGCCACGATAGGAGCCACAACGGTAGAAAAATGTGGAATAAATTGCCTGTAATAATTGGCGAACCCCAAAAAGCGTTGGATAGCACGGAGTCCGGAGGGGCGTGGCCAATCTAAGACGGCAGAGAGTTTGTCTGGATCCATTTGTAGTCCCTGGCCAGAGACCAAATATCCTAGAAAAGGAAGAGATTGGCATTCAAACAGACATTTCTCAATTTTGGCATAGAGTTGATTGTCACGAAGTCTCTGAAGAACCATACGGACATGCTGGCGGTGTTCTTCTAGATTGGCAGAAAAAATTAGGATATCGTCCAGATATACAACAACACAGGAGTATAACAGATCACGAAAAATTTCATTGACAAAGTCTTGGAAGACAGCAGGGGCGTTGCACAGGCCAAAGGGCATGACCAG
Organism: Hyla sarda; assembly: GCF_029499605.1. Taxonomy (NCBI): domain Eukaryota; kingdom Metazoa; phylum Chordata; class Amphibia; order Anura; family Hylidae; genus Hyla; species Hyla sarda. Next base: position 159,697,088 of record NC_079195.1, on the reverse strand, counting down.
ATACTCAAAGTGTCCATCTCTGGTGTTAAACGCCGTTTTCCACTCATCCCCCTCTCTGATGCGGATGAGGTTATAGGCGCCTCTTAAGTCCAATTTAGTAAAGATGTGGGCACCTTGGAGGCGATCAAAGAGTTCAGAGATGAGGGGTAGGGGGTAGCGGTTCTTAACCGTGATTTTATTAAGACCGCGGTAGTCAATGCAAGGACGTAGGGAGCCATCTTTTTTGGACACAAAGAAAAATCCAGCTCCGGCAGGAGAGGAGGATTTACGGATAAAGCCCTTTTTTAAATTTTCCTGGACATACTCAGACATGGCAAGAGTCTCTGGGGCAGAGAGAGGATAAATTCTGCCCCGGGGTGGAGTAGTACCCGGGAGGAGGTCGATAGGGCAATCATAAGGCCTGTGAGGAGGTAGAGTCTCAGCTTGTTTTTTGCAGAAAACATCCGCGAAGTCCATATAGGCCTTAGGGAGACCGGTTACTGAGGGAACCACAGAGTCACGGCAAGGGTTACTGGGAACCGGTCTTAGACAGTCCTTGGAACAAGAGGGCCCCCAACTCTTGATCTCCCCAGTGGACCAATCCAGGGTTGGGGAATGAAGTTGAAGCCAGGGAAGTCCAAGGAGAATTTCCGAGGTGCAATTGGGGAGGACCAAAAGTTCAATCCTCTCGTGATGAGATCCGATGCTCATTAGAAGGGGCTCTGTGCGGAAGCGTATGGTACAGTCCAATCTTTCATTGTTTACACAATTGATGTAAAGGGGTCTGGCGAGACTGGTCACTGGGATGTTGAACCTGTTGACGAGAGAGGCCAAAATAAAATTTCCTGCAGATCCAGAGTCCAAGAAGGCCACGGTAGAGAAGGAGAAGGCAGAGGCAGACATCCGCACAGGCACAGTAAGACGTGGAGAAGCAGAGTAGACATCAAGGACTGTCTCACCTTTGTGCGGAGTCAGCGGACGTCTTTCCAGGCGGGGAGGACGGATAGGACAATCCCTCAGGAAGTGTTCGGTACTAGCACAGTACAGGCAGAGGTTCTCCATGCGGCGTCGTGTCCTCTCTTGAGGTGTCAGGCGAGACCGGTCGACCTGCATAGCCTCCACGGCGGGAGGCACAGGAACAGATTGCAGGGGACCAGAGGAGAGAGGAGCCGAGGAGAAGAAACGCCTCGTGCGAACAGAGTCCATATCTTGGCGGAGCTCCTGACGCCTTTCGGAAAAACGCATGTCAATGAGAGTGGCTAGGTGAATAAGTTCATGTAGATTAGCAGGAATTTCTCGTGCGGCCAGAACATCTTTAATGTTGCTGGATAGGCCTTTTTTAAAGGTCGCGCAGAGGGCCTCATTATTCCAGGACAATTCTGAAGCAAGAGTACGGAATTGTACGGCATACTCGCCAACGGAAGAATTACCCTGGACCAGGTTCAACAGGGCAGTCTCAGCAGAAGAGGCTCGGGCAGGTTCCTCAAAGACACTTCGGACTTCCGAGAAGAAGGAGTGTACAGAGGCAGTGACAGGGTCATTGTGGTCCCAGAGCGGTGTGGCCCATGACAGGGCTTTTCCGGACAGAAGGCTGACTACGAAAGCCACCTTAGACCTTTCAGTGGGAAACAGGTCCGACATCATCTCCAGATGCAGGGAACATTGGGAAAGAAAGCCACGGCAAAACTTAGAGTCCCCATCAAATTTATCCGGCAAGGATAGGCGTAGCCCAGGAGCGGCCACTCGCTGCGGAGGAGGTGCAGGAGCTGGCGGAGGAGATGACTGCTGAAGCTGTGGTAGTAACTGTTGTAGCATAACGGTCAGTTGAGACAGCTGTTGGCCTTGTTGCGCTATCTGTTGTGACTGCTGGGCGACCACCGTGGTGAGGTCAGCGACAACTGGCAGAGGAACTTCAGCGGGATCCATGGCCGGATCTACTGTCACGATGCCGGCTGGCAGGTAGTGGATCCTCTGTGCCAGAGAGGGATTGGCGTGGACCGTGCTAGTGGATCGGTTCTAAGTCACTACTGGTTTTCACCAGAGCCCGCCGCAAAGCGGGATGGTCTTGCTGCGGCGGTAGTGACCAGGTCGTATCCACTAGCAACGGCTCAACCTCTCTGGCTGCTGAAGATAGGCGCGGTACAAGGGAGTAGACAGAAGCAAGGTCGGACGTAGCAGAAGGTCGGGGCAGGCAGCAAGGATCGTAGTCAGGGGCAACGGCAGGAGGTCTGGAACACAGGCTAGGAACATACAAGGAACGCTTTCACTGGCACAATGGCAACAAGATCCGGCAGGGAAGTGCAGGGGAAGTGAGGTGATATAGGGAAGTGCACAGGTGAAGACACTAATTGGAATCACTGCGCCAATCAGCGGCGCAGTGGCCCTTTAAATCGCAAAGACCCGGCGCGCGCGCGCCCTAGGGAGCGGGGCCGCGCGCGCCGGGACAGGACCGAGGGAGAGCGAGTCAGGTACGGGAGCCGGGGTGCGCATCGCGAGCGGGCGCTACCCGCATCGCGAATCGCATCCCGGCTGGCAGCAGAATCGCAGCGCCCCGGGTCAGTGGATCTGACCGGAGCGCTGCAGCGGAGAGAGTGTAGCGAGCGCTCCGGGGAGGAGCGGGGACCCGGAGCGCTCGGCGTAACAGTTCATATATGTAGTTAGCTAAAGAAATAAGTTGTTTTGAAAGATGCCGATATGCGAAACTATAATTATTAGGTATGCTGCTATTTTTACATGTTAGTTATAGTGATAAGAATTATAGTTGTTTTATTGATTTCTTGTCATGGCATTGGTATTTGCGTTCAGCTCACTAATGTCACATATTCATATGACATTTGAAATATTTCCATGATTAGCACATTTAAAACTCTATGTTCACTGACTTAATGTTTTCTTTTACAGGTTCCATACTGGTTATCATATATTCTTGTTCAGTTAAGTAATATTATTGTCATGCTGTAATTATATGACAAATATTTTATTGTAAGTAATTTCCTGGCGCCACTCCATAATGGGTATCGTTCATAGGTCCGTCCATAATTTTGGTTAAGGTGATATATACTACTTCTGCATATTACCCATAGATTTATATCTGGATTGGGACATAAACTTATTCAAAGAGAGTTAAATGTGGACGAGAACATACAAAAAAGAAATCCTGGGGGGCGAGACGAGATGGCTGCTTAACTGCACAGCTCCGCAGCAAGCCCGTAGGATAAAGCTACTTTCTCCCTGCCAGCGACTCACCCAGCGACTCCCGGTGCTTCCAAGGCACCATGGCGACTTGGAGCAGGAAAAGGACGACCAACCCAGGAGATCATAAGACTTTAAAACACTTTTTTGCTCCGGGTCCAGGTTCAGCGCGAGGGATCAAAGATGGCGCTGCCTCTTCACGCTACAGCGCTGACACAGTGAGTCCTACCCTGCCTATATCCCCCGGAGCCCCTTCTCAGGCCGCGACTACCTTTGACCACTCCTCGGGGTCACTATCCCCCTCCAGAGTCGGTCCTACCTGCTGACGCCACCGACCCCGGCCAGATAATGGCGGCGGCGGAGGGAGATGACGATACCATACCGCTGCAGCCTAGCGATGTCTCTGCCCTACTGGAGGCTGAATCTAGCTCACCACAGCAGCGCTGTACCTCTTCTCCCCTAGCTAGCCCCGCTAAGCAAAAACCGAGGCTCTCTGCAGCCACAGAGGACCCATGGAACGTTGACCCTATAGGAGACGCGGGCTGAGGGGTGAGTGGGGAGGACGTCTTTGCCTCTTACCAGGCCTCTGACAGGGCAGTCTCGGAGGCGATTCTGAAGGAGATGCTGCAGCTACTTCGGTCCTCCCTGCACATGGACTTTGCTTCGTTGCTTACACCTGTCAGCTCCTCGGTTAAGGCCTTGGAACGCAAAGTGGTGCATACCGAATCTAAGATGGCAGCCTTTGCTGCGGCCCACAATAACCTGGTGGATGCGCATAACGCACTGGATGACAAGATTGCAGCTGTTCAGGAGAAACTGGTGGACTCAGAAGACCGCAACAGGAGAAACAATGTCAAATTCAGGGGCATCCCAGAGACGATCCCAGGCTCTCAACTGGCGGTCTATGTAAGTGGACTGACGAAACATCTACTACCTGATCTGGAGCCCTTTGAGTACAGCATTGACCGGGCACACCGGGTGGCTAAACCCAGTTCTCTGCCTGACGAAGTTCCATGGGATGTGTTGGCCCACTACACTTTCTTTAAGACTAAGGACTCACTCCTACGAGCTTTTTGTGGATTTATCAGCTGCCACACTCCGAGCGAGGAGGAATCTTAACCCCATCACCCAGGAGCTCAGGAAAATGGGGGTCCCTTACAGGTGGGGCTTCCCCATGAAGCTCCTTGTGCAATACCGCAACAAGATGCACGTCATCTCCTCGGTTCCAGAGGGACTTGAGATTTTGAACGGATGGAACCCTGAGGCTCCTGGACGCCACAATCCGCAGATCCGCTCCCCTGATCAAGGACCCTCGGCGCCTCCCTGAGCCGGACTGTGAGCTGTCAGCATCAGACGTTCCCCGTCAAGATTGGTTGTTCCTTGTCTAAGAGCGTGTTATCCCCTATGGCTTTCGCTACTTAGTGCATACCACAGTTGATTATTTTTCACGTTCCCGAATTATAGGTGTCTATTGAGATCTACTCCACTGTTTCTGATATGTTAGTTTGTTTCTACTTTTCCCTTTTTTTGCTTGCAGTGCTTTCCACACCAGCTCCACTGACTGGGCATCCTGTGACTGGAGAGGGCGGTTAGCGACGGGTGAGTCTTGTTACGCTGGTGCATACCCTTTTTCTTTTCCTTCTTCTTCTCCCCCTTTCTAACTCTTCGGTATTCTTTTGCCACTTTCCCCCCTCCCTTCCACATCCCTCCTTTTTTTTATCTGGTTCCTATCCCTCCTCCGCACCTATTAGCTGACTCCCATCTATTGATTATGGGTATTAAGGTAATGTCCCTGAATGTGAACGGACTTAACAGTCCCCAGAGACGAAACTTTCTCTGGCGAGAGGCGTTGCGCAATCCTGTGGACATACTGTGTATCCAGGAGACGCATGTGTCATCTACTCATCCCCCACCTCTGCGTCAAAAAAAGTTTCCGACTATTGACTCTTCTGAATATGTTAAGAAGAAATAGCGTTTGGCGACAACCTTGCAGTCAACATACAGCAAACAGTGATTGATCCTCAAAGTCGCTACATCATTATAGTGGGTCTCATTGATAATACTGAGTATACTATAGTGAATCTATACGCTCCTAATGCAGGTCAGGGTCGATTTTTACTGAGGTTGATGAGGAAGGTGGACAGGATCCGGAGGGGTTCCCTGGTGGTATGTGGGGACTTCAACTCGGTAGCATCTCCCCCTCTAGACTGCTCCTCCAATACTAACGTGCGCAGCTTTTCGCTGACAAATTTTTTAATGGCTCATGACCTATTTGATATATGGAGATTGCAGCATGCTTCAGAGCGAGGGTACACACACTGCTCGGCTAGATTTCATTCTTTCTCCCGCATAGACATGATTCTGATAAGTAGGTCCCTACTAGATAGAATCTCAGGGTCTGACATTAGTCTTAGGACATGGTCAGACCACGCGCCGGTCTCCGTGACCATATCGGATGCTTTCCCTAAACATTCCGATTTTGTGTGGCGCGCCAATTCCCACCTCAAAACCGTCCTGACAGAATACTTCACTCTGAATACGACCCCTGACGTTGACCCCACGACGGTATGGATGGCCCATAAGGCGGTGGTAAGGGGTTCATTTATTCAGTTGGGGGCTACCCTGAAAAAACGTAGGACACTTGCGCTTAATGAGTCCCTTAATAAGATCAGGGTTCTAGAGGCCATTCAGCAATCGTCCCCAACTGGTGACATTGGAGACACCGCTGAACATCTGCGGGCCGAGCGGCTGCATATGAGGAGGCTCTTGTTGCATGACTACGAGAAATCACTTAGGAAGTCTAAATTGTCTTACTACGTACATGACAATAAAGAAGGATCACTTCTAGCGAAAAAACTGAAACCTGAGTTCCTTAAGCAGCGTATTTCCACCCTTAAACACCCTTCTACTCTACAGTCTCAAACCTCCCCCCGCCAAATAGCTGACGCCTTTAAAGAGTACTATGAAGCGCTATATAATCTTAATCAAGACCCCTCATGTCCTCAGCCTCTTCAAGCTGACATTGATGCCTTTCTCGCCTCTCTACATCTTCCTCAACTCTCCCCTTCTGCCTTATCTATTCTAAATCGGCCTATCTCCCCCCAGGAAATAGCTGACGCTGTTAAGGCTATGCCCAACAACAAGGCGCCGGGACCGGATGGTCTCCCTAATGAGTACTATAAGAGATTTTTACCCATCTTACTCCCTCATTTGCACCTAGTATTCACAACATCCGTAGAGACGGGCTCTTTTCCAGCAGATATGTTAGATGCCCTCATAACCACTATCCCGAAACCTGGCAAATCCCCTGACTTGCCTTCAAATTATCGCCCTATATCACTCCTTAACGGAGACATTAAGCTGTACGCGAAGGTGATAGCGGCCCGTCTTCGGTCATTTATGCCCGCTTTACTAGGGGAGGAACAGGTAGGGTTCACACTGGGTCGCCAGGCCCCTGATAACATGCGGCGGGTTATCTCCTTGCTACAACATTGTGAGGGTGGGGGAGTCCCTGCGATCTTTTTGACCCTGGACGCGGAAAAAGCTTTCGACAGGGTGGGTTGGCCATATGCTTTTTCTGCCTTAAAGGCCTTCGGCTTTGAGGGTCCTTTTGTTTCCGCTATACAGGCCTTGTATTCCAACCCTGTTGCGAAGGTATTTATCAATGGAGCACTCTCTGGCCGGTTCACCCTGTCGAATGGTACTAGGCAGGGATGCCCCCTATTGCCCTTGATTTTTCTCATTACAATAGAGCCTCTGGCCCAAGCGATTTGCTTACATCAGAGCATCTCGGGGATTGTAGTGGGTGGCAGGGAGCATAAATTAGAACTTTTTGCCGATGATGTGCTCTTGACCCTGACAAACCCGGCCTCCTCTTTGCCCTCTCTTTTTGAGACTCTAGACCACTTTAGCAAACTATCGTACTACAAGTTGAATGTCACCAAAACTCAGGCCCTCCCAGTGGGGCTCCCCATCGAGTTGTTGGAGTCCCTCCGCCCCCGGTTCCCTTTGGATTGGCAGCGTCACTCTATTGACTATTTGGGTATTAAACTCACTTCACCCTCCTCTTCTCTGTTTGACTCTAACTTCCTACCGCTCCTTTCTACTGTCCACTTTCCTCTCTGCCTATGACAAACGCATGCTATCATGGTTCGGCCGTCTTGCGGCTTTCAAAATGATGCTCCTGCCGAAGATACTATACCTCTTCCGTACTCTCCCCATAGCTATTCCCCAATCCTACTTTAAATCTGCAAATAGGCTGCTGGATGATTTCATCTGGCAGCATAAGAGACCTAGAGTCTCTAGGCGAGTTATGACACACCATAGGGGATTGGGTGGCCTAGGCAGACCGGACCTGGAGGATTATTATAGGGCTGCTATTCTAGACCAGATGACGCATTGGTGGTCAGGGAACTCCAACAAGTTGTGGGTATCTGTTGAGACAGCTCACAGCACAGACTGCTCCCTTAGATCAAGAATGCTGGCCCCCATAGCAAATAAACCGCCTCTACCCACTCCTCTTTCGGCAATTAATGTCACGGACAGGGTCTGGGCTACTAGCATTGCAAAATTCTCCACTCTAATCCAATGTCCTGCTAACCTTATCCCCCTTGAGCAACTACTCCTACACATACCTGACCTGGATCATTCTTTGTGGAAAGCTGCAGGCATTCATACCATACAAGATATCTTAGACGATTCAGGCACAGTTCATTTCCCATCAATCCGAGACCGTTACAGCATCCCACATACGGAATTTTACAAGAGCCTTCAGATTAGAAGCCTACTTAACACGGGATGGTTGCGCTCTTTTAGACTACATCCGAGAATGCTAGGCTCACTGGGATCATCGGGCCCCCTGAGGGGTGGGATTACACTTTTCTATGATTTGCTGAATGGAAAGACGGAACTCGTCCCTCTGCCATTCATGTCCCGTTGGGAGAGTGAACTTGGTGTCTCGATTCCCTTGGAACAATGGAAACTGGCCTTCCAGACTATTAGAGATAGCTTTAAATATGCGAACCATCAGGAGGCGATGTTTAAGACTATTCATAGGTGGTACTTTACACCCCACAGATTGCACAAAATAGACGCTGCCTGCTCGGAGAGGTATTGGAGGGGATGTGGCCGAGAGGGGACTCTGCTGCACGTCCTTTGGGACTGTCCAGCACTGGGTAATCTCTGGAGGGGAATCGAGTTAGTTGTCTCTAGGATGATGGGACTAACCTTCTCACTGTCTCCTGCAATGGCCCTTCTAATGATTGGTCTGGATGAGATCCCTTATGAATCACGCACTGTGATTGCACACCTCCTCATGTCTGCTAAATTATTTATTACCAAGCACTGGAAATCTCCTACCGTGCCTACCTTATCTGCAATATTGGCCAACGTAAACCTCTCCTATGATTATGAGAGAACGTTCGCCTTGGCTAACCTGTCTGAACCCCGCTTCCAAAAGAGGTGGGAGGTTTGGAAGCGCAGTGCCCACTATGTCCCCCTAGGAATGCATACTGGCTGAGGTACTACCACCTGGTCTTTATATGTCTTCCCTGACTCCGCTACATCCCATCTGCTCTTCCCCCTATCTTTTTCCTAAAGGGGGTGCACCACATATTGCTCGCATTTTATCTTGCCTCCTGCTCGCCTGCTTATTGCCTCGCCTCCTGCTCCAGTTCACATAGAGTCACATGCCAACTTAGCCTTTTTTAGGTGTTGCTCGGGGAGGCTGCTCCGAGTCAACTGTCTTTTTGAAGTACTGCTACATTAACTTTCTTGTAGATTGTTTTAACCAATTTGTTTATGTTTGATATTTGGATAACTGCCCTTTTCTTTTGCCCCTTGTTTTTCAGCTCTAGGACACTGTCAATCGTACTTACTTAGAGTGTTCATTACCTTGGCAGTATAGTGCGGTTTATAGTTCATTACCTCTTACATCTACCCGCAGTTCTATGTCTAACTGACCTTACTCATAATAGATGTACTACCAATTCGCTTTGCTGTGCCCTTTTGAGCTAAATTCTAATAACCGATTACCCGTTTCGGTTCAATTAGTTACTGTTTTTTCCAGGAAGCAGAGATAGCTTTGACTAGTAGCTATGTTGTCCCTCCATTTTTTCTTGTACAATGTCTCTTTTGTGTCTTTGCCTACCGTGTGGTATCCGTTTTGTATTATAAAACTTGAATAAAACTTTAAAATGAAAAAAATAAATAAATAAATAAATCCTGCAGTAGTGTGTTTAGTAAGTAATTAAGTTTATTCCAGGAACGCCGCAAAAGAAAAGCCTTCATTTAGACCGTGTGGATTTCTGCTATTTAGCCTGTAAATCCATCTGGCTTCTTCTTTAAGTAACATTCTATCTATATTCCCTTTTCTGGGACCGTATGTCAGCTGTCTGAGGTCCCAAAATTTTAGGCTCTCAAGTTTGTTTTGGCATTTTTGTCTCACATGTCTGGTCAGAGGCACATCAATTCCCGTTCTGATCGTACTAATTTGTTTACTGATTCGTTTTCTCAACTCCTGTGTTGTTTTACCAATGTAGATAAGAGGACAAGGACACATTGCTACGTATATGACTATGTCTATGACATTGTACTACAGTTTATGAATTGTCTAATTTCATATGGTCTATTGTCTGATGAATTAGTGAAAGTTTTGGTCTTAGGCATATACCTACAGGATGTACAATGTCCACAAGGGTACGACCCATTAGGTGGCTTAGGTAGCCATGTTTCGCTCTGTTGTATTTTCTCTTCATGATGGCTATGAACTAGAAGGTCACGTAGGTTGGACCCTCTTCTGTATGTTATATTGGGGGCATCTCCTATCACTTCTTGTAAATCTGGGTCAGATTTAAGAACTCCCCAGTGTCTCCTCATAATCTGGGTAACTCTGCTGGCATACCCATCATAGGTTCCAATGCACCTTATGATCTTGTTCTGTGTATTAGTTGCTGGTGTTCTATCACCCAGGAGGTCAGCTCTGTTGGACTTAACTGCTCTAAAAAATGCTTTACGCATATATTTTTTGGGGTAGCTCCTCCCAATAAAGCGAGCCATAAGGTTATTGCTTTCCTTTTTAAAGTTGATATCATCAGAACAATTTCTCCTGGAAAAGGACAGCAATAATGTTATGGCTCGCTTTATTGAGAGGGGCTACCCCAAAAAATATATGCGTAAAGCATTTTTTAGAGCAGTTAAGTCCAACAGAGCTGACCAGTATGGAACCTGTAAAAGAAAACATTAAGTCAGTGAACATAGAGTCTTAACCCCTTAAGGAACTGGCCATTTTACACCTTAGGACCAGAGCGTTTTTTGCACATCTGAAAACTGTCACTTTAAACATTAATAACTCTGGAATGCTTTTAGTTATCATTCTGATTCCGAGATAGTTTTTTCGTGACATATTCTACTTTAACATAGTGGTAAAATTTTGTGGCAACTTGCATCCTTTCATGGTGAAAAATCCCCAAATTTTATGAAAAAAATGAAAATTTAGCATTTTTCTAATAATTTTCAAAATACATTTTTTTGGATCACATATACAATATGTCTACTTTTTGTTTGCATCATAAAATTGATGAGTTTTTACTTTTGGAAGACACCAGAGGGCTTCAAAGTTCAGCAGCAATTTTCAAATTTTTCACAAAATTTTCAAACTCACTATTGTTCAGTGACCAGTTCAGTTTTGAAGTGGATTTGAATGGTCTTCATATTAGAAATACCCTACAAATAATCCCATTATAAAAACTACCCCCCCCCCCCCCAAAGTATTCAAAATGACATTCAGTAAGTGTTTTAACCCTTTAGGTGTTTCACAGGAATAGCAGCAAAGTGAAGGAGAAAATTCTAAATCTTCATTTTTTACACTTGCATGTTCTTGTAGACCCAATTTTTGAATTTTTGCAAGGGGTAAAAGTAGAAAATTTTTACTAGTATTTGTAGCCCAATTTCTCTCGAGTAAGCACATACCTCATATGTCTATGTAAATTGTTCAGCGGGCGCAGTAGAGGGCTCAGAAGGGAAGGAGCGACAAGGGGATTTTGGAGAGAACATTTTTCTGAAATGGTTTTTGGGGAGCATGTCACCTTTAGGAAGCCCCTAGGGTGCCAAAACAGCAAAAAAAAAAAAAAACACATGGCATACCATTTTGGAAACTAGACCCCTCGGGGAACGTAACAAGGAATTAAGTGAGCCTTAATACCCCACAGGTGTTTCATGACTTTTGCAAATGTAAAAAAAAAAAAAAAGATTCGGAGTCGGAGGCTAAAAAAAGCGTAAGCCTCCGCTGCCGAAAAAGCCCGGCGGGCCGTCGCCTTTTTTCTACGGTGGCGGCGGGGGGGGGGGGGTGTTGGTGAAGGGGGAGGGTGTGTGTGCGGGGCGGGGAAGTGTGTATGTGGTGCTTGGTGTACTACTTTATATAACGGTGTGTTATAATTGGGGGGGGGGGGGAACGCTGCAGGCAAAAAAAAAAAGGGTGGCGCACGCAGCACCCTGAACCCCTAATAGGACCCGGGGTATGGGATCAGAACCTAATAGGACCCTGGGGGACCTATTAGGGGGTCGGGGGGGGGGGTTAAAAAAAATGCTGTGGCCCAAAAAAAAAAGGGGGTGGCGCATGCAGCTTCCTAAACCCCTAATAGGACCCAGGGTCAGGGATCAGACCCTAATAGGACCCTTGGGGACCTATTAGGGGTCGGGGGGGGTACTTTATTTTCCTACTTTTTTTTTCACTTTTGTAACTTTATTACTCCTACCTGTCCCTATACACTGCTCTCCCTATTGTAACGGCTCCTGATGGGGCTCCGGCTCTGAGGGGGGATCCACGGCTTCTCCTCACTGCGGCACCCGTTGACTGAACGCAGAGAGCGGGTACAGCAGCCGGAAGGAGCCGTTAACCCCTCCTCTGCCGCTCTGCTATTGGCTGGATGATCGCCGGCCAATAGCAGCGTTGCTGGGGCGGTGACAGTATTGTCACCGCTCCCCAACAACGGTAGGTGATTGGCGGTGTATTGTACACCGCCAATCACCATTTATTTCCAGGTCATCACTGACCCGAATGACCGGAATCACCGCAGATCGCCCGCGCGATTTCGCGGACAATCTGCGGCGATTGTCGACATGTGGGGGTCCCGGGACCCCCCTCGGCGTTTGCCTGGGACGCCTGCTGAATGATTTCAGCAGGCGTCCGGTTTCGCAACCCGCCTGTCACACGGCCGGATGAGAAATTCGCTGGGACCTTGAGACCCAGGGCGCAGGGACGTACTCATACGTCTGTGGTCCTTAACCTGTTGGGGACATAGGACGTTTGAGAACGTCCTCGGTTTAGAGTAGTTAAGGACCGAGGACGTTCTCAAACGTCCTAGCAAAAACAGATCACTGCCACGGCGCCTGGCAGTGATCTGAGGGGAATGCCTGCTGTAATCATTCAGCAGGCATTCCCTGACATCGCCGAGGGGGTCCTGAGACCCCCCCCATGTCGGCGATCACCACAAATCGCAGGTGAAATCGCACCTGCGATTTGCGGCTATTCCGGGCTAATCGGGTCTATTGTGACCCGACCAGCCCGAAAAATGGTGTTGATCGGGGTTGTCAGAGACCACCCCGATCATCCTAACTGATAGGAGCACAGTGGCACCCTGCCACCCCGCTCCTACCACCTGTGATAGGGCCTTCCTCTTGTGAATGGCCTGCCTCAGGCTGGGGTCAGGGTTAACTTCCCCTGGTATCCTGGTCTCCCCGCCCCTAGGCGTGCGGAGAGACCAGGGGAAGAAGGAAGATGGCGGCAGGGACCGGAGGGACCGCGGTACCTGGATCTCTGGAGGAGCAGCGGCTCTCTGGAGGAGCGGAGGAACAGGAGCAGCTGCGGCGGCGGATCATTGGTGGGTAAGTAGACATCGGAGGCGTTGTTAGTAGCAACAGTGAAGATCCGGAATGCAACAGAATGCATGGTCTATCAGTGCATGCTGGGAGTTATAGTTTTGCAACAGCTGGAGGCACACGGGTTGGGAAACACTGAGTTAGGAAACAGACAATGTTTCCCAACCAGTGTCTCTCCAGTTGTTGCAAAACTACAACTCCCAGCATGCCCCTGCCCTTGTGACTGTACCCTAAAAACACTACACTACACTAACACAAAATAAAAAGTAAAAAACACTACATATACACATACCCCTACACAGCCCCCCTCCCCAATAAAAATGAAAACCGTCTGGTACGGCACTGTTTCCAAAATAGAGCCTCCAGCTGTTGCAAAACAACAGCTCCCAGTATTGTCAGACAGCCATTGACTGTCCAAGCATGCTGGGAGTTTTGCAACAGCTGGAGGCACCCTGTTTGGGAATCACTGGCGTAGAATACCCCTATGTCCACCCCTATGCAAATCACTAATTTAGGCCTTAAATGCACATGGCGCTCTCACTTTGGAGCCCTGTCGTATTTCAAGGCAACAGTTTAGGGCCACATATGGGGTATTGCCGTACTCAGGAGAAATTTAACCTCTTATGAAAAGGTGAAGTTGGGGTCTACACCAGCATGTTAGTATAAAAATATCAATTTTTTTTACACTAACATGCTGGTGTTGCCCTATACTTTTCATTTTCACAAGCGGTAAAAGGGAAAAAGCCCCACAAAATTTGTAACGCAATTTCTCCTGAGTACAGAGATACCCCATATGTGGGCGCAAAGTGCTCTGTGGGCGCACTACAAGGCTCAGAAGGGAGAGTGCACCATGTACATTTGAGGTGATTGTTACAGTGGTTCTGACAAAAGCAAAAAAAAAAAAAAAAAAATACCCACATGTGACCCCATTTTGGAAACTACACCCCTCACGGAATGTAATGAGGGCACCCCACAGGTAAGAATTTGCACCCCACAGGTGTCTGACAGAGCTTTGGAAAAGTAATCTGTGAAAATTAAAAATTTTATTTTTCATTTGCACAGCCCACTGTTCCAAAGATCTGTCAAACACCAGTGGGGTGTAAATGCTCACTGTACCCCTTGTAACGTTCCCCAAGGGGACTAGTTTCCAAAGTGGTATGTCATGTGGTTTTTTATTCTGTCCTGGCACCATAGGGGCCTCCTAAATGCGACATGCCCCGCAAGCAAAATTTTCTCTCCAAAAGCCAAATGTGACTACTTCTCTTCTGAGCATTGTAGTTCGCCCGTAGTGCACTTCAGCTCCACTTATGGGGTACTTCCATACTCAGAAGAGATGGGGTTAAAAATTTTGGGGGGTCTTTTCTGCTATTAACCCTTGCAAAAAATGTGAAATTTGGGGGGAACCAACATTTTAGTGAGAAATATATATATATATATATATATATATATATATATACATTTTTTTTTTTTTTTTACATATGCAAAAGTTGTAAAACACCTGTGGGGTATTAAGGCTTACTTTACCCCTTGTTACGTTCCCCAAGGGGCCTAGTTTCCAAAATGGTATGGCATGTGTTTTTTTTTTTGCTGTCCTGGCACCATAGGGGCTTCCTAAATGCAACATGTAATTTGCTCTCAAAAAGCCAAATATGATTCCTTCTCTTCTGAGCATTGTAGTTCGTCCGCAGTGCACTTCAGGTCCACTCATGGGGTACCTCCATACTCAAAAGAGATGGGGTTACAAATTTTGGGGGGTCTTTTCTGCTATTAACCCTTGCAAAAATGTGAATTTTTTTTTTTTTTTTTACATGTGCAAAAGTTGTGAAACCCCTGTGGGGTATTAAGGCTCACTTTATTCCTTGTTACATTCCTCAAGGTGTCTAGTTTCCAAAATGTATGTCATGTGTTTTTTTTTTGCTGTTCTGGCACCATAGGGACTTCCTAAATGCCCTCCTAAAAACCATTTCAGAAAAACGTACTCTCCAAAATCCCCTTGTCGCTCCTTCCCTTCTGAGCCCTCTACTGCGCCCGCCAAACACTTAACATAAACATATGAGGTATGTACTTACTCGAGAGAAATTGGGCTACAAATACCAGTAAAAGATTTCTCCTTTTACCCCTTGTAAAAATTCAAAAATTGGGTCTATAAGAACATGCAAGTGTAAAAAATGAAGATTGTGAATTTCCTCCTTCACTTTGCTGCTACTCCTGTGAAACATCTAAAGGGTTAAAACATTGACTGAATGTCATTTTGAATACTTTGGGGCGTGCAGTTTTTATAATGGGGTCTTTTATGGGGTATTTCTAATATGAAGACCCTTCAAATCCACTTCAAAACTGAACTGGTCCCTGAAAAATAGTGAGATGAAAATTTTGTGAAAAATTGGAAAATTGCTGCTGAACTTTGAAGCCCTCTGATGTCTCCCAAAAGTAAAAACACGTCAATTTTATTATGCAAACATAAAGTAGACATATTGTATATGTGAATTAAAAAAAATGTATGTGGAATATCCATTTTCCTTACAAGCAGAGAGCTTCAAAGTTAGGAAAATGCTAAATTTTCAAACTTTTCATCATATTTTGGGATTTTTCACCAAGAAAGGATACAAGTTACCACAAAAATTTACCACTATGTTAAAGTAGAATATGTAACGAAAAAACAATCTCAGAATCAGAATGATAAGTTAAAGCATTCCAGAGTTATTAATGTTTAAAGTGACAGTGGTCAGATGTGCAAAAAACGCTCTGGTCCTTAGGGTCATAATGGGCTCGGTCCCCAAGGGGTTAAGGGGTTAAAGGGATATTCCGGGAAAAAACTTTTTTATATATATATATCAACTGGCTCCAGAAAGTTAAACAGATTTGAAAATTGCTTCTATTAAAAAATCTTAATCCTTTCAGAACTTATGACCTTCCGAAGGTAAGGTTGTTCTGTTCTGTCTAAGTCCTCTCTGATGACACCTGTCTCAGGAAACGCCCAGTTTAGAAGAGGTTTGCCATGGGGATTTGCTTCTAAACTCGGCGTTTCCTGAGACAGGTGTCATCAGAGAGGATTTAGACAGAAAAGAACAATCTTAACTTCAGAAGCTCATAAGTACTGAAAGGATTAAGATTTTTTAATAGAAGTAATTTACAAATCTGTTTAAATTTTTGGAGCCAGTTGATATATAAAAATGTTTTTTCCTGGAATACCCTTTTAAATGTGCTAATCATGGAAATATTTCAAATGTCATATGAATATGTGACATTAGTGAGCTGAATGCAAATACCGATGCCATGACAAGACATCAATAAAACAACTATAATTCTTATCACTATAACTAACATGTAAAAATAGCAGCATACCTAATAATTATAGTTTCGCATATTGGCATCTTTCAAAAAACAACTTTAGCTAAGTACATATATGGACATATTGGATATAATCTTAAAAGTATCCAAACATGCCTAATATAGAGATTGAACATTCAGATTTTGGAGTCCTGACATAAAAATGTGTGTACTGACTAAGGGTATGTTCACACTGAGGAATTGGAGAGCAATTTCCATGAGTAATCTGCTCGCTTTTTCCTCTCCAAATCATTCAGCAGTGAAATCCCCATAGAGTTGTACAGATTTCTGCCCCTCAGTTCACACTGAGGAATTTCCTCAAGCAGAATTCTGACGAGGAAATCTGTTCCGCTTGAAGAAAGAACATGTTCTTTCTTTCAGGCGGAATCAGCGTCGTTCTCCCATAGAGATCAATGTTATTTTTTTTCAGTCAGAAGCATTTCCACGCGGAATTCGCACGGAATTGGCGTGGAATTGGCGCAAAATTTCCGCATGAAAATAAAATAATTTTATGAATAGAAATACTTGATACTCCTCCGCATGAAACCTGCATGTAAATTCCGCGCGAAATCGCTGCTAGTTCTGAGCGGAAAAAAAACAGTGTTTTGGGGCGGAAATCTTCAGCATGATTTCCGCCCCAATTCCTCAGTGTGAACATACCCTAAGATAAATACATTATAGACTCTATAGGTTCGCTAACATGTATATTAACATATAGGAGAAAAGGGATCTCCCCAAGTCCAGCAACAATATGGTAGCGCATAGTGACCTGTACAAGTGGAATTTTTCTAAGTTCAATGTCATGCGCAAAACGAGTATGCGGTGCCTGAAATGGCTAAGTGTCCGTTCATGCACACATACCCGCACCAGAGGGATTTCTTCTAAGTCCGGAATCATGCGCAATATGAGAGTATAGCACCCGTAATGACTAAGTGCCCGAGCAAGCGCGGGATCTTATGAGAAGGAGAGTGCTGAATTCTGATTGAATTCAGGATGTGATGTGGAACCAAGATTATATAAGAGCCAGCAGATGCAAACGCCTGCCTACGAGTCTTTGACAAAGCCGAGTCCATCAGTGAAACGTTGGACAGGCTAACAATGCGATTTTAATTAGCAGAGTGCCATACCAACAATACCTTAGCAATATTCTTAACTGAATGCACATCCCGCCATCTAGTTACCGCTGCGGCGATACAGACATTATGCAGCGTAAGGCGAATGTGGTGCCAATCTTCAAAAAGGGCTCTAGGTCTTCCCCAGGAAACTATAGACCGGTAAGTTTAACGTGCATTGTGGGTAAATTGTTTGAAGGACTTATAAGGGATTACATACAGGAATACATAGGGGATAATTGTATTATAAGTGATAGCCAGCATGGGTTTACTAAGGATAGAAGTTGTCAAACCAATCTAATTTGCTTTTATGAAGAGGTGAGTAGAAGCCTTGACAGAGGAATGGCTGTGGATATAGTGTTTCTGGATTTTGCTAAAGCGTTTGATACTGTCCCTCATAGACGTCTGACAGGTAAGTTAAGGTCTTTGGGTTTGGAAATTTTAGTTTGTAACTGGATTGAACACTGGCTCATGGATCGTACCCAGAGAGTGGTGGTCAATGATTTGTACTCTGATTGGTCCCCGGTTATTAGTGGTGTACCCCAAGGTTCAGTACTGGGCCCGCTGTTGTTTAATTTATTTATCAATGATATAGAGGATGGTATTAACAACTCTGTTTCTATCTTTGCAGATGACACCAAGCTTTGTAGCACGGTACAGTCTATAGAGGATGTGCATAAGTTACAAGATGACTTGGATAGACTAAGTGTCTGGGCATCCACTTGGCAAATGAGGTTCAATGTGGATAAATGTAAAGTTATGCATCTGGGTACTAATAACCTGCATGCATCGTATGTCTTAGGGGGGATTAAACTGTCAGAGTCACTGGTAGAGAAGGATCTGGGTGTACTTGTAGATCACAGACTACAGAATAGCATGCAATGTCAGGCTGCTGCTTCCAAAGCCGACAGGATATTGTCATGTATCAAAAGAGGCATGTACTCAAGGGACAGGGACATAATTCTCCCCCTTTATAAAGCATTGGTACGGCCTCACCTGGAATATGCTGTTCAGTTTTGGGCACCTGTCCATAAAAGGGACACTGCAGAGTTGGAAAGGGTGCAGAAACGCGCGACTAAACTAATATGGGGCATGGATCATCTTAGCTATGAGGAGCGATTAAAGGAGTTACAATTGTTTAGTCTCGAGAAGAGACGTTTAAGGGGGGATATGATAAACGTATATAAGTATATTAATGGCCCATACAAAAAATATGGAGAAAAACTGTTCCAGGTTAAACCCCCCAAAGGACGAGGGGGCACTCCCTCAGTCTGGAAAAGAAAAAGTTTAGTCTCAAGGGGCGACACGCCTTCTTTACCGTGAGGACTGTGAATTTATGGAACGGTCTACCTCAGGAACTGGTCACAGCAGGAACAATTAACAGCTTTAACAGATACATTCATGGAACAAAATAACATTAATGCTTATGAAGAAATATAAAATCCCATCCCTTCCCCAATATCGCGCCACACCCCTATCCCTTAATTCCCTGGTTGAACTTGATGGACATGTGTGTTTTTTCGACCGTACTAACTATGTAACTATGTATCACACACTAAAGTTTAATGTGATGTGCATTCTGACACTTACCGTATTTATCGGGGTATACCACGCACCGGCCTATAACGTGCACCCTCATTTTACCAAGGATGTTTGGGTAAAAAAACGTTTTTTATCCAAATATCCTTGGTAAAATGAGGGTGCGTGTGTGCATGTGTATACCCCGATACACTGTTTCTGACCCCAGAGAAGCCCCCAGGAAAGGCAGGGGGAGAGAGGCCGTCGCTGCCCCCGGCTATCGGCGCCGCTACCCCTTCCCCCCCCCGGCTATCGGAGACGCTGGCCCTTTCTCCCCCCACCCCCCTGGCTATGGGTGCCGCTGCCCCTTCTCTCCCCCAGGCTATCGTTGCCGCTGCCCCATTGCCGGCGCTGATAGCCAGGGGGAGAGAAGCGGCGCCGGCAATGGGGCAGCGGCGCCAACAGACAGGGGGAGAGAAGGGGCAGAGGCACCCATTGCCGGCACCACTGCCCCGTTGCCTCCCCCATCCCCGGCTGTATAATAACCTGTTGCCGGGGTCGGGTCCGCTCTGCTTCAGGCCTCCGGTGTACGTCCCCTGCGTCGTTGCTATGCGCTGCAAGACGCAATGACGAGTGACGTCATACGTCATAGCGCGGCGCCGTGCAGCGCATAGCAACAACGCAGGGGAGGTACACCGGAGGGCTGAAACAGCGCGGACCCGACCCTGGCAACAGGTAATTATACAACCGGGGAAGGGGGAGGCAACGGGGCAGCGGCACTGGCAATGGGTGCCTCTGCCCCGTCTCTCCCCCTGTCTGTCAGCGCCGCTGCCCCATTGCCGGCGCCGCTTCTCTCCCCCTGGCTATCGGCGCCGGCAATGGAGCAGTGGCACCGATAGCCAGGGGGAGAGAAGGGGCAGCGGCACCGATAGCCGGGGGGGGGAGAAGGGGTAGCGGCGCCGATAGCAGGGGGAGAGAAGCCGACAGCGATGGCAGGTCTCTGCACCTGCAAAAGCCGCTGCAGTTCATTGATTTAAAAATCATTGTACTGTAGCGGCTTATCGGCGTATAACACGCACATAGACTTTAGGCAAAAAAATTTAGCCTAAAAAATGTGTGTTATACGCCGATAAATAAGATAATTACTAATGCAGCAGCATTGGATCGGTAGCATTGTGTTTTTAAACAAGTTTGCACTTTTGGGTTTTATGCTCCACGGAGCTTAATAAAGTTTATAAGTAGTAGTGGGGGTATCTTAGTTTGGGGCATTAGTCTGAGGGTTTCACCCTCAGTAGTGTTTATTCATTTATTCACCCCGTTACTCCTGGGAGATTGTTTTTTGAATTTTCAGTGTAGGACCCGGCCATTATTTGCACATCTGACCACAGTCACTTTAAGCATGAATAACTCTGGGATGCTTTTATTTCGTGACATATTCTACTTTATGTTAGTGGTAAATTTTCATCGATCATTTCTTGGTGAAAAATTCAGAAATTTTATGAAAAATGTAATTTTATTTTTTATTTTTCTAACTTTCAAGCTCTCTGCTTGCAAGGAAAATACAGACATACCAAATAAATTATATATTGATTCACATATACAATGTGTTGGCATCATAAAGTTGACATGTTTTTACTTTTGGAAGACATCAGAGGGCTTCAAAGTTTAGCATCAATTTTCCAATTTTTCAAAAACATTTTCAAAATCTGAATTTTTCAGGGACCAGTTCAGTTTTGAAGTGGATTTGAAGGGCCTTCATATTAGAAATACCCCATAAATTACCCTATTATAAAAACTGCACCCCTCAAAGTATTCAAAATGACATTCAGAAAGTTTGTTAACCCATTAGGTGTTTCACAGGAATAGCAGCAAAGTGAAGCAAAAAAATTAAAAATATTCATTTTTTATATTCGCATGTTCTTGTAGACCCAGTTTTTGAATTTTTGCAAGGGGTAATTTGTAACCAGATTTCTCTCGAGTGAGGAAATGCCTCAAATGTGTATGTTAAAGGGGTACTCTGCCCCTAGACATCTTATTCCCTATCCAAAGGATAGGGGATAAGATGTCAGATCGCCGGGGTCCCACTGTTGGGGACCCCGGGATCGCTGCTGCAGCACCCCGCTATCATTACTGCGCAGAGCGAGTTCGCTCTGCACCTGACGGGCAATACAGGGACAGGAGCATCGTTACATCACGGCTCCGCCCCTCGTGACATCATGTCCCGCCCCCGTCAATACAAGTCTATGGGAGGGGGCGTGGCGGTCATCACGCCCCCTGCTATAAACTTGCATCAAGGGGACGGGCCGTGATGTCATGAGGGGCGGAGCCATGACATCACGCTGCTCCGGCCCCTGTATCGCCCATCATTACGCACAGAGCGAACTCGCTCTGTGCAGTAATGATGGCGGGGTGCCGCAGCAGCGATCCCCGGGGTCCCCAGCAGCGGGACCGCAGCGTTCTAACATCTTATCCCCCATCCTTCGTATAGGGGATAAGATGCCAGGGGCGGAGTACCCCTTTAACTGTTCGGTGGGCGCAGTAGAGGGCTCAGAAGGGAAGGAGCAACAATGGGATTTTAGAGAGTGAATTTTTTCCGATATGGTTTTTGAGGGGCATGTCACATTTAGGAAGCCCCTATGGTGCCAGAACCGCAAAAAAAAACACATGGCATACTATTTAGAAATCTACACTCCTCAAGGCAAGTAACAAGGGGTCCAGTGAGCCTTAACACCCCACAGATGTTTGACAACTTTTCGAAAAAGTCGGATGTGTAAATGAAAAAAAAAAATTTTTCACTAAAGTGCAGGCTTTTTCCCCAAATTTACCATTTTTGCAAAGGGTAATGGGAGAAAATGCTCACAAAATTTGTAACCCCATCTCTTCTGAGTATGGAAATACCCCATGTTAGGGCGTAAATTGCTCTGCGGGCGAACTACAATGCTCAGAAGAGAAGGAGTCACGTTTGGCTTTTGGAAAGCAAATTTTGTTGAAATGGTTTTTGGGGGGCATGTCACATTTAGGAAGCCCCTATGGTGCCAGAAGAGCACAAGAAAACACATGGCCTACTATTTTGGAAACTACACCCCTCAATGAACATAACAAGGGGTACAGTGAGCCTTAAAACCCCACAGGTAATTGCCGAACTTTCGTTAAAGTGGGACGAGAAAATGAAAAATTAGATTTTTAACACTAAAATGCTGGTGTTAGCCCAAATTTTTTATTTTCACAAGGAGTAATAGGAGAAAATGCTCCACAAAATTTGTAACCCCATTTCTCTCGAGTAAGGAAATACCTCATATGTGGATGTAAAGTGATCGGCGGGAGCACTAAAGGGCTCAGAAGGGAAGGAGCGACATTGGGCTTTTGGAAAGCGAATTTTGCTGAAATGGTTTTTAGGGGTATGTCGCATTAAGGAAGCCCCCATGATGCCAGAACAGTAAAAAAAACAAAAAAACATGGCATACTATTTTGGAAACTACACCCCTCACAGAATTTAATAAGGGGTACAGTGAGCATTTACACCCCACTGGCATTTGAAAGATCTTTGGAACAGTGGGCTGTGCAAATTAAAAATAAAATTTTTCATTTTTACGGACAACTGTTCAAAAAATCTGTCAGACACCTGTGGGGCGTAAATGCTCACTGCACCCCTTGTTACATTCCGTGAGGGGTGTAGTTTCCAAAATGGGGTCACATGTTGAGGGGGTCCACTGTTCTGGCACCATGGGGGCTTTGTAAACACACATAGCCTTCAATTCCAGCCTAATTCTCTCTCAAAAAGCCCTATGGCGCCCCTTCTCTTCTGAGCATTGTAGTTCGCCCGCAGAGCACTTTACATCCACATATAGGGTATTTATATACGCAGAAGAAATGGGGTTTCAAATTATGGGGGGCTTTTTTTTCCTATTACCCCTTGAGAAAATGAAAACTTTGGGGTAACACCAGCATTTCAGGGGGAAAAAACTAATTTAAAATTTTCATGTTCAATTTTAATGAAAATTCATCAAACACCTGTGGGTTGTTAAGGCTCACTATACCCCTTGTTATGTTTCCGTGAGGGGTGTAGTTTCCAAAATGGGGTCACGTGTTTTTTTTTTTTGTGTTCATGTCAGAACCACTGTAACGATCAGCCACCCCTGTGCAAACCACCAATTTAGGCCTCAAATGTACATGGCACTCTCACTCCTGAGCCATGTACAGTGACCCCCCCCCGACCTACGATGGCCCCAACATACAATAATTTCAACATATGATGGCCTCTCAGAGGCCATCGCATGTTGAAGGCAGCATCAACATACAATGCTTTTGTATGTTGGGGTCATAGCATAAATGGCTATCCGGCAGAGCAGACTACTTCAGCTGCTGCCGGATAGCCGTTTACGGTGCCCCGTGTGCTCCGGTGATGGTCTCTTACCTGTACCTGGCGCTCCGGATCGTCCTCTTTGGGATCCCCTGTATTGCCATTGCTCTCCATCGTTGTCATCATGTTGCAGCGCATGCCATCCCGTCATCCAATAGGAGCGGCGTGCGTAGCGATGTGATGACGGCGATAAGGAACGACGATCCTGGTCTGCAGAGATGGTCTGGAGCGGCAGTGACACCACGGGGACGCGGCGACAGCGATGGACGGCGACATCCAGGGCAGCGGTGACGGTCTGGAGTGGCGGGAACGGTGAGTATACCTTCCTATATTTAACATTGCACAGATCCCTCAACATACGATGGTTTCAACAAACGATGGTTCATTTGGAACGAATTACCATCGCATGGTGAGGGACCACTTTAGTTCGTTCGCAGAGCATTTTACGTACACATATGGGGTATTTCCATAGAAATTTTGTGGGTCTTTTTCTCCTTTTACCTCTTGTGAAAATAAAAAGTATGTTATCCCCCCAAAAATTTGTAACGCAATTTCTCCCAAGTACGGAAAGACCCCATATGTGGCCCTAAACTGTTGCCTTGAAATATGACAGGGCTCTGAAGTGAGAGAGCGCCATGTGTATTTGAGGCCTAAATGAGGAATTTGCAATAGGGGCGGACCCCGATACATGGATGGGGCTTGTCTCCACCAAAACCCTACAGCAGTGTTTCCCAAACAGGGTGTTGCTGTTGCAAGACTCCCAGCCTGCCAGGTCAGACTATGGCTGTCCAGCAATACTGGGAGTTGTGGTTTTGCAACAGCTGGAGGCTCCGTATAGGAAACACTGCCGTATGAGACGTTTTTCACTTTTATTGGGGGGGGGGGGGATGGGGAGTGTATATGTAGTGTTTTACTTTTTATTATTTTTTATTGTAGTGTAAAGTAGTGTTTTTAGGGTATATATGAGGGAGGTTAAGAGCAGTGGATAAGGAGATCCATGGGTTACAAACCAGCTGTAAAAATAAATGTAGCCCGAAAAATTGTAATCCCAATAATTCAAAAAATTCCATTAGCCCCAATAACTCAATAACTACAATAAGCCCCATTAACTAAAAAATCCCATTATCCCCAATAACTTAAATAACAATGTTAGACCCAATAACGCAAAAAATCCCATTAGCCCCAATAACTTAAATAATAACGTTAGACCCAATAACTCAAAAAATCCCATTAGCCCCAATAACTTAAATAGTACAATTAGCCCTTATAACTCAAAAAATAACATTAACCCCAATAACTCTGAAAATCCCATTAGTGAGACTATATGTGTAAAACTTAATGGAAATGCAAAGTGTATGTTCACAAATGCCAGAAGCCTAGCAAATAAAATGGGGGAGATAGAGGCCTTGGTACTGGAGGAACATATTGATATAGTTGGGGTCACTGAGACATGGCTGGACTCCTCACATTACTGGGCTGTTAATCTGCAGGGGTTTACATTGTTTTGCAAGGATAGAATGAACAGAAAAGGTGGTGGAGTCTGTCTGTATGTAAGAAGTGGTATGAAAGCCAGTGTGAACGATGCCATAGTGTGATGATTCTGAGGAGGTGGAATCATTGTGGGTAGAATTACAAAAGGAGGGAAATATTGAAAAAATAGTATTTGGTGTAATCTACAGACCCCCTAATATCACTGAATAGATAGAAGGTCAGCTGTATAAACAAATAGAGAGGGCCGCCCGGGCAGGTACAGTGGTAATAATGGGAGATTTTAACTATCCAGATATAGATTGGGGCCGGGGGCTGGCTAAAACTACAAAGGGGAGAAAATTCCTAAATTTATTGCAGGATAATTTTATGGGCCAGTTTGTGGAGGACCCAACAAGAAGTGATGCCTTGTTGGATCTGATCATTTCCAACAATGCAGAGCTGGTTGGTAATGTAACTGTGAGGGAAAACCTTGGTAATAGCGACCACAATATAGTTACTTTTGACTTAAAATGTAGAAAACAAAGACAGACGGGGAAGGCAAAAACATATAACTTTAAAAAGGCAAATTTCCCTGGGCTGAGAGCTGCACTACAGGACATAGACTGGGGGGAGGTGTTCTCAAATACTGATACAGAAGGTAAATGGGACATCTTTAAATCAACTCTAAATAACTATACAGCTAAATATATACCAAAGGGGAACAAATATAAATGATTAAAACTAAATCCTACATGGCTGACAAATTATGTTAAAAGAGCAATAAACAACAAAAAAACAGCCTTCAAAAAATTCAAATCTGATGGGTCAGCTATAACATACAGTCAGCTATAACAGTACAAGGAGCTTAATAAAATCTGTAAAAATGTAAAAAAAAAACAGCAAAAATTCACAATGAGAGACAGGTGGCCAAAGAAAGCAAAACTAATCCTAAATATTTTTTTTAGATATATAAATACAAAAAAAACAAGCACAGAGCATGTAGGACCCCTTAATAATGATAATGGGGAGGTTGTCACGGGCGATCAAGAGAAGGCGGAGCTACTGAATGGGTTCTTTAGTTCTGTATGCACTACGGAAAAAGGAGCTGACATTGGCCAGGTCAGTGCTGGTAATACATCATGTAATGTACTGAACTGGCTTAATGTAGAGATGGTACAAGGTAAGTTAAGTAAAGTAAATGTAAGCAAATCTCCAGGGCCGGATGGACTACACCCAAGAGTTCTTAGAGAGGTAAGTTCAGTAATATCTGTACCATTGTTCATGATATTTAGAGATTCTCTGGTGTCTGGTATTGTGCCAAGGGACTGGCGCAAGGCTAATGTGGTACCAATCTTCAAGAAGGGCTCTAGGTCTTCTTCAGGCAATTATAGACCAGTAAGTCTAACGTGCATTGTGGGTAAATTGTTTGAAGGACTTATAAGGGATTACATACAGGAATACATAGGGGATAATAGTATTATAAGTGATAGCCAGCATGGGTTTACTAAGGATAGAAGTTGTCAAACCAATCTAATTTGCTTTTATGAAGAGGTGAGTAGAAGCCTTGACAGAGGAATGGCTGTGGATATAGTGTTTCTGGATTTTGCCAAAGCGTTTGATACTGTCCCTCACAGACGTCTGACAGGTAAGTTAAGGTCTTTGGGCTTGGAAACTTTAGTTTGTAACTGGATTGAACACTGGCTCATGGATCGTACCGAGAGAGTGGTGGTCAATGATTCGTACTCTGATTGGTCCCCGGTAATTAGTGGTGTACCCCAAGGTTCAGTACTGGGCCCGCTGTTGTTTAATTTATTTATCAATGATATAGAGGATGGTATTAACAGCTCTGTTTCTATCTTTGCAGATGACACCAAGCTTTGTAGCACGGTACAGTCTATAGAGGATGTGCATAAGTTACAAGATGACTTGGATAGACTAAGTGTCTGGGCATCCACTTGGCAAATGAGGTTCAATGTGGATAAATGTAATGTTATGCATCTGGGTACTAATAACCTGCATGCGTCGTATGTCTTAGGGGGGATTAAACTGGCAGAGTCACTGGTAGAGAAGGATCTGGGTGTACTTGTAGATCACAGACTACAGAATAGCATGCAACGTCAGGCTGCTGATTCCAAAGCCGGCAGGATATTGTCATGTATAAAAAGGGGCATGGACTCAAGGGACAGGGACATAATACTACCCCTTTATAAAGCATTGGTACGGCCTCACCTGGAATTTGCTGTTCAGTTTTGGTCGCCTGTTCATAAAAGGGACACTGCGGAGTTGGAAAGGGTGCAGAGACGCGCGACTAAACTAATATGGGGCATGGAACATCTTAGCTATGAGGAGCGATTAAAGGAGTTACAATTGTTTAGTCTCGAGAAGAGACGTTTAAGGGGGATATGATAAACGTATATAAGTATATAAATGGCCCATACAAAAAATATGGAGAAAAACTGTTCCAGGTTAAACCCCCCAAAGGACGAGGGGGCACTCCCTCCGTCTGGAGAAGAAAAGGTTTAGTCTAAAGGGGCGACACGCCTTCTTTACCGTGAGGACTGTGAATTTATGGAACTGTCTACCTCAGGAACTGGTCACAGCAGGAACAATTAACAGCTTTAAAACAGGGTTAGATACATTCCTGGAACAAAATAGCATTAATGCTTTTGCAGAATTATAAAACTACATCCCTTTCCCTTATCCCCTTACACCCTTCACTTCAAGTCCCTGGTTGGACTTGATGGACGTATGTCTTTTTTCAACCATACTAACTATCTAACTATGTAACTATATTTACACAGGTGGGGTGTTACGCTATGCGCTCCGGCCTCACCCGCTGGCCGTGAGCGCATGGTCCCCTTACCTTCTGCTGCTGACAGGGCTGGGACTCGCATTGTGGGACACACCCGCATGCGAGCCCCAGTCCGTCACTCTCCAGGTGTTTCCCCTGCCTCTGCTTCGGCCTCTCTGCTCCGGCACGCATGTCCCCGTCTCTTAGGGCGTTTGCGCGCCGGAGCTTTAAGATTTAAAGGGCCAGTATGCTCATTAGTGTAACCACCTGTATCTTGTTGATAAATTCCTCCACCCTCCTCAGTTCTCTGCCGGATCTTTGTTGCCTTGTGCCTAGTGAAAGCGTTCCATAGTATTGCCTTGCCGTGTACCAGATCTCCTGCTCTTGTGACCTTAACCTTTCTTCTCTGCCGCTTGCCTACTGAACTTCTGCTACGTCCCGAGTACGCTACTGTGCCGCCTGTCCGGACCTACAGCTATCCTGCGTACGAGTTGTCTCATCCCTTCTGGGCTTCACATCTCCTCAGCCGCCTGTGTGTTCGAGCCGTGCTGGGGGGTAGCGACCTGGGTGTTTCGCCTGCAGCTGCAAGCCCACCCTCCTTTGCGGCGGGCTCTGGTGAAGACCAGCGGCACCTTAGACTACGCTCCCTGGCACGGTCCGAGTCATCTGCCACACAGGTCCAGCGGATCCACATACACCGGAGTTCCTGTTTTCAGAAAAGTGAATGTTACAGTAAGATACAGCCATGGATCCCGCTGAGGAACCCCTGCCTGAAGTTGTGGATCTTTCCTCCATTGTGATACGTCACTCACAGAAGTTGTCCCGACAGGCGCAGCAATTTTCTCAACTTGCAGCCAAAGTAACAGCTTTTGGCCTTGCAACAGCAGCACGTACCACAATCTGGCCCACTCCCTCTTACAGCTTCTGCCTTTGCCTTCCAAGTATAATGGGGATTCCGAGTCATGCAGAGGCTTTGTTGCACAGTGCTCCATGCATTTGGAGCTCATGTCTGAACTGTTTCCGACTGAACGTAGCAAGGTGGCCTTTGTCATTAGTCTGCTTTCTGGAAAAGCCCTGGCTTTATAAGTATATAAATGGGCCATACAAAAAATATGGAGAAAAACTGTTCCAGGTTAAACCCCCCCAAAGGAGGGGGCACTCCCTCCGTCTGGAGAAGAAAAAGTTTAGTCTCAAGGGGCGACACGCCTTCTTTACCATGAGAACTGTGAACTTATGGAACAGTCTACCTCAGGAACTTGCCACAGCTGGAAAAATTAACAGCTTTAAAACAGAATTAGATATATTCCTGGAACAAAATAACATTAATGCTTATGAAGAAATATAAAATCCCATCCCTTCCCCAATATCGCGCCACACCCCTACCCTTTAATTCCCTGGTTGAACTTGATGGACATATGTCTTTTTTCGACCGTACTAACTATATAAATATTCAAGATCTGGTACCATTGAACAGTAACACATATAGGATAGAAAGCAAGTTAGGTCAGTCAGGCACTGTTGTATGCAATCAGTGATACGGTCAGGTGGTAAGGAATAGTGACAAGGAGGATGTAACATATAGCATTAAACAAAAGACACTGTAACACTAATGCAAGATCAGAATTATTAAATAATATAAAATGAAATCCCAGGGGATTCAAATTCAAACCAAGATGTACAGCACCCCTGAAAAATGATGATACATGTATTCAGTATGTGATTCATAATACAGATATATAAATATAAAACAGATAATACAGCTTACCTATCAGATAGGTACTGGATGATTGTTGTAATAGTAATAAAAGGTGTAACAGTGCAATAAAGACGGTCTCTAAAGGTAGAATAGAGAAGTAGTAAGGGTCAATACAAGATCAGTGAATATGTATTTGACCCAAAGGTAAGTATCTTACCTATAGTCACTAGATTACGGACCTGGTTGTACCGGATGATTAAGGTACAGGTATAAACCCAAATGCACAATAATGCAAAATGACTGAGGAAAGAAAAAAATCAATGAGTAACTGAGAAGGATAAAAATAGAGAGAATAGGCCCCCATATTCTGTAATAAAATTACCTGCTAGTGGCTTAAGTGAGTACTTCAAGGAGGTAACGGACAAAAACCACAGTGCAGGTAAGTGGAATCACCAAGCCCAAGTGGGGCTAAAGAGAGAGATATATATGTGTAAGACACATGTTTAAATTGACCCCATACAATAAAGAATGATGTAATACAAGATAAGGATAAAGAGGATGCAAGTTACTTACTAGATGAGACAGCAGAGGATATCACCGGTGATCCCTCCAGGTGGAGGACGCCACTGACATCTAGAGCGCAACGCGCTCGTTTTATATTACCCGGGCCGGAAGTACACTGACTTCACGTCTGGTCGGTGGAACGCATATGCCTCAATTGGGGTCTTAGGAAGATGATAAGTAAAGACAGATGATTGGACAACTAATACATTACAGAAATCCAAAAATAAGAGGAAATTCAGAAAGCGGAAAACCGGAAGTATCGCGGCAATGTGCGGTATTAACCCTTTAGAAGCGGCGGTCAAAGCTGACCGCCGCTTCTAAAGTGAAAGTATCCTGGCTAGTCAGTGGGCTGTTCGGGACCACCACGGTGAAATCGCGGCGTCCCGAACAGCTTACAGGACACCGGGAGGGCCCAGGCAAGAGCAGTCAAACGCTGATAACACTGATCACAGGTGTGTTAATACACGCCAGTGATCTGTGTAAGAGATCAGTGTGTGCAGTGTTATAGGTCCCTATGGGACCTATAACACTGCAAAAAAAAAGTTAAAAAAAAGTGTTAATAAAGGTCATTTAACCCCTTCCCTAATAAATGTTTGAATCACCCCCCTTTTCCCATAAAAAAAATAAAACAGTGTAAATAAAAATAAACATATGTGGTATAACTGCGTGCGTAAATGTCCCAACTATAAAAATATATCATTAATTAAACCGCACGGTCAATGGCGTACACGTAAAAAAAATTCCAAATTCCAAAAAAGCGTATTTTGGTCACTTTTTATACCATTAAAAAATGAATAAAAAGTGATCAAAAAGTCCGATCAAAACTAAAATCATACCGATAAAAACTTCAGATTACGGTGCAAAAAATGAGTCCTCATACCGCCCTGTACGTGGAAAAATAAAAAAGTTATAGGGGTCAGAAGATGACATTTTTAAACGTATACATTTTCCTGAATGTAGTTATGATTTTTTCCAGAAGTACGACAAAATGAAACCTATATAAGTAGGGTATCATTTTAACCGTATGTACCTACAGAATAATGATAAGGTGTCATTTTTACCGAAATATGCATTGCGTATAAACGGAAGCCCCCAAAATTTACAAAATGGCGTTTTTTCTTTGATTTTATCGCACAATGATTTTTTTTTTCCGTTTCGCCGTGAATTTTTGGGTAAAATTACTAATGTCCCTGCAAAGTAGTATTGGTGATGCAAAAAATAAGCCATAATTTGGATTTTTAGGTGGAAAATTGAAATGGTTATGATTTTTAAAATGTAAGGAGGAAAAAACGAAAGTGCAAAAACGGAAAAACCCTGAGTCCTTAAGGGGTTAAATGATTTAGATACTTGTATAAAAGGACAAGCCTTACATGAAAGCCAGGTGGCTGTTCTTTTGGGTGGGGGTGGAGGGACATAGTGGCTGTGTATCAACCGATCATTGAGGTTATTGGCCCTCCGGTACATAATAATTGCTCGTTCCTCAACAAGATTACCTATCAAGGGATCAGATTTTAAAATGGGCCAAAACCTAGTTATGATCTCACGTATTTCGGGAGCCGCTGCATCATATGTCCCTATTATTCTTGGAAATGAACTCAAAGAGGATGGTTTCTCTTTTGGAGATAATAAGGTACTTCTGTTTATCCCTTTTACACAATTATACACTGTTTTTAAGATCGAATTTGGGTAACCTCTCTGTCTGAATCTGAATTTCAGGTCTTGTGCTTGTTGGCGAAAAGTTTCTTCTGATGAGCAATTACGTCTTATTCTGGTGTATTGGCCTTTTGGGATACCATTTTTGATGGAAGTAGGATGGTGACTGTCCCAAACGAGGAGATTGTTACCCGCTGTGGGTTTGCGATATACCATGGTATCAAGGTTCCCAGTCAAATTTCTTGTGATGGCAACATCAAGGAACATCAGTTGATCTTTGTTGATTTCGTGAGTAAAGTACAATCCTATTGTATTATTGTTAAGAGAAATTAGGAATTCTTCAAAGAGAGATTTTGATCCTGACCAGATGATGGCAATGTAGTCTATGTAGTGACCCCAAAAAATGATATTGTTATGGTAAGATTGGTGTTCACTGAAGACGATAGTTTCCTCTCACCAGCCCAGGAGCAAGTTGGCATATGTGGGGGCCGCTGGAGTCCCCATTGCCGTGCCCCTGAGCTGGTGGAATAGTTTATGGTTGAAAGAGAAGAAGTTATGAGTAAGTATAAAGGACAGAAGGGAGATGAAGAATTGGTTATGAGCAGCTAGATGTATGCTTCTTCTTTTAAGAAAAAATTCGACCACAGTAAGTTCAGCTGAGTGTATAATTGAGCTGTAGAGAGCTTTCACATCAATAGAGCAAAGCCACATATCATCCTCCAAGGTAACATCCTCCAGTATTAGAAGCAAATCGGTTGTATCTCTAACAGATATTTCTTAAACTGTTTTTGCTTTCTTTTAGCATAGATATTTCTCTATGTTGTTCTGTAGCTCATCTTCTTTCTTGCTAAATTCTGAATCCCCCCCTCAAAGTGTTAGCGATTTTTATTTGTTACTCAAGTTTTTTGGTCAACCTATCCAGAGTACCCTTCTCCTCTTCTAGTAGAATATGCATTAA
This sequence comes from Hyla sarda, assembly GCF_029499605.1. NCBI lineage: Eukaryota > Metazoa > Chordata > Amphibia > Anura > Hylidae > Hyla > Hyla sarda. The sequence goes on along the minus strand of NC_079195.1, from coordinate 159,664,589 downwards.
ACGGATCGATGAGTTAGTAGCCTCCTTTTCCCATCTTTCCATCAAAGATGGAGTACGTGCCCGGATAGCGGGTATGATTGAGATCCTCAGTCCTTTTGGTACTATATTATGGGAGATGTAGTTCTCCAGAGACCTAGTCTCCCACCATGATTTAATTTGTTTAATATAAGTTACTTGTAGATCCTTGAAGACACTGGTAAGGGTTGGTGTAATTTTAGCTGTATGAACCAGATCTCTGTCAGAAAAACTTCATTTACCTCCTCCATCCATTTTTCAACATTTAATGATTCTAAAAAGTTGCTGGCCATAACAAATAATAGATAATAGTACCAATGAGAGAACACTGGAAAAGCAAAAAGGCCACAAGTCAGAATCTTAAATCTTATATAGAAGGGAAGATAATAAGGGTCCCTCTAATGCCGTAACAGATAATGCACACCCTTTGTGTAAAGTTAAATTATATCCACAATAGGAGTACACCAATAAGGTAAATGAATAAAACATAACTTTTACTTATAAATCAAAACATAAAATAATTCAAATATAAGGTTACCGTAATATCACCATCAATGTGGGGGAATGGGGAAAAGGGTACAGGTGAATACCTAGTCTTGGCAACCTACAATGGGCCCTTCCTAATATAGTGTGGATAGGGTAAGGGAATTAAAAGCAGATGGTGGCCGAACTCCAACGTGTTTCATCCTGTAATGTGCAGGACTCATCAGGGAGTAGACATAAATTGGTAATACTATCAATATTCAAGATCTGGTACCAATGAACAGTAACACATATAGGATAGAAAGCAATTTAGGTCAGTCAGGCACTGTCGTATGCAGTCAGTGATACGGTCAGGTGGTAAGGAATAGTGACAAAGAGGATGTAACATATAGCATTAAAAAATAGACACTGTAACACCAATGCAAGATCAGAATTATTAAATAATATAAAATGAAATCCCAGGGGATCCAAATGCAAACCAAGATGTACAGCACCCCTGAAAAATGATGATACATGTTTTCAGTATATGATACATAATACAGATATATAAATATAAAACAGATAATAATACAGTTTACCTATCAGATAGGTACTGGATGATTGTTGTAATAGTAATAAAAAGTGTAACAGTGCAATAAAGACGGTCTCTAAAGGTATAATAAAGAAGAAGTAAGGGTCAATACAAGATCAGTGAATATGTATTTGACCCAAAGGAAAGTATGTTACCAATAGTCACTAGATTACGGAACTGGTTGTACTGGATGATTAACCTTTTAAGGACCATGGACGTGTATACATGTCCAATGGAACTTAACCGGGTATGACGCAGGCTCCTGACTCGAGCCCGCGTCATACCGCCCGGCCCCCAGCTGATTCCTGCAGCTGGGGGCCGGCATTAACAGCCGACATGCGTCGATCGCCGTGGGCGGCTATTAACCCTTTAGATCGGCGCTGTCAAAGTTGACAGCGGCGTCTAAAGGTGCCTGTATTCAGTCCCTGGTGGTCCAGTTGGGTGGATCGCCCCCCCCCCCCCCCCCCCCGCAGAGCGATCGTGGGGGGGTGATCCACTTCTGAGGTAGCCTGAGGGCTTACCTCTCCTTCCACGGCGGCTCCGGCTCTCTGAATGATACAGCCCAGCAGGGCAAGGCTTTATCACTCGAGTGCAGAGCACACTGATCCCTATGGTTCTATACAACCATAGTGATCTGCATGAGGGGACTAATAGTGTAAAAAAAAAAAAAAAAAAAAGGTTAAAAAAAAGTTTAACACACACACACACACACACACATTAACCCCTTCCTTATTAAAAGTTTAAATCACCCCCCCTTTTCCCAAATTCCATATAAATAATATATAAACATAGTAAAAATAAACATACATATGTGGTATCGCCGCGTGCGTAAATGTCCGAACTATAAAAATATATAATTTCCAAAGTCCAAAATAGCGTATTTTTGGTCACTTTTTAGATCATGAAAAAAATGAATAAAAAGCGATCAAAAAGTCCAATCAATACAAAAATGGTACCAATAAAAACTTCAGATCACGTTGCAAAAGATTAGCCCTTGACCGCCCCATACGCAGAAAAATAAAAAAGTTATAGGGGTCAGAAGATGACAATTTTAAACGTATACATTTTCCTGCATGTAGTTATGATTTTTTCCAGAAGTACGACAAAATCAAACCTATATAAGTAGGGTATCATTTTAACCGCATGGACCTACAGAATAAAGAGGAAGTGTCATTTTTACCGAAAACTGTACTGCGTAGAAACGGAAGCCCCCAAAAGTTACAAAATGGCATTTTTTCTTCAATTTCGTCGCACAATGATTTTTTTTCCTGTTTCGCCGTAGATTTTTGGGTAAAATGACTGAGGTCTCTGCAAAGTAGAATTGGTGATGCAAAAAATAAGCCATCATATGGATTTTTAGGTGCAAAATTGAAGTGGTTATGATTTTTAAAAGGTGAGAAGGAAAAAATGAAAGTGCAAAAACGGAAAAACCTATGGTCCTTAAGGGGTTAAGGTACAGGTATAAACATAAATGCACAATAATGCAAAATGACTGGGGAAAGAAAAAAATCAATGAGTAACTGAGAAGGATAAAAATAAAGAGAATATGCCCCCATATTCTGTAATAAAATTACCTGCTAGTGGCTTAAGTGAGCACTTAAAGGAGGTAACAGACAAAAACCACAGTGCAGGTAAGTGAAATCACCAAGCCCAAGTGGGGGTAAAGAGAGAGATATATATGTGTAAGACACATGTTTAAATTGACCCCATACAATAAAGAATGATGTAATACAACATAAGGATAAAGAGGATGCAAGTTACTTACTAGATGAGACAGCAGAGGATATCGCTGGTAATCCCTCCAGGTGGAGGACGCCACTGACATCTAGAGCGCAATGCGCTAATTTTATATTACTCAGGCCGGAAGTACACTGACTTCACGTCCGGCCGGTGGAACGCATATGCGTTCCACCATAGAAAAGATAGGGGCAAGATGTATCAAACCCCTGAGACCACCGAGGATGGTAAACACGGCCTCAATTGGGGTCTTAGGAAGATGATAAGTGAAGATAGATGATTGAACAACTAATACATTACAGAAATCCAAAAATAAAAGGAAATTCAGAAAGCGGAAAACCGGAAGTATCGGCGCATATGTGTTCCACTCAGTCATAAAATGTGATTTTAGGCAAGTAGACAGTCCTAAATGATGAAAAACAGATAGTTAAAAGATGTCTCATGAAGCAATAAAAGATAGGTGGTCAGCCAATTATTATAAAGATGGAGATAATTAAAAATATATGATACTATAAAATAAATGGAAATTGGAGACAAATAGAAGCCATGAATTCATACAGAAAATCTTATATAAGATAATTGATACATGATCAATAATGTAAAAGATGACATGATCAGTGATGTAAAAAATGAAATCAGCCAATAAAAGACGTAAAAGAGAGTGACTCATTTAGGCCAGATGGTGTCACGGTCTGTAGGCGGTAGATCCACCTAGCCTCAACTTGCAGAAGTTTGGTATCAAAATTGCCTCCCCTGGGGTCCTCTTTGGGGGTTTCAATAATCTGGAAGGAGATATTAACCCCCTGGGGACGGAGCTCATTATGACCCTAAGGACGGGAGCATTTTTTGCAAATCCGACCACTGTCACTTTAAGCATTAATAACTCTGGGATCCTTTTACTTATAAATTTGATTCTGAGAGTTTTTTTTGTGACATATTCTACTTTATGTTAGTGGTAAATTTTCGTCGATACTTGCATCATTTCTTGGTGAAAAATTCAAAAATTTCATGAAAAATTAGAAAATTTTGCATTTTTCTAACTTTGAAGCTCTCTGCTTATAAGGAATATGGATATTCCAAATAAATTATATATTAATTCACATATACAATATGTCTACTTTATGTTTGCATCATAAAGTTGACATGTTTTTACTTTTGGAAAACATCAGAGGGCTTCAAAGTTCAGCAGCAATTTTCCAATTTTTCGCAAAATTTTCAAAATCGGAATTTTTCAGGGACCAGTTCAGGTTTGAAGTGGATTTGAAGGGTCTTCTGGTTAGAAATACCCCATAAATGACCCCATTATAAAAACTGCACCCCTCAAAGTATTCAAAATGACATTCAGTAAGTGTATTAACCCTTTAGGTGTTTCACAGGAATAGCAGCAAAGAATTTTTACAAGGGGTAAAAGGAAAAAAATCCTCTCAAAATTTGTAACCCAATTTCTCTCGAGTAAGAAAATACCTCATATGTGTATGTCAAGTGTTCGGCGGGTGCACTAGGGGGCTCAGAAGCGAAGGAGCAACAATGGGATTTAGGAGAGTGAGTTTTTCTGAAATGGTTTTTGGGAGGCTTGTCCCATTTAGGAAGCTCCTATGGTGCCAGGACAGCAAAACCACCCCCACATCGCAAACTATTATGGAAACGGTGAGCTTTAACACCCCACAGGTGTTTGATAACTTTTTGTTAAAGTGGGATGTGTAAATGAAAAAAAAATTTTTTTCACTAAAATGCATTTTTTTCCCCAAATTTTACTTTTTTTTTTTTTACAAAGGGTAATAGGAGAAAATGCCCCCCAAAATTTGTAACCCCATTTCTTCTGAGTATGGAAATACCCCATGTTTGGACGTCAAGTGCACTGCGAGCGAACTACAATGCTCAGAAGAGAAGGAGCGCCATTGAGCTTTTAGAGAGAGAATTTGTTAGGAATGGAAGTCGGGGGCCATGTGCATTTACAAATCCCCCCATGGTGCCAGAACAGTGGACCCCCCCACATGTGACCCCATTTTGGAAACTACACCCCTCACGGAATGTAATAAGGGGTACAGTGAGCATTTACACCCTACTGGTGTTTGACAGATCTTTGGAACAGTGGGCTGTGCAAAAAAAAAAAAAATTTAAATTTTTCATTTTCACTGACCACTGTTACAAAAATCTGTCAGACACTTGTGGGGCGTAAATGCTCACTGTACCCCTTGTTACATTCCGTGAGGGGTGTAGTTTCCAAAATGGGGTCACATGTGGGTATTTATTTTTTTGGATTTATGTCAGAACCGCTGTAAAATCAGCCACCCCTGTGCAAATCACCAATTTAGGCCTCAAATGTACATAGTGCGTTCTCACTCCTGAGCCTTGTTGTGCGCCCGCAGAGCATTTTACGCCCACATATGGGTTATCTCCGTACTCAGGAGAAATTGTGTTACAATTTTTTTTTTTTTTCCTTTTACCGCTTGTGAAAATAAAAAGTAAAGGGCAACACCAGCATGTTAGTGTACAATTTTTTTTTTTACACTAAGGCTGGTGTAGACCCCAACTTTTCCTTTTCATAAGGGGTAAAAGGAGAAAAATCCCCCAAAATTTGTAGTGCAATTTCTCCCGAGTACGGAAATACCCCATATGTGGCCCTAAACTGTTTCCTTGAAATACGACAGGGCTCCGAAGTGAGAGAGCTCCATGCGCATTTGAGGACTAAATTAGGGATTGCATAGGGGTGGACATAGGGGTATTCTACGCCAGTGATTCCCAAACAGGGTGCCTCCAGCTGTTGCTAAACTCCCAGCATGCCTGGACAGTCAGTGGCTGTCCGGAAATGCTCCGTTTTGGAAACACTGCCGTACAATACGTTTTTCATTTTTATTGGGGGGGACAGTGTAAGGGGGTGTATATGTAGTATTTTACTCTTTATTATGTGTTAGTGTAGTGTAGTGTAGTGTTTTTAGGGTACATTCACACTGGCGGGTTACGGTGATTTTCCCGCTAGGAATTTGCGCTGTGGCGAAACATGTTGAGGGGGGCAGAGTCGGGATAATTTTAAACTACAAGCATAGTAGCAGCTTGGATGCAGAACGTTCACTGCAGGCACGTTCAGCTCAATTAATAGTGACTACTGACAATTAATAGTGACTATTGACAGTAGCAGAGAATCTTCTGCCAATCCATATAATCAATATCAATATATATCATACAGATCGAGCTGCTTCTTTTGCTTAACCTTTTAACTGGGTGTCGTTTTGTTCATTTAGCACACCTTTAATTATTATTTAATAAAGCTTGTGGGATCACCATAAAGTATATGTGTATATATGGAAAAATAGGGTAATTTTTGGATTCCCCTAGGGGAATCTATAGGTTAATATATGTGGCGAAAAATTTGCCGCATCTCATACTTGAAGCAGGAAACTTACTGTAAACCCGCCCGTGTGAATGTACCCTGTACGTTCACATGGGGGGGGTCAAACCTCCAGCTGTTTCAAAACTACAACTCCCAGCATGTACTGACAGACCGAGCATGCTGGGAGTTGTAGTTTTGCAACAGCTGGAGGCACACTGGTTGGAAAACCTTCAGTTAGGTTCTGTTACCTAACTCAGTATTTTCCAACCAGTGTGCCTCCAGCTGTTGCAAAACTACAATTCCCAGCATGTACTGATCACAGAAGGGCATGCTGGGAGATGTAGTTATGCAACAGCTGGAGGTACGCAACTACAACTCCCTGTACAGTGAACTCCCTGAACAGTGATCTCCAAACTGTGGACCTCCAGATGTTGCAAAACTACAACTCCCAGCATGCACAGACAGCAAACAGCTGTGTGGGCATGCTAGGAGTTGTAGTTTTGCAAGATCTAGAGGGCAGTATAGAGATCACTGTGCAGTGGTCTCTAAACTGTAGACCTCCAGCTGTTGCAAAACTACAAATTCCAGCATGCCCACACAGCAAACAGCTGTCTGGGCATGCTGGGAGTTGCAGTTTTGCAACATCTGGAGGGCTACAGTCTAGAGGCCACTATAGTGGTCTCAGACTGTAGCCCTCTAGATGTTGCTAGGCAACTCACCGGCTTCTGTCGCATCCAGAGAGCCGTCCTCTTCTGATGCACGCCGCTCGCAGATCTCCGTCGCCGCCCACCGATCGCCGTCGCTCCGCTGCCTCCGGACGGGTAAGTGATCTTCGGCGCAGCTCCTATTCGTTTTCCCCGTTCTGGCCCACCTATTGTGGGTGGGCAGGACGGGGAAAAAATCCCAATATAGACCAATATATGGAGGGGTCAATCAATATTTTCCCATAGATTCCTATTTAGGAATCCAAAAAAATCCCTATGTTCCCATATATAAATTTTTTGTGATCCCACAAGCTTTATTGGAAAAAGTGCTCAAAATCAAATTGGAAAAACACTCTCTTAAAATTACACACAGCTCGGGCCAGTTTTATAGATTAGAACCTATGGTTTCAGGGAGTTATACTCCTCTATTGTTGTTTTGTATAATGCACCTAAGAAAGCATGCCTGCAGGAACATGCTCTCTCATTAACTGGCCTCCGCTTGTGCTGTTAAAAATCTCCCTGCTCTGCTCCCTCGACATGTTTCGCTACTAACGTAGCTTTATCAAGAGGTAGCGGGCATATGAGCGCGGGCGCCATTTTGGCTTAATTTATAGACTTCCTCCGGTGTCAGCGTGGTTATCATTTGTATTTTTAGCCTATCAAGTGGTTTCTCTCTGTACCGATGCATTTCCGATTGATTATTTCTATTACTGATGTCCTTCCTAGCCAATCAGCTCTTGATAGCATTTGGGCCAATAGAATCTAGGATTAAGTCCTGGTCATTCATTGGTGGTATCAGTGACACGTCATCTTGCGCATTCTCGTCTGCGCAGGGACTTACAGTCTGGCGGTATGTCTCACCTGCGCAATCCCGCAGTTAGATCTTTTTATTCAATCCCTCACTGTGCACACTACGGGACTTCAAAAACGGGTGTTCAGATTACTTCCACTGCGCAGGCTCCGGGACTTAGAATTATTTCTAATCGGCATTTTTTGCACGCATGCGCCTGGACTTTATTTCTCCTCTCTTTTATTTTAGGTGAATCCATAGAGGCTCCTGCTCCCCAACACACTCTCCAGCGAATATCGGTAAGTATTTTTAACATGTTTCTATGATGTTATATTAATAAGCAAGGGGATAAAAAATGTTGGTGAAACGGATATTAGTAAAGAGGAAGGAGAGATATTATATTATACACATACCGTGATATAGGGTATCTTTTATCACATTTTTATAGATGCTGTGTTGATAAATGTATTTTTCTGGGATATAATCATCTTTAGTGATAGATAACGGGGACAATTATATATTGAGGAGGGCCAATACTGATATTAGATAACACTCCTTCATTGTCCTATTGATTTATTTAACACCTTCCTTATATCCACGGTATCTCATATCTCTTATTATATTAATTCCTTCCTGTCTCACTGTATGTGTATGTGCGTATATAATTAATTGTTAGTTTATTACTTGAACATGATCACTGTATCCATTGGGTCCAATTAATTGTTCATATTAGTTATTATTTTTATGTTTATGGTACGCACTCCCCCCCACTCAAATCCCCCCACTGGCAACCCGGACACACACCACCCCCGGGAGGTATGTTATCATATTAAATTGTCTTTATATTCCCTAGATTATTGGCTATTGGTCCACTTTTGATCTCACTTCTTATTTTATCTTCAAAACACTTTAATTCCGGGGTGTCTATCTAGTTTTCAAGTGTCTGTTCTTCCATTCTTCCATTTTCTTTTTATATTCTGTATTGTATTGTATTCATATTTCTAATATTCTTAAGTTAAAGGCAGGTTTATAAGAAGGCTGAAAAAGTAAATCCCTCATTCAAGCCTTGAGGGCTCAGTGATTTTAGCCTATATATCCAAATTGAGCAATTTCTTGTCTAGGTTGCCTCCTCTGGGACCCATTCTGGGTTTAATAAAACCCCAGAATTTCAAGCACGATATGTCTCCTTTGTGAATCTCCCTTATGTGTCTTGCTAAGGGAGTGTCTACTCCCGTCCTAATTGTACTTAAATGTTGGGACACTCGCCTCCATAATTGCTGAGTCGTTTTACCGACATACAATTTGGGACATCCACATTCAGCAATGTATACGACCCCTGTCGTTTGGCAGTTTATAAAATCTCTGATTTCTACAATTCTCCCATCAACTGGGTTTTTGAAATTCTTTTTCTTTGGTATGAATTTGCAAAAACTACATGTTCCACAAGGATATGATTCTCTGATACCAGACTCTAGCCATGTTGCCTCTCTCCGTTTTTCTTGATAGTGACTTTTCACTACATGTTCCCTAATGTTCCGTCCCTGTCGATACGAGATGCTTGGATACGGGGTAAGTACTTCTCTAATGTCACTGTCTGTCAATAGAATTGGCCAATACCTCTTCATTATTGCAATAACTTGTTTATTATTTTGATCATATGTACCTATACATCTCACTTGTTTCTTTTCTTGTATTGGTACTTTGTTGCTTAATAATTCTGACCTAGGTGTTGCTCGGGCTCTAGCGAATGCTCTGTGTAGGACCTTCCTGGGATATCCTCTAGCTGTAAATCTCTGATATAGTAAATTGGATTCTTCCAGGAAGGCCTGTTCGCTAGAGAAATTCCTTTTGGCCCTGAGGTACTGGCCAACAGGAATTCCATTTTTTAGGGGCCAGGGATGGTAGCTTTCCCATTGAAGGAAGCTATTAGTGGAGGTGGGTTTCCTATAGATTTTTGTCTGGACGCTGCCCCCAAGTCCAAAAGAGATCTCCAAATCTAAAAAATTAAGTCTTTGTGTGCTAATCTCTAATGTGAAGTGCATCCCAATATGATTAGTGTTTAGTGCCCTAACAAATTCATTAAAAGTGGTGATGGTGCTCCCCCAAAACGAAATAATGTCATCAATATAACGACCCCAAAACAAAATGTGTTGTGTAAATTCCTTATTCGTGTCTGAAAATACTATTGTGTCTTCCCACCACCCTAAGAATAAATTTGCAAAATTGGGTGCACAAGCTGTGCCCATAGCTGTGCCTCTCGTTTGTAAATAGAAGTGTCCATCAAAAATAAAATAATTATGTGTTAAGAGAAAACGTAAGACAGGACGGGGAAAACGAAAGTAAACCCCCCCGCCCCAGATCTGCTATTGGTGGTCGCGTCTAGACCACCAATAGCAGGGATAGGAGGGGTGGCACCCGTGCCACCTCACTCCTATCGCTTTAGGGGGATCGTGGGTGTCTTAGACACCCGCGATCCCCTTCTATTCCGGGTCACCGGGTCACCATAGACCCGTAATGACCCGGAATCGGCGCAAATCGCAAGTGTAAATTCACTTGCGATTTGCGTCAATCGCCGACATGGGGGGGGTCTAATGACCTCCCTGGGCATTTGCACGGGGTGCCTGTTGATAGATATGGATACGCCCTTCGTGCTTAAGTACCAGGACGCAAGGGCGTATGCATACGCCCTTCGTCCCCAACAGGTTAAGCAGACTATCTGGATGGTGGGTCAACATGTGGTTTGCTAGGGGTTTGTCTCTCCTTTGTTTAATGTCCCCCTACATGTTCCAAGATACGCCTTCTCAGTTCTCTTTTTGTTTTGCCCACATATCCCAGGGGGCAAGGGCAGGTGGCTAGGTATATTACACCAATTGATTTGCAGTTGGCATAAGCAAAGTTTTTAACAGTGTGTTCATCCATATATCTTTTAAATGATTTAGATACTTGTATAAAAGTACCGCATGAACCGGATCTATACAACCCAATAAGTCCCAATTGCTCGTTCCTCAACAAGATTACCTATCAAGGGATCAGATTTTAAAATGGGCCAAAACCTAGTTATGATCTCACGTATTTTGGGAGCCGCTGCATCATATGTCCCTATTATTCTTGGAAATGAACTGAAAGAGGATGGGTTCTCTTTTGGAGATAATAAGGTACTTCTGTTTATCCCTTTTACACAATTATACACTGTTTTTACTGTTTACTGTTTTTAGTCAGTGGCGTCCTCCACCTGGAGGGATCACCGGCGATATCCTCTGCTGTCTCATCTAGTAAGTAACTTGCATCCTCTTTATCCTTATCTTGTATTACATCATTCTTTATTGTATGGGGTCAATTTAAAACATGTGTCTTACACATATATATCTCTCTCTTTAGCCCCACTTGGGCTTGGTGATTCCACTTACCTGCACTGTGGTTTTTGTCTGTTACCTCCTTGAAGTACTCACTTAAGCCACTAGCAGGTAATTTTATTACAGAATATGGGGGCCTATTCTCTTTATTTTTATCCTTCTCAGTTACTCATTGATTTTTTTCTTTCCCCAGTCATTTTGCATTATTGTGCATTTGGGTTTATACCTGTACCTTAATCATCCGGTACAACCAGGTCCGTAATCTAGTGACTAAAGGTAAGATACTTACCTTTAGGTCAAATACATATTCACTGATCTTGTATTGACCCTTACTACTTCTCTATTCTACCTTTAGAGACCGTCTTTATTGCACTGTTACACCTTTTATTACTATTACAACAATCATCCAGTACCTATCTGATAGGTAAGCTGTATTATCTGTTTTATATTTATATATCTGTATTATGTATCATATACTGAATACATGTATCATCATTTTTCAGGGGTGCTGTACATCTTGGTTTGAATTTGGATCCCCTGGGATTTCATTTTATATTATTTAATAATTCAGATCTTGCGTTGGTGTTACAGTGTATATTGTTTAATGCTATATGTTACATCCTGCTTGTCACTACTCCTTACCACCTGACCGTATCACTGACTGCATACGACAGTGCTTGACTGACCTAATTTGCTTTCTATCCTATATGTGTTACTGTTCATTGGTACCAGATCTTGAATATTGATAGTATTACCAATTTATGTCTGCTCCCTGATGAGTCCTGCACATTACAGGAGTTCTGCCACCATCTGCTTTTAATTCCCTTACCCTATCCACACTATATTAGGAAGGGCCCATTGTAGGTAGCCAAGACTAGGTATTCACCTGTACCCTTTTCACCATGCCCCCACATTGATGGTGATATTACGGTAACCTTATATTTGAATTATTTTATGTTTTGATTTATAAGTAAAAGTTATGTTTTATTAATTTACCTAATTGGTGTACTCTATTTGTGGATATACTACAGCTATCCTGACTACAAGTTGTCTCATCCCTTCTGTGCTTCGCATCTCCTCAGCCGCCTGTGTGGTCGAGCCGTGCTGGGGGGTAGCGACCTGGGTGTTTCGCCTGCAGCTGCAAGCCCATCCTGCTTTGCAGCGGGCTCTGGTGAAGACCATCGGCACCTCCCTGGCACGGTCCGAGTCATCTGCCACACAGGTCCAGCGGATCCACATACACCGGAGTTCCTGTCTTCAGAAACGTGAGTGTTACACGGGCGTTCACAGTAAGTTTTCCGCTGGGAGTTTGAGCTGAAAATTTGCCGCAGCTCAAACTTGTAGAAGGAAATCCACTGTAAACCAGCCCATGTGAATGTACCCTGTACATTCACATGGGGGGGCACCCCAAACCTTCAGCTGTGGCATAACTACAACTATCAGAATGCACTGACAGACTTTAAATGCTGGGAGTTGTAGTTTTACAACCGTAGCCCTCCAGATGTTGCAAAACTACAATTCCAAGCATGCCCAGACTGTCCAGGCATGCTGGGAGTTGTAGATCTGCAACATATGAAGGGCCAGATATTGCAGAACTACATGCCCAGCATCCCTGACTGTCTGACCATGCTGGTAATTGTACTTTTGCAACATTTGGAGGGCTACAGTTTGGAGACCACCGTATAGTGGTCTCCAAACTGTGCCACTTCAGATGTTGCAAAACTACAACTCCCAGCATGCCCAGACAGTCAGTGCATACTGAAAGTTGTAGTTTTGCAACATCTGGAGGACCACAGTTTAGAGACCACTACACAGTGGTCTCCAAACTGTGACCCTCCAGATGTTGCAAAACTATAACTCACCGAATGCCCAGACAGCATTTGGCTGTGTGGGCATGCTGGGAGTTGTAGTTTTGCAGCCTTTATAAGGCCACAGTGATGGTCACTTACCGCGATCTTCACTGCAGCCTTCTCCACACCGCACTTCCTGGCTGCACTCCTCCTGCTGCCGCCGCTGCTCCGAGATGCTGCCTCCGCCGCCTCCGTCAGTCTGGTAAGCCGGCCATTCTCCCCCCTCGCCGCCTGCATTCCCCCCCCCCCCCCCCCCCCCCCGCTCTGCCCCGACTTAGATTGGTGGGCAGAGCTGGGGAAATGAACTCTAACCCCCCTCGCCCCCAACTGCAATTGGTCGTCAGCCTGATCGGAAAAAGGCAGGGGATAGGAGGGGGTGGCAACACTGCCACCTCACTCCTATCCTTTAGGATGGTCGGAGCTGTCTCTGACAGCTTCGATCATTCTTATTTACCGGGCGATCGGGTCACCAGTGACCCAATTGGCCCGGATCACTGAATTGACCGGCGATTTGCCACGATCGCTGACATGGGGGGGTCTCAGGACCCCCCTAGGCATTGCCACGGGATGCCTGCTGATAGATATCAGCAGTCATCCCAGTCCTATCACCGCCCAGCGAGCTGTGGTGATTGGAAATATGGAGGGCATATGGATACGCCCTCCGTCCTTAAGTGACGGGACGCGAGGGCGTATGCATACGCCCTCTGTCCCAAAGGAGTTAAAAGGGTTTATACATCTTTAGCAGTGGACAGCTTTGAAACATTTTTTGATTCTTGTTTTGCACTATGGTGAAAATGGAGATGAGAGATAAGGGCTGGAAACAGACCTCCCATCTGCTCCTCCTACTGAACTTCACTGTGAATGACACAGCAGCAAACACTATTTGTGAAAACAAGGAGGCAGTGGGAAAAAAAACTAAGCAGTACTTTAAGACCTATAGAAAAAAATGTTTTGATATTCAACATGTACAAAAACTATAAAAAAAAATGCTTACAAAGGTTTCCATAGCATTTAAGCTATGTTTCCACACAGGTTTTTTTTTCTGGATCCCTGGAGGAATGAGAAGTATAAGTCCTCCCTTTATAGATCCCATTCCTTTTGAATACACTGCAATGGCAGTTTTCAAAAAAAAAAAAAAAAAAACGTATATACTCGAGTTATAAGCCAACCCGAATATAAGCCGAGGCCCCCAATTCCACCCCAAAAGCCCAGGAAAAGTTATTGACTCGACTATAAGCCTAGGGTGGGAAATACATCATCCCCCCTGTCATCACCCAGACCCCGTCATCATCCCCCCTTCATCATCATCACCTGTCATCATCCCCCCCTTCATCATTACCCTGTCATCATCCCCCCCTTCATCATTACCCTGTCATCATCCCCCCATTCATCATTACCCTGTCATCATCCCCTTCATCATCTTTAGGTTCAACATTCTGGCCTGGTTGGGCAGGTAAAGAGTTAAACATTTTTTTAGGCTAAGGCTACAATATGAATCTTTTTTTTAGCGCTACATGTAGCCATTCAAATTAATGACCATTCATGTAACACATGGGTCTTCCTGATGAAAAGCTTCTGTTTGTTAGTAAACCTAAAATAAAGAGAAGGAGCGCTCCATAGTGTGAATCAATCTACAATAGCAAGCGTCACTCAGGAATAATATACGCTTATCCCAGGAAGCCATGCACAACAATGGGTCAGAGTGTAACAAGTAGTAGAGGCCCTCTGCAGCCCTCCTACCCGATCAAACGAATACAAACACGGACAACTTCAGAGAAGTTAAGGCGGGGTATAGCCACTGAAGGCAGCAAGCCTTGCTCATCCCCAGACACGCTCCCTTTGTTGAGTCTATAATATTCTGATATATTGATTGCTATATCTATACTCATATGTCTTTGCTAAAATGCTATATGCCTGTTACGCCGAGCGCTCCGGGTCCCTGCTCCTCCCCGGAGCGCTCACGGCGTCTCTCTCCCTGCAGCGCCCCGGTCAGACCCGCTGACTGGAGCGCTGCACTGACATTGCCGGCGGGGATGCGATTCGCATAGCGGGACGCGCCCGCTCGCAAATCGCATCCCAAGTCACCTACCCGTCCCGGTCCACGGCTGTCATGTGCTGGCGCTCGCGGCTCCGCTCTCTAGGGCGCGCGCGCGCCAGCTCTCTGAGACTTAAAGGGCCAGTGCACCAATGATTGGTGCCTGGCCTGATTAGCTTCCACCTGCTCCCTGGCTATATCACCTCACTTCCCCTGCACTTCCTTGCCGGATCTTGTTGCCTTTTGCCAGTGAAAGCGTTTAGTGTTGTCCAAGCCTGTGTTACCTGATCTCCTGCTATCCATATTGACTACGAACCTTGCCGCCTGCCTCGACCTTCTGCTACACCTGACCTTGCCTCTGCCTAGTCCTTCTGTCCCACGCCTTCTCAGCAGTCAGCGAGGTTGAGCCGTTGCTAGTGGATACGACCTGGTTGCTACCGCCGCAGCAAGACCATCCCGCTTTGCGGCGGGCTCTGGTGAACACCAGTAGCCACTTAGAACCGGTCCACCGGCACGGTCCACGCCAATCCCTCGCTGACACAGTGGATCCACAACCTGTAAGCCGAATCGTGACAGTAGATCCGGCCATGGATCCCGCTGAGGTGCCGCTGCCAAATCTCGCTGACCTTACCAAGGTGGTCGCTCAGCAATCGCAGCAAATTGCCCAACAAGGACAGCAGCTGTCGCAGTTGACCGCCACGTTACAGCAACTTCTACCACTGCTACAGCAGCAACCATCTCCTCCGCCAGCTCCTGCACCTCCTCCGCAGCGAGTGGCCGCTCCTAGCCTCCGCTTGTCCCTGCCGGACAAATTTGATGGGGACTCTAGACTCTGCCGTGGATTTTTGTCTCAATGTTCCCTGCATATGGAGATGTTGTCGGACCTATTTCCTACAGAACGGTCTAAGGTGGCGTTCGTAGTGAGCCTTCTTTCTGGAAAGGCCTTGTCTTGGGCCACACCGCTCTGGGACCGCAATGATCCTGCCACAGCCACAGTCCAGTCCTTCTTCGCTGAAGTCCGTAGTGTCTTCGAGGAACCAGCCCGAGCTTCTTCTGCCGAGACTGCCCTGCTGAACCTGGTCCAGGGTAATTCTTCAGTAGGCGAGTACGCCATCCAATTTCGTACTCTCGCTTCCGAATTATCTTGGAATAACGAGGCTCTCTGCGCGACCTTTAAAAAAGGCCTATCCAGTAACATCAAGGATGTGCTAGCCGCACGAGAGATTCCTGCCAACCTGCAAGAACTTATCCATTTGGCCACCCGCATTGACATGCGTTTTTCTGAGAGACACCAGGAGCTCCGCCAGGAAAAAGACCTAGATCTCTGGGCACCTCTCCCACAGTATCCTTTGCAATCTACGCCTGGGCCTCCCGCCGAGGAGGCCATGCAAGTGGATCGGTCTCGCCTGACACAGGAAGAGAGGAATCGCCGTAGGGAAGAAAATCTTTGTCTGTACTGTGCCAGTACCGAACATTTCTTGGTGGATTGCCCTATTCGTCCTCCACGTCTAGGAAACGCACGCACGCACCCAGCTCACGTGGGTGTGGCGTCTCTTGGTTCGAAGTCTGTTTCTCCACGTCTCACGGTGCCCGTGCGGATTTCTCCTTCTGCCAACTCCTCCCTCTCAGCCGTGGCCTGCTTGGACTCTGGTGCCTCTGGGAATTTTATTCTGGATTCTTTGGTGAATAAGTTCTGCATCCCGGTGACCCGTCTTGTCAAGCCGCTCTACATTTCCGTGGTCAACGGAGTTAGATTGGATTGCACCGTGCGTTACCGCACAAAACCCCTCTTAATGTGCATTGGACCCCATCACGAAATGATTGAATTTTTCGTCCTTCCCAACTGCACCTCTGAGGTCCTCCTCGGTCTGCCATGGCTCCAGCTTCATTCTCCCACCCTTGACTGGACCACCGGGGAGATCAAGAACTGGGACTCTGCTTGCCACAAGAAATGCCTCTCCCCCCCTCCCAGTCCCGTCAGGCAAGCCTCAGTGCCTCCTCCTACACCTGGTCCCCCCAAGGCTTATCAGGATTGTGCCTTGCCTCCTCATGGTCCCCGTGCTGGTGACACCCTGCCCCATGCCAAGCTTCACCCTCTGCCCTCCCTCCCCATTCCCACTCCTGCTGTACTGCCTGCCTTTGAGGAAACCCTACAATCACTCCCCTCGTCCACTGTCCTCGTCCCATGTGAAGCAGTTGCCGGACAAAGAAAGGGGGAGACCTAAGGGGGGGGGGGGGTACTGTTACGCCGAGTGCTCCCAGTCCCTGCTCCTCCCCGGAGCGCTTATGGCGTCTCTCTCCCTGCAGCGCCCCGGTCAGACGCGCTGACCGGGAGCACTGCACTGACATTGCCGGCGGGGATGCGATTCGCATAGCGGGACGCGCCCGCTCGCGAATCACATCCCAAGTCACTTACCACTCCTGGTCCCCGGCTGTCATGTGCTGGCGCGCGCGGCTCCGCTCTCTAGGGCGCACGCGCGCCAGCTCTCTGAGACTTAAAGGGCCAGTGCATCAATGATTGGTGCCTGGCCCAATTAGCCTGATTAGCTTCCACCTGCTCCCTGGCTATATCACCTCACTTCCTCTGCACTTCCTTGCCGGATCTTGTTGCCTTTTGCCAGTGAAAGCGTTTAGTGTTGTCCAAGCCTGTGTTACCTGATCTCCTGCTATCCATTTTGACTACGAACCTTGCCGCCTGCCTCGACCTTCTGCTACGTCTGACCTTGCCTCTGCCTAGTCCTTCTGTCCCACACCTTCTCAGCAGTCAGCGAGGTTGAGCCATTGCTAATGGATACGACCTGGTTGCTACCGCCGCAGCAAGACCATCCCGCTTTGCGGCGGGCTCTGGTGAACACCAGTAGCCACTTAGAACCGGTCCACCGGCACGGTCCACGCCAATCCCTCGCTGACACAGTGGATCCACAACCTGTAAGCCGAATCGTGACAATGCCATTGCTAAATATTGCAGAAGAAATTTGCTCTCCTTAATTCAAAACATTTCAGCTGCTCTTTGCCCGTAATCAAGACTAGAACCTTGAGATGGAGACTATGGATACAAGAATTCTAAACATTGGGCTTTGTGGAAAGATGGAGAAATCTCAAGCTAAAGTGCTTGCAACATAAATGACTTATGCTACGCCACGCACAAATGACCAATCAGCATATAGAACGATGCATAGTTTTACCCTTTACCCTCCCCTTTTTGTCAGATTGTAAAAAACGAATGTGATTTCCGGATAATAGACAGAACTCCCTGGAGACCGGACCGAGGAGGGAACTCATACCAACCTGGCCTGGTGTGAATTTTCTTACGTCGACACTCGGCAAAATAGTACAGCGGTAGTCACTCACAGATTACATTAACCGATCCTTAACATTTGGTGGCAGCGGCGGGATTTGGAATCACACTCGAGGGAAGATCCGGTGGAGCAACACTTTGAGCTGCCTGAGGCAACCCATTATTACCCAAACTAGGGGCTTGATCAATGCCACGAAAACACGGTAAGTCTGCTGATTTTGTGAATCTGTAGTCTTATTTGTGTTTTTGGTTAGTTTTGTGGGAGTCTGGACAGCCTAAGTCGACCCTCTAGGATTTAACTCTTAGCGACAGAGATATTCCCGCTGTGTTGTTCTCTGTTTTTAGTCGCTTGTGATTGACTGCCGCTTTAAATAGGTTTCGGAGGGCAAAAGCAGAAATTTTTTTTTTCTCCTTTTGTCTGTCACAAACTTGCAGGCTTATAAAGACTATTTTTTTTCTCTCTTAATTAGCTGTGAGTTCCTTAGCAGCAACTGCTGTATACAGTGTACCGAAGCAAGGGCAAATTTGGTTCTTAATGCCAACAATAATAATCATGGCAGGGATTTAACTGTGAGAGACTCGTTGGATTTTTTGAGTCTTTAAAAATCCAGTTTTTTTTTCTTTTCCTGATTGTTCGGATTTAATTTAATTTTTATCTTTTTAATTTAGTGGATTCAAGGAAGTATGAGTGACGTAGATTTTTGAGTTCTTGGTCCTCTAGTAACTTTCTTGGGTGTACTGTTGGGCTGATAGCTTTTAAAGATATCAGATAAGCTGATAGCTTTGGATTGTATCAGCCAGGTAACTTTTTCTGTATTAGAGGACAGCTTACTAATAACTTCAGACAGTACTGGAGCAAAGATTTTGTACCGTATTAGTAATGCATCAGAGTAGCAGATTATAGTAGCATCATACACACTGTGGTTGTCACTCTGACACCCCTTTTGTTTGGTGTTTGGTATCAATTTGTTTGGCCAATCCACTGTGAGAATTTGTTAATAGCTTAATTTGCAACCCTCTCTCTACCTGAGATTTTTTTTAAAGAGCTTTGAAATTGTTCTGTTCTTGCATTGATAGACTTTTAGAGATAAAGATGAACACTTTGCGGTCAAAAGTCAGACTGCTTCTGTCCCTTGATATTTAGAGCCACGAGACATAGTTATGCCCCGTGAAGGGAAGAAGCATCTTGAATAAAATGAAAATGGCAGCAGCACACTTGGTCAACAAAATAGAGGCTTTTAGCACACTTTTTGATCAAAATGTGTCCCCCATCCACCACGTGGAGGTGGCCTCATATAGGATGGGACCCAAACATTCATTCACCTCAGGCTGGGCCACATGCTGGATCCACTAACAACCTAAAACCACCTCCTGTGAAATAGGGGAGGGGATGCACGGCTACAGAGGGAACCACTCCCCCACATTTCACAGCAAAAACAAAATGAAACAAAAATGTAGCCAGCACCTAGCCCAATACACGGGTGCACGCTGCTTTGGCAAGTACAAGACATGTGAAAAAAATAAGAAAATGGCAGCAGTACACTTGGTCAACAAAATGGAGGCTCTGAGTGCACTTTTTGATCAAAACATGTCCCCCATCCACCATGTGGAGGTGGCCTCATATGGGATGGGACCCTAACATTCACTCACCTCAGGCTGGGCGACATGCTGGATCCACTAACAACCTAAAACCACCTCCTGTGAAATAGGGGAGGGGATGCATGGCTACAGAGGGAGCCACTCCCCACCCATTGCACAGCAAAAACAAAATGAAACAAAAATGTAGCCAGCACCTAGCCCAATACATGGGTAAATGCTACTGTGGCAAGTACACCAAAACAGGACTTGCCAGTTGCTGGAAGGTTTCCAAACGGAACTTCCTCTAGCAGTCATCCTAGTGCTGAAGCACTTGATCTCTTTCCAGGTATGACTCCAGGTTTCCAGGTTGAAAAAAGACCAGAGTCCATCAAGTTCAACCTATAACCCTAAGTCCCTATTGAGTTGAGTTGATCCAGAGGAAGGCAAAAAAAACCTCATACTAGAGGTAAAAATTCCTTCCCGACTCCAAATATGGCAGTCAGAATAAATCCCTGGATCAACCTTCTGTCCCTAGAAATCTAGTATACATAACCAGCAATGTTGTTACTCTCCAAAAATGCATCCAGACCCTTTTTGAACTCTATTACAGAGTTCACCATGACCACCTCCTCTGGGAGAGAATTCCACAGTCTCACTGCTCTTACAGTAAAGAACCCCCGTCTGTGCTGGTGTAGAAACCTTCTTTCCTCTAGACGTAGAGGATGTCCCCTTGTTATTGATACAGTCCTGGGTATAAATAGTTCATGGGAGAGATCTCTGTACTGTCCGCTGATAAATTTATACATAGTTATTAGGTCTCCACTAAGCCTTTGTTTTTCTAAACTAAATAACCCTAATTCTGATAATCTTTCTGAGTACTGTAGTCCTTCCATTCCCCGCATTACTCTGGTTGCCAGTCTTTGAACCCTCTCCAGCTCCACTATATCTTTCTTGTACACTGGTGCCCAGTACTGTACACAGTATTCTATGTGTGGTCTGACTAGTGATTTGTACAGCGGTAGAATTATTTTCTTGTCGTGGGCATCTATGCCCCTATTGATGCACCCCATGATTTTATTAGCCTTGGCAGCAGCTGCCGGACACTGGTCACTACAGCTAAATTTACTGTTAACTAAGACTCCTAAGTCCTTTTTTATGTCAGTCGTCCCAAGTGTTCTCCCATTTAATACATAATCCCAGCCACTTCCCAGTCCAAACCTCCAACCTATCCAGATCCATTTGTAACAGTTCACTGTCCTCTAATGTGTTTACCGCTTTACAGAGTTTAGTGTCATCTGCAAAGATTGATACTTTACTATTCAACCCCTCTGCAAGGTCATTAATGAATATATTAAACAGAACAGGACCCAAGACAGACCCTTGTGGTACCCCACTAGTAACAGTCACCCAATCAAAATAAGTACCATTAATAACCACCCTCTGTTTCCTATCATTGAGCCAGTTACTTACACACATTCTCCCCCAGCCCAATCCTTCTCATTTTATGCACCAACCTTTTATGTGGAACCGTATCAAATGCTTTGGAAAAATCCAGATATGCGACATCCAGTGATTGCCCCTGGTCCAGTCTGGAGCTCACCTCCTCGTAAAAGCTGATCAGGTTAGTTTGACAGGATCGATCCCTCAGAAATCCATGCTGATACGGGGTCATACATTTATTTTTATCAAGATATTCCAAAATAGCATCTCTTAGGAAACCCTCAAACAATTTACATACAACCGAGGTTAAACTAACAGGTCTATAATTCCCAGGGTCACCTTTTGACCCATTCTTAAATATTGGCACCACATTTACCATGCGCCAGTCCTGGGGAACAGTCCCTGTCAGTATAGAGTCCCTGAATATTAAAAATAGGGGTCTGTCTATTACATTACTTAATTCCTTTAGAACACGGGGGTGAATGCCATCTGGACCTGGTGATTTGTCTATTTAGATTTTTTTGTAGGCGTCACTGTACTTCTTCCTGGGTTAGACAGGTGACCTGTACTGGTGAGCTTACCTTATCAAACTGTATTTCCCCTGGCATTTCATTTTCCTCAGTGAATACAATGGAGAAGAATCTGTTTAATATACAGTGACCCCTCGACCTACGATGGCCCCAACATATGATCAAATCGACATACAATGCTTTTTTATGTCGGGGCTTCGCATTAAGTGCTATCCGGCAGCGCAAAATGCTTAAGCTGCTGCCGAATAGCCGGTATTACTTACCCCTCCACGATGCTCCGTGGTGCCCTTCGGGTCCAGCGCTGGTCCTCCGATGTCTCTCCGGTTACGTCAATACGCTGTTGCGCATGCCGTCCCGTCATCCAATAGGAACGGCGTATGCAGCGGCGTAATGACGTCGCTACGCAGGCCCAGTAAGGCCTTGCGGAAGACAGCGGAAGACTGGAGAAGACCAGGAGAGCCCAGCAGAGGACCGGAGAAGACCAGGAGAGCCCAGCAGAGGCCCGGGGTCACCATCGGAAGCGGCGGGGACACCATCGGGAGCGGCGGGACGTGGTCCGGAGCGGCGGGGACAGGTGAGTACAGCTTCCTATACTTTATATTGCACAAATCCCTCAACATACGATGGATTCGACAAACGATGGCTCGTTTGGAACGAATTACCATCATATGTTGAGGGACCACTGTATTTGCTTTTTCCTGATCCCTGTTTATAATTTCTTCCTCATCATTTTTTAAAGGGACTACACTTTCATATTTGACCTTTTTGCTATTTATATAGGTAAATAACATTTTGGGGTTATTATTACTCTCTTTGGCAATGAGTCTTTCTGTCTCTATTTTTGCAGCTTTTATCTGTTTTTACATATTCTACATTTCTCTCTATAGCTTTTTAATGCTTCTTCACTGTCATCCTGTTTTAGTAATCTAAATACTTTATTTTTGTCATTTATTGCCCCCTATTTTTGTCATTTATTGCCCCTGATTTTCCCACCAACAGTCCGCAGTGATTGACTGCTACTGCTGCCGACTCCAGGAACCCCTGTTTCACTACCTCCCGGGAAGGTAGGCTGCCGCGAAGCAGGTGGTCTACCCCGGACATGTTTGGCTCCAGACTTTCCACTTCTGCCACCATGCTGACTGCCAACCATGCTACCACCTTGCTGGCTCAGCTGCTGCCTCATGGGCAACTTGAAACTCCCTGCGGCTCCCAAGTGCGATCGGCTTCATCATCATTGAGTTGTGTCTGCAAGTCATTGATGTCCTCCTCAGGTTCCTCAACAGCGTCTGCTTCAGGAGCATGAATGCTCGCAGCACCACCTCCCATGCAACTCTCCTCATTACTACATGCCCGCATAGCATCGGAAGCTGCGGATGTCTCCTCCAATTCTTGGATGGGCAGTAGCTGCTGACTGTCCTCTAGATCGTCCTTACTAAATAGTGGAACTGAACCCACAGCATAAGATACTTCTGTGGGGGAGTGAACAGCATAGGACAGAGGCAATGGGAGGACAGGGACTGCTCGCAGGCCATGCCAACTAAGGGTTGAGTCTGAGGAACCCACCGACTGTTGACTGGGGGTGTGAGATGTCACTTGTGATGAAGTGGATGACCGTGTTAACCAATCGATGACGGCAGATGAGTTGCAGGTCGACACACGACCACTAGCTGATACCAGAAGCTCAGGCCTCTCACTGCAACTCCCACTGCCACTCGCCCCTAGTCTGCTGCGACCTCTGCCTGATAAATTTAGGCCTCTGCCACTCCTCTTTGCACGTTCTGGCACTTCTTTGCCTGACATATTTAGTGTGTATATAAGGGGAGTACAATACGCTCCACTAAGCTTAAAAAAGTATTTGTGTACAACACCAGCTGGTGGGTTCTTTTGCCTGGCCTTTCACAGTATCTAGGCCTTTGAGACTTTAACAGGAACAAAATAGTACAGCACTTAGATGTACGTATGTTGTATGCACTTATGAGGGGAGAAAAATGTGCTACAGTAATTTGTGTACAACACCAGCCGGTGAGTACTTTTGCCTGGCCTTTCACAGTATCTAGGCCCTTGAGACTTTAACAGGAACAAAATAGTACAGCACTTAGATGTACGTATGTGGTATGCACTTATGAGGGGAGAAAAATGCGCTACAGTACGCTTAAAAAAATATTTGTGCACAACACCAGCAGTACACACCAGTGCTGCAGCACAGCAGTACTACACCCAAAATTGCACTCTCTCTCTCAATCTCACTCCCTTCCCTATCAGTGCTTCTAGGCTGGATTTGTGCTTGAGCTGAATCACTGCTGTTCTGTGCAACACACTGCTCTCTCTCCCTCTCTGTAATAGAACGCTGTAGACAGTCACTGGGGGGTGAAGCGCTGCAGTAAGAATGCTTTTCTGTGAAACACACACTGCTCTCTGTCCCTCTCTCTGTGCAACAGAATGCTGACTTGACTAGGAGGTGAATCGCTGCTGGAAAAAAAGCTTTTCTGTGCAACACAGCGCTCTCTGTCCCCATCTATCTCTCTGCAGTGAAAGGCTGAAGTGACTGGCTGCAATACCGCTCCCGATTATATAGGGCTCCGACATCAAAGGGGTAACTGGCTTCATGCTCCATGTTATTCAGGGTCATCCCGCCTAGCCTTGTTCCCGCCTTCCCAGGATTCCTTGCCCCATATCCTCACATGTGGATCCGACATTTTAGATGCCCTGGAGCCTGGACCGCACTAAATGGAGTTTAATGAAGCAAAAAGAATTGCAGCAATATTCGCCTTCATTGCGAATCAAATTTTTCTTGAAATTCGTAACGAATTCGGATTTGTCAGATTCGATTCGCTCATCCCTACCAATTATCTCTGACTCTTCCAGAATGGCACTCCTGCTGTGCCCAGTTGAGAAGAGGTATCTGGCAAGTCTCCCAGACGGAAACAGCTCTCAAGATTCTACACAGAACATACTATATTCCCATGGGACTTTATGCTCTCTACCCTACTGTTTCCCCTCTCTGTTTTTGTGGATGTCAAGATAATGGTTCCATGCTCCATATTTGGTGGACATGTCCACACATAGTTGTTTTTTGGCACAAGATCACTGACCTTATTTCCTCGGTCATGGAAACTCCATGTTCTCCTACCCTTAGTGTTTGTTTATTGGGCATGAATCCTGAGGGTATGTCTCTAGCAAAATTCCGCCCTGCACAATTTATTCTATTAGCAGCTCGCATTCATGTCGCCTCAAAATTGCGTTCTGTGGTCCTGTCTGTGCCAATGGTAATTACAAGAGTTAATCATATTATGGTGTCAGAAAAGTTAAATGCCCTTAGGGCCGACGAGCTGGCATGGTTTGATAAGACCTGGCGGCCTTGGGTTGCATCTCCACATGCTCCCGATATGTCTTATTATCTTTCCCTGTGAGATCTTTGTCCCCTATTCCTTCTTCTTGCAAGGTAATAGCACTATGACAGTACTAATTCCCTCCCTTCCCTTCTCCCTTCCCTGTACCTAACCTGGCCTAATGTTCAGGTCCTTGACCTATGTTTTACAGTTTTTGTTTTTATGCTGTATCCATTTTTGTTACACTGCATTTATTTGTATGCGTGTCTTGTGCTTTTCAATAAATTTCTCTTTTTGACACTAAATTCCTGCCTGTATCTCTTTCACCTGGCCCCAGCTATCCTAGTTATATGTTATTTTAGCAAATTAAACAGTGTGCTGAGAGCCTTCTATTGGCATGGAAAACCTCCTAGACTCAGTTTGGCTTTCCTTCAGGCAACAAAGCAGCGGGGTGGCTTCACGGCTCCAAACATGTTCCATTATTTTGTAACATCTCAGCTGGTGTATGCTGCCTGTTTGATTGATGTTGATTTGTCTAATGTGGTCACTGCCCTTGTTGGGGGTCTTGTAGGATCTTATGAAAGTCTCACCAATGTGCTGTATAGATTTCCTTCTTCCCGTGTCTCTTTGCTCCCTGTTAGAACTGTGGCTAGGGTGTGGTCTGTGGTGTCTAGGATTTTCCCTCAGCCTGTGGTCTCACTGAGGGCCCTGTTGTGGGCGAATCCTCACCTGTCGCATCACCAGAGCTTGCCGTCCACTAGCTTCTAGAGTGGTAATAGGGTTAAATTGTTGTACATCTGTTTGGGGAAGACCATAATTTGCTTTCATTTGCTAAAATGCTATCTCAATTTCATATTCCCAGGTCTTCCTTTTTTCATTACCTCCTTCTACGGCGCAGTTTGAAACTCTCTGTAGGATGCCTGAGTATTCCAAGGTACGGTTACTCCTGGGCACCACAGACCTACCAGGCCACTTACTCAGGCATATGCATTTCTCCAGTCCACGAGACCGAGTCCCTTCACTAAGGTATTTCCGAAATTGAAGGTAGATTTTGCCTGACCTCTCTTCAGAACAATGGAAGGAGGTGGAAATGACGTATTATCCAACTGTGGTTAATGCTAGGGCTCTCCTGATACAATCAAGCTTTGTCCTTAGACTTTTTTCATATTCCTGTGAAGCTTAAATGTATAGGGGTCTCCTCCTCGGACCGACGCATTAGATGTCAGATGGCTGAGGGAACTTTTATGCACGCTGTGTGGAGTTGTCCCTGTGTAGCCCCGTTTTGGAGGGATACTATGCAGTTCTTAGTTGGCCACCTTGCACAGGGAGTT
This sequence comes from Hyla sarda, assembly GCF_029499605.1. NCBI lineage: Eukaryota > Metazoa > Chordata > Amphibia > Anura > Hylidae > Hyla > Hyla sarda. The sequence continues at coordinate 159,638,214 of NC_079195.1, read as the reverse complement.
TTGTTTGTCTTTTGTGTTGTGCGCTTCGGTGTGTTTGTTTGTTGGGCCTGTTACCCTTGTTGGCCGCAGCGGTGGCTCTTCTGCATTCATATAGCCTGGATTTGGCGCTCTGGATTCCTGCATTGTTGACTGACTCGCTCACAGCTATGATCTCCACTGTATTTTCCTCTTATGTCTGTTCCACCTTACATGTGGTTCTTTTGGTGGAGTATGCAGCTGTTGTGGCTGAGATAGTTTTTGTTTTCTGTTTGTTTATTGCAAAAATGTAAATTAAGCCTTTTAACCCCTTCATAACCCAGCTAATATTTTTTTCTGGCTCACGTTTTTTTTTTTCCTCCTTACCTTCTAAGACCCATAATTTTTTTAATTTTTTTTGACTGATAAAGTTGTATTAGGGCTTTAGAAGATGTTAGTTTAAGATCATTTACAGAGTGGAAAGCATGTGCGGGATAGTAGTCAGAGATGAGGGAGGAGATGAAGGGAGGTGCAGCTGTGAAATCATTCATCAGGCATCCCGGCACATCACCAACGAATCACAGCACTTGCGTTCCAATCGAGTCTCTGGTGACCCAATGGCATGGAATATGAGGGTGAATAACCGGCAGGAGGGAGGTGGCACTTATGCCACCTCCTCATTGCCCTGATTGGTCGGTCGGAGCGACCGACCAATCAGGGCTCCTATTGGGGAGGGTGTATGGCTGCCCCCGCTCTTCAGCCTGTGTGCCTCCAGTTGTTGTAAAACTGACAGCCATGCATGCTAGGAGTTGTCATTTTAAAAACGGAAGGAGGCACACTGGTGGGGAAACACTGAGTTAGGGTCAGTGAGCATTTACACCCCACAGGTACCTGACAGATTTCTGGAACAGTGGTCCGTGAAAATTAAAAATTACATTTTTCACATTCACAGCCCACTGTCCCAAAAATCTGTCAAACGGCTGTGGGGTGTAAATACTCACTGCACCACTTGTTACATTCCTTGGGGGGGTAGTTTCCAAAATGCGGTCACATGAAGGGGGTTTCTACTGTTCTGGCACCATGGGGGCTTAATAAATGCAGCATGGCCCCCAAAAACTATTTGACCAAATCCTCTCTCCAAAAGCCCAACGGCGCGGCAAATCCACAGAGCATTTTACGTCCACATATGGAGTATTTCCATACTTGGGAGAAATTGGGTTACAAATTTTGGAGGACTATTTTCCATTTATCCCTTGTGAAAATGAAAAATTTGAGGTTACCCCAGCATTTTAGTGTAAAAAAATGCTCAATGTAACAATAATTTGTCAATTCCCTGTGGGGTGTAAATGCACACTATTACATTTCTTGAGGAGTGTAGTTACCAAACTGGAGTGACATGTGGGGGAGGGTTCTGCTGTTCTGGCACCATGGGGGCTTTGTAAATGCGACAGGGCACCCAAAAACGATATCTGCCAAATTTGCTTTCCAAAAACCAAATGGCACTCCTTCCCTTCTGGGCCCTGCCTTTAGTCCGCAGAGCATTTTATGTCA